>NW_026533254.1:23666829-23672744 GCF_026225885.1 Hylaeus anthracinus | reverse complement strand
CCTGGATTCTCACTCTCCAAAGAAGAATGCTAAGATCAACTAACGCCTCCATCAACACGCTCCCAACTGGATGTGTGTTGGTCTACAAAGGCAATTGACATAAATGCATAGATCTCCTAACATGGCCCAACCTATAGACAGTCGACTCCCTTTCTAAGGATCCTTACACGCCCTTACTATAAGGGGTTGAACGCTCCCTACACCAAATCTGAAGACTGTGCCTAGTCTCTGACTCTCCAAAGAATAATGCTAACCTTAACTAACACCCCTTGTACTTAACTAACAACCAAGACTGTCTACGTTGCCTACACAAATTGAATAATCGAAGCTCACAGCTCACATGCTATGTCAAATTAACGACCCACCGCGGCGTCAGTGTTCCAATTTCTACCCAGTGTCCAAACACACCCAGTTCGGCCAGGAAAAATCGGACAGGAAGGCTCGAGGTACAGGGAGGAATTACAACGAGCACGAGGAGAAGCCCAATAAAAAAAGTTCCTGGAAAATCCCAGCTGCCGCGACAGGAACTAACTCCTCTTACGGCACCCGCCCACGCACGCACACGCCAGTTTATATCCCCCGGTGTTAAACGGACATCGTACCTTCAGCATCGTTCCTCGACTCGTGGGGTGATCCCGTTTAACTTGGTATATGCGAAAACAGCACGATACTCACTGATAGCCGTTATTCCAGCACGATCTTCTTATATCTATCTCCCACCCGGCCGGACTTGTCCCGTTCCAGGCAAAAGCTCTCGGTCCTCCTACCACCTTCCCTCCCGTTCATTCCCTCCTCCTCCGATCTGTGTTGGTTTCTTCTTCTTCCTGCGCGAAGACAACCGACAGATGAGCGTCAGTCCACGTGCCGATTTTTCCAACGGAGTGCCAGGGAAAGGACACGCGCTCGTTCGACTTCCGGTCAGTATTCGAGAGTTGCGGGGAAGTATCGGGTATGGTTGTCTGGTTTTGAACCACGGTACGAAGGTGCGAACAGTATAGTCGTTTAGTTGGGATCGTGGAAGATTAACTTTGTAAATTGTCGCAAAGGTGATACACAAAGCGAAGTGCATATTTTCCCAAGCAGTTTGAACAAAGATGACGTCTGTACGATTTTTTCTGGATGAGTTATTGCGATTATTCTGTTGCACACGTACGTACAGCTGTAAGGTATAGTTGCAACTATATATCGCTACTATAATCAACAACTATAATGTATAGTTGAAACTATATAATCCAATATTACAGTATGACTGCAACTCTAATCTTCAATTGCAAAGTATAATTGCAACTGTAAACCAAGTCATAAAGTATGGGTGCAACTATATACCACAACTATAATGAACAACTATAAAGCCTAGTTATAATTATGGAGCCTAATATAAAAGTATGACTGCAACTATAATCTCCAATTGCAAAGTATAAATGCAACTGTAATCCAAATCATAAAGTATAGTTGCATCTGTACACCACAACTATAATGAACAACAATAAAGTATAGTTGAAACTATAAAGCAAATGATGAAGTATAGTTGCAACTATAAATCCGAGGAAAGAGGCGTGGTTAGCTCTGTTACGTTGGGATGTGTCGTAATATTTAGGAGAGTAGGAACAAAGCTCCCCTTGTACATTTTCAGTGCATGGTTAATACGCCTTTGTGCGTTTCACTGACGTGTTGAGCTCGATGCAATTGCAAACTGGGCTAAATAATTCCCTAGGCTCTAATGATGCCCTTCTTCTTGGGTGATTGCGACGTCGACAAAGGCTAGACGCATTCGCTCTTTTGTTACTCGTCAGTAGTCTGAATGTAACACGAGCATTTTAGCTGTTTTAAATATTTGTTTCTGTATATCGTTCAAACAGATCTTCATCAAAATAAAACGGCGAGGAGTGGTTAGGTCCAGACCGAGGTAACTCGAATTTCTTTCATTCTGTGAACACCGTACTCTGAATTCACTGTAGCCATTGACCCAAAATTGTTGGAATCTTTCATAGTGAACTGTGTTTGGGTGGTCTCGCCGTCTTCTTTTTGAGTGGTTTGAAAACATAGCGACCGCGTGGGAAGACTGTCGCGGGAGTTTTGTCACGTATAGCCTCTGCTACACCAGACTGTTTGTACACCTGACACGTCACAAACCTGGAAACGGTTATCACCTAAAATTCGAACGGTTTCGAAATGGTAGCAAAAAGGTTTCGATATGAATGCAGGACTTTACGAAGGCTTACACCCTCTGTACAATAAATTCCGAGATTTCGGGATTGCTAATTGATGGGGATGACATATGGGCATTAGTCAGGGTTAAAAGTTGGGTCATGAAAATGGGGATTATCGCGATATAATCCCACGAAAGCTCGGTCCTGTCCATGGCTGCTCTCAAATGACGCAACGATTCACCCAACAAAGCTCGTTTGTCCACCTGAACCAATGACGCTGTTTTCTCACGCGTTATGAGACGTTATGCATGGTCGTTATGCAAAAACGACGATTTCGCTCGTTTATCGCAGCCAACCAGGTCAAGAGCGAACTATCTATTTAAGCGTTTAAGAGGTAAACAATTTTTTAACGCGTGCGAACTTTCTTTTTTACTCTCTAAAGTAAACCAAATTCACAATTCGCGAAGGGTCTCGTTTAGGGCAATTCATTTTCAATAAATACGTTTCTATGGAGTTCCGTGGACCGTCGCCATTAATCACTGGAGCGACATAGGAGGTTATGTATCACGATACAAGTCAAATAAGATTCATCGAAACGATTCGGTATTCTCGTCGCGCATAGTGATTCATAAACCGAGATAAAAATACTCCCGAAACGTAGCGAGGATAAGAACGGCGAGATTTGGATCAATCTTTTGTATCTTTTCCGCGACTTCGCATAAAGATGGGTATCCTCGTCACGTGACGTCATTCGATCGGCCACGTGACTTCCAAATGTGAACGTACACGATTGTCCGTTAATAATTCTTAAGCGAGAAGATCCCGATCTTCGAATAATAATCCAATAACAAATACTGTGTCATACAATAGTTGAAAACGTGTGTAAATGTTAGTATAGTAGAATAGTTAGTAGAAGCTGAACTATAAAATATAGTTGCCAACTATACAGACGGAAATTTCAAATCAACTCCATTCTGGTGAATGAAACCGTTGAACGAGTAAATAGAAAAAGATGTGGTTAACATCCATGACTCCTAGCGGTTTTTCCTCGAGTTCCAAGCTAAGAACGTTAAAGAAAGAAATCCTTGAAAGATTATGTCGTAGACCAGGCTGGTCTGATGCAAAAACGTCTTATAACAGCTAACGTTGCCAAACCTTGGACTAGTCCCATTGGTAACGAACGATCTTTCGAATGGATCCGATTTCTTTTTCTTTATTTCGCTGTAGCGAAACACTTGGAAGTCGTTCAATCCCGAAGAAGGACCTTGTCAAGGCGAGGACGGGCTTTACGGCCAGTTAAAGTAGATAACGTTCATGTTCAGCCGGCGTGAAAGGGTCATTAAAGAAGAGTACCTGTTACTCGAGCCGATCCGTGAGCAAAGCGTCGAGACATTCCTTCAACGCCTTTCGTCATATCAAACTTTTACTTTCCTGTCGGGTTTATCGAATTTTTTTTTTTTTATTCTCGAATGGAGTTATCAAATAATGAACTTCAACTACCAACAGCCTCTTCAGCTTTGACTAATGTTACCTAAAACCAATTTATTAAAGTAATAGCGCGGGACGAACTATAAATTGGCATTAATTTAAAAACTGACAGATTGATGTTTTAATAAAATTTTTAAAATATGAGTGTCAAATTCACTTTGATCGCACATGTCATTACAGATTGTTGCTACGGCCGGTCACCCCAACGTGCAATATTAATATTTGCCCGAGTCAGTGTCGTTGATTGCATCACGCCTCGTTAACGAAATCACCATACGCATATGTAGCAGCGAAATTCGCGCGCGCTGAATTAAACGAGGTCCCCGTCGTCAATTTAGAGCTTTTCATATTTTGTACACAAGTTATTTTCTGCAGTAGTGGCAATTACGCCTGAAATATCGGGTGTTTGTTTAATTTTATTTTCAAAAATGAAAGATATGTAAATGAAGGTACGAGATTGAGACCACCTCACATGTCAGCGTGGGTCTCGAGTGACCCACGCGAACGACGCCATTAAAAATGGTTTCCGTTTGCACATTGCTCTCAAGGAGAATGTTCTCTATTACTCTAATTAAAATTCTTCGTATTTTCTTTTTAAGTCATTTATCATCTGACATATATTTGTGGGTCTCGAGTGACCCACGCGAACGACGCCATTAAAAATGGTTTCCGTTTGCACATTGCTCTCAAGGAGAATGATCTCTATTACTCCGATTAAAATTCTTTGTATTTTCTTTTTAAGACATCTATCATCTAACTTATTATTGTGGGTCTCTAGTGACCACGCCAACAACGACATTAAAAATGGTTTCCGTTTGCACATTGCTCTCAAGGAGAATGTTCTCTATAACTTCGATTAAAATGCTTTGTATTTTCATTCCTAGTCCTCTCTCATCGATGACTCAGGCGGAGTTTGACGAATTCGAAGCCTGGAACTCCGCTGGCATACCGGGTGGCACTCCGAACCGGAAGTTAGCGTCGAAGACCAAGACACGCCCTACCGTGGGAGTGTGCATCTTTTTCCTCGATCGTTCCTTCTGCCATTTGGAGTACGTCGCCATTAAACGGCGACGACACGCGGCGAACGAACGTAAACCGTGTTAGAGCATTAGCGAGGTATCCGTCCGCTTTGGCATTACGGTCACGAGCCAACCTTTCACGGTTTCGCGGCTGTTAGAATCGTAACATAGACGAGTTCTGGGCTTCTTCCAGGTCCGAGACAGCGCGTGCTTCGCGTAGTTAAAGTTTCTTTTTAGAATCGAAATGAAAATAACGAGGAGCGTTCGCGAAGTGCTTTCACTTCTCTTGAACGCTCGTGAAAATTATTAACCGTCGAAGCAGGAATTTTTGCATCCTAATTAAGTGACCCGTCGCGGAACAGAATGAAACGCGACGGTTCGATGTGACGAAATTTTTCTGATGTTTTAGCGATAGTAGAAACGTTTGTGTAAGAGTAATTAATTACGTGAAATTTCGTAACTTTATTTAATTTGGAGGTTATGAAACATTCTGTAAGTGTCACTGACGGCATCATGGCTGACCAATAACACACTTAGAATTTTTGTTTACGTACACCAACGTTTATTTCAACTTTTTGATTATCGCACACTATAGAATCGTAAAACGCTTTGTACTCATTATGACATCTGCCTCGTATAGTTGTTTTCCCAGTGGCGAGGCTACGGTTCGTCGAGACACCTCATAATCGTCATATGTAACACCCTTATCGCATCCCAGATCGCCGCTGCAGTTTTCACGGAAAGGTTTTCCGTCAGATTGATATTTTCAGCGACGTGAGTCATATCTCCTCTTCTAATCGTACGGCTCCCGGGTTCGAAGGTTCTCCCTCTCGTTCCGTCTCTCTCGGTTGCTCTCCTCCTGTCACGCCTCTGTCAATCGGATACAAGCGTGATGCAACTCATTGTTTACGAGCGGCATTTCAATACAATCGTGTGAGAACGGCGCCTGGCAAAACGTGGGGACGAAATGTCTCAGCGTATCCTTGGCACACCCCGATGCATGTACCGTTTGCCACAAGCTAGGCCTTGCTCGAGTGACGCCATTTTCATCTCCAAGAAACCCAAATTAACGTTCATACCTGACCTAGAGGACTAGCTCAAAAATTGTTGGTATAGCTAGACATCGTTAACACCATAGCTATCTCTATAGTTGCACGCGTATGTGAATCCAATATTAATAGATGCTACCTCTGTAGTTGCAACCTGAATTTATAGCACCTCTATAGATTTAATATTAATAGTTGCACACCTCTGCGAA
>NW_026533254.1:23629082-23666819 GCF_026225885.1 Hylaeus anthracinus | reverse complement strand
ATAGCACCTCTATAGATTTAATATTAATAGTTGCACACCTCTGCGAATCCAATCTTAATAGATGCTACCTCTATAGTTGCAACCTGGATTGATAGCACCTCTATAGTTTCAATATTAATAATTGTTACCTCCATAGTTGCACACCTCCAATTTACCAATCCCAATAGCTGTCACCTTAAACATCACAAAAATTCAATCGGCCCTCCCTTGTGACCCCTAGTGACTAAAACAGAGGAATTTCATGAAATGTTAACCCTGCCAAAACGAGCTACTCAGCCAAACTCGAGTGGAAGTGGAAATTTGGAACGACGAGTCGCCTTCCTCGTCGCTAGAAACCACCAACGGGGAAACGAGATGCGCTTGTCATTCTGGAGCAGTAGAACGACGGAGGCACTGAATAGTTAACGCTAGCCATTTGAATTTCACGCACATGCGTTGCAGACGAGAGTGAAACTTGGACGGTTGAATAACCGTGTCGTAACTCAGAAGGAAGCTGTCTTTTTCAATTTGCCGTTTCCCTGCCTCGCCTTGCCGTTTCCACGGCGCATCAGGCGCGAGTGGACCGTGGTAAAAGTCCTGCCGTGGTGGTCCACTCGCCGTCGTGGAAGCGTTTATGACTTTATTATTTTCGCATCTGGAATCCGCGTTTGTACGGTCCGTTAAGTGAAGGCCGTTACTTCTCGCACCTAATTTAAACGATTGCATCTTCGGAAGTTGTGTACGGGCCTTACACGTATCGAGATTGCATCGATTGTTGCATCTGTAGAAGTTGGTGTAGAGGTTGCGTATGGCGTTTATCGGAGACTGCATCTGCGATGGTTGCGAATAGCATTGGTGAGTCTAAAGAAGTTGTACGAAGATTGCGTGTCCAATGTCGAGATTGGATTCACGGAGGTGCGCAACTATGGAGGTGGCATCCGTTAATACCGAAACTATGGAGTTATTATCTATCCAGGTTGTAACTACAGAGGTAGCATCTATTAAGATGGTATTCACAGAAATGTGCAACTATAGAGGTAGCAGCTATTAATATTGAAACTATAGAGGTGATATATCCATCCAGGTTGCAACGATAGAGGTAGCATCTATTAAGATTAGATTTACAGAGGTGTGCAACTATGGAGGTAACAACTAATAATATTGAAATTATAGAGGTGCTATCTACCCAGGTTGCAACTATAGAGGTAGCATTTATAAAAGTAGATTCACAGAGGTATAAAACGATTGAGGTAGCAACTAATAATATTGAAACTATAGAGGTGATATATATCCAGGTTGAAACTATAGAGGTAGCATCTATTACCATTGGATTCACATCCGCGTGCAACTATAGAGGTACCATCCACGTTGCCTCCGGTAAAGGTTCCACCTGCAAATGCAGTATCCTACATCGCCTATAAGAATAATAATAAGTCTTTCTTCTCAAATCGAAACTCCAGGTTTCTACAGTCTGGAAAGTGGACATTGTTACGCACTTGCTCTTCCCGCATCTAATTAAAAGATAATTAAAGGAGTTACGCAAACGCCACCGTTGGCGAAAGTGGGCCATAGTTGCACAAATCTACGGGGCCAGAGTCTATCTTCGATGTCTCGACCTCGCCGAGCCGAATTTACGAGCAATTTCGCAGCTTACGGACCCGACGATCCATGGGTCTCGCAACTTCCTGGTGATTCATGTGCGGACTCCTTAAAATCGAGTGTTGCAACCGGGCTAGTTTCATGGGAGGTACAGGAAATTGAGATCTACGAGATTCTTGAAATTACTTCCCTTTTATTGTCGTTTAACCCGTATACCGGGCAGTTCGTGGAGTTGTAGGCGCATGCCATCTCTTAAAAGTGCATCTATGGGGGTACGATCCCTCCGAACTACATCTATCGAGTTTCAATCTCTGGAGATTGCATCTGTCATACTTCGACAGTATATACCACGTGTTTCAATCTCCAGTTCCAAAGCTGCTCCCCAAGCTTGCCACGATTCCTCCAAGGAGTCGTAATTGCCGCGGACAATTTGATCCCACGACGAAGGAACACCTCGCGTGGCCCAGTATCGTCGCTTGTGCAAGGGTCGATTACTGCTCAGTTCTTGTCGAGGGGTAGGGCAGGTAGGACAAGGAGGGAGGGAGGGAGGGGGGGCTAGGGAGGAAAAATAGAACGAGCCAAACCAGCATGGGCGATCCACGTGTTTACACGTTCCTGTTCCCACGTACGTTGAAGCAGGACTTTGCAATCGCTTACCATCTCGCCTCATTATGTCGCTTATCTCCCATCTCGAGAGACACGATTCTGCTTCCGCGCATGAAAATCTTACCGACGCGTCGCGTACATGCGCCGTGCGATCCCGACGCTGGCAATTTGTTGCGAGTTAATTCTTGCTGAATCAGATCAGATGAAACGGAACGAAAACGATACGTCCGGGAGTCGGGCATCGCGACTCGTGGAAGCAAATCTGCAAGGCTAGTATATTCCAAATATTCACCGTTCGACCTCGTTTATTCCTTAGCTTAAATGTTTTGCTCGAGCAATTGGGATTGAGAATCCGAAATGGTTCAGTTGCAAGTTTACCAAATTTCGTGAAGTTGTTAGAATATTTCCTCTGGTTTCCTTGAATTTTAACGTCGAATCTTAGAAGTGGTCAGCGGACAGAACAGCCGCCATTTGTATATCCACCTCCATAAATGGCGTCCCGAGTTTTCTTCCATTCTGTTCGAAACAGACGTGTTTCTGCTCGCAATTTAAATATTTTTATTTGTTTATTTAACCTTCTTCTGCTCTCGCGAAAGGTATGCCTACAAAATAGGTAGATGGAACTAGAACGCGCAAGAGGTGTGGCTAAAATGCTGCTATTAAAATCTAACCTCAATTAAAATCTAACTTCAATTTATAGTAGCCTGTATATGGCGATCTATACGCGGCAACCTGAGTACGGCAATCTGTATCTAGGAGATACGGTGGAACAGCCGACGTATGAAAATGTCGAAAGAGTCCTGCAGTTCTCCCTCCCCCGTCCTTTTCCTCTCTCTATACGGATCTCCCGCGACATCGCGCGATACATCCGACGAAAAATCGCATCGACGGTCGATACGACCGATCGAGTGGGAAAGTAGCAACCGAACGAGGCTTTGAGGCTGCTTCCCAGTAAACGCCACACCCTCCCGCGACTTTGTGAATCACGAGACACGAGTCACGCTCGGTGCTCGCAAGGACGACGTCGTTTTCTTCCTCGAGCAACCGCGGAGGTCTTTTTTCCCGATCACGAGACCTCGCGTAGCACGGCGCCGAGCAGAGATTTCACACGTCTCCAGGGAACGAAAGGCGTTACAGCGGCTTCCTACCTCCCGCTATCTCGAAATTGGACTATGAAAATTTATGTTCCACCCTTTTCTCTCTTACCTTTTTTTTTTTACTGCGCTTTTCCCACGCGGTGGCGTTCCCCGCAGTCCCTGGTTAAATACGTGAGCGGTTATTTATCACTTGTTTATCGAGCAAACTCGATTTATGTAGTTCATTTACTTTTCATAATTGTTTTAAAAAAGTCAGTCTTTAAACGACGCCCCAGGCACCTGACGCCTCGTAGGAAGTGAAATTGCTCGGTCATCGAGGTTCTGCATCGCTGAACGAACGCAGGATCTTTCCTAGAACCGTGACTGTTCGACTCACTGAAATCGTACGTAGAACAGAAGAACGGTAAATGGTTCAATGTCGATCGACGGAAGGCTTAAATCATGCCACCGTAATAAACGTAACTCGTGTGAACGTAAGGACTCTTCAGCTCCCACTTCATTACGGATGCACCACTACAGTTGTTTAAGTACGTGTCCGTGTAATTAACGGCAGCCCCTATGATGAAAACGTATTTGGCGCGCCTCTCAGCGTGAAAACAACGACGACTCGGGGTCCAAGACGGAACTAGGTACGTGGCCGCGTTCAAGTGACTGTTAGCCTGATTTCGAGCGATCCATTAACTCGGGATTTCTTGATGGAAACCTTGCAACCTTGCTTTGCCATCCGTAGACAGCTTAAATTAATCCTATCTTAAGCAAATCCTGCTTATGACGGCTCTCGATCAATTACCGATAGACGAACGAGCGGCGAGAACGTATTCATTAACTTACGAGCTTCTCTTTGCCCTCCGAGCTTAACTTAGGAGGACAAAGTGATTGATACCTCTCAGCAAACGCTGCTGCAACAATCTTGCTCCTTGGTACTAACAAAAAAAAAGTTAGCATCGTTGTTGCAAAAGTTTTTCCGCGGTCCATTTCATTCCTCAAAGCGACTCGATCTTACGTAGCGTAAATAAATTACGAGCTTCGTGTAAACCACTCCCAAGGCACGATGAATCGTTGTTAGGTGTCGCGCGGCTATCCTCATTATTTTACATGCTACAAAAAAGGGATTTCGGTCTAAGAAAAATATATTCCGCAAGCCTAGTCCTTTTCGATGAGAATAAAACGAAAATGGACCCGATATGGTTGACAGTTTCGGAGATAAAAATATCATTTATGCAGACAAAAATAGGGGTCTTGGACGTCCTGTATTATTTTAATAAGTTTGGAGTAAGCAAAGTAGTGGTTTAAACCCGTTCTAATTTTACATGGGGCTACGTGATATTTGAATTTCTATAGAACCACTGACATCATCCGCGAGAAGTGATCGATTTGGCGTAGAACGAACCCTTTCCCCTTTCGACGCGTCTGCCAGCACTCAACCCCTCACCTAACTCCACCTATCCCATCTGTTTGTCACCGTGGTACTATCTCTCCGTTCCATACGTGTTGTTACCCATCTCAGGGATTCTCAACGGAGGCCATGTGCCACCATCTTCTACACAAGGAGGTCGTGTAAGATATTTTTTGAGTTGGGGAGCTACAAGCTAGAGAAAGTTGAGGGACGCTGCTGTATCACATATTACAAAGAATTGATATACTTTTACTCTCACCACCGAACAATAATAGTGAAAAGCACAAAAATAAATCGAGATTAAAAGAGGACCAAAGTAGAGACGGTTGAGAGACACTGCTCTATCGCATATTACAAAAAAAAAGTTGGTATAATTTTACTCTTACCAACAAACAATCACTGGAAGTGGAGACACGAAAATAAATCGAAGTTAGAAGGGCACAAATTATGAAAAGTTGAGAGCCCCTGTCATATCAGAGATCACATCTTCGCGCACACGCAACCTTACCTTCCGCCACTTTCCCTCGGTCGCGCGTATGGAAACGTGGTAGCCAGAGGGGAGACGCTGCGGTCAAGAATACAGGACCAAGGAAACTTTTATTAATACCGGAGATCCGGAGGGGGTTGGTATTAAATCGAGGAAATGGACGACGATTAATGTCAAGGGACAGGAAAAAACATCGATCCTTCGACAGAGATTGTTGCAGATGCGATCGCTTATGATTTTTGGCGAACTGATGCCAGGAGAGTCGATTCATTCATCATTTGTAGGTTAGGTCAGTGTCTCTCAACCTTGGTCCATCGATCCGTGGGGATCCATTAGTTTCTATATGCATATTATTATCGAAGATACATTAAATAATATTGTCCGTTCAGATTATTACATTCAACTTATTATTTTCTCGGGTATTTTCTGGAATTCGTCGAACCTCCCTTCGAAATCCGGTATCCCCAGATAGATATGCTATATAGTAAGTCTTCGATTAACCGAGGTAATGCGAACGAGAGCCAGTCGGATAAAATTGATATCCTCAAGTAAAATGATTGAAGCCATATCTAGCGTAGAAAATAAACTTATTCTATAACAGGAAACGTAAGTCGTTTCTTAATACATTTGAAATAGACAATTCGAATAATTTCAATAATTTCTTGAGCGATTCCTTAGTGGCAAATAGGTAAACTGGAAAGTGGAGCAAGAAGTCGTAATCGCAAGGAAACCGTAGCGCGATCCCTTTATCATTTCGGATTCCCCTTAGTGACCCGAACCCACAAAATCCGTGCGCGACAGGTTCCAATTCATTAATCTTCGTCCCCTTTATCGCCGTGGCGAGGAAGCTAGAACTCGTATCTGCTTGAAGTTCGGCTCGAGGAGGTGAGAAAGAAAGGGGAACAGGCCAACCATAACGTGTACCCCTTAGCTATACAGTATCGCGCTTATTTTTTAGCCGTACTACTACTTTTATGCCTTCCCTGTTGTTTTTCGAGGTAGATGATGTTCCTCTTCTTTTAGAAGTAAATATTTTTTTCCTCCTGGCTATAGTAGTTGCCACGAGTGTTCATTTGGAATAATAAGCATTCATGTATACTGATAGGACCTTTAAACGACCTTGAGGTTTGAAATTTAATATGAACCTTGTTTTCGTTCGAGGCACGTGGTTCCAACTACAATTGTAGCATACGAATGTAAATCGACATGTTTACTATGAAAAATGCATTCAGATGGCAACTTATCGTCTTCATTATCATGACAATGGATCCTCGACAACGACGCGCTGTCTAATTGTAGGATTGACAATGACATCGTAATGCGCTCTCGATGAAAGTATATATTCCGAACTTGATCCCTGTATCTTCAAATTTTCATGGCTATTTCGAAGCATAAACGATTCATCAGAATCAGAAAAATTGACGGAATTACGGAAGCTCGAATACAGCCACCAGGACTAATTGCCACAGCTACTACTAGCGCCACCAGCGGAAAAGTTCGTGTTACCTTTTGTACGATATCATTTCATCATCAAATATCACATGATTCGATTAGATCAGGTATACAGAATCAAATAAAAACCTATGGATCGAATGAAGATATCAGCCAAATATTGCTTATTTATTGCGAAAAGAAAATATGGGTATTTAGCTCCATTTTATGCCACTTAGCCAAATGTTTACATCGTCAATGGCGCCATCTACTTTGCACGGTTGAACAAGCACTGACGCGAGAATAGGGGTCTGATTAACATACGTTTCGCATGCTCTTTATCCGTGACGCGGTCAGAGGAGGGTTCGCCAGTTTCGAGAGGAGATATTAGCATCATAAAGCAGAAACCGGAGGATTGGTTTCTGGCCTGGCGAGGCGGATATGCGTTTCGTGCGTGGCTGGCTGGGTCGATGTACACACACGATTGCGTTGTTCCCGGTACAACTCCGTTCCATATTCACGTTTCGTTGCTCGGTGATTGCAGCGCCTCTGGCAGGATGGGAACGCCAAGGAAGTCATCGGACCCCTTCGAGTCGTTCATCGCTACGTCAACATGCCTGAGGAAACAGTCGAATTTTACAACGAGACCACTGGGGAAACCGAAATGGTGAGAATGTTTATTTCTTTTTTAAAGGGACACCACGTACATTGTTTTTACTAATCACGATTGATGATACTTCTCGCACTTCATCGTATGCCACCATTTAGGCTCTTCCTCGAACGGTATGATCCCAGCCCCGAGATAAAAGAGGTTGATTCCTGCGATAAAAACGCTACCCAATTTAAGTGCTCACGAGCGGATCCGATAGACTCGTCACTTTATCAAGACTTACTGTACAGGGTGACCCTTCGTGATCTTTCCACACCGTTATCTCCGCATCTAGTGGTCATTTAAGAGATGTTTCGGATCACTCTGTTTCGAGGGGGACATGTGTTTGAGTACCATAATCTTTGTCCACGTGTAGATGCTTTAAAGGTGACCTTCGTATTGTTTACAAGATTCACTTGGACTTACTTGTTTGTCAACATATACCTTCCCCAACTGAAATAAATTGAACTAAAACATACTATTACATTTGGAGATAACGACGTGGAAGGCGATGTGCCATCCTGTATTATCTAGCCGTTACGTCCACGCGTTTAGGCTAATATCTGAGGTTGTCCTGAGGTTGGCTGGCTGTATTCATCGATTTCCACTCGATTTGGCAGGTTCATGGCTGCCAGCCCGCCATGGGGTACAGTTTCGCTGCAGGAACGATCGACGGGCCAGGTTCCTTCGCGTTCGAGCAAGGCACCACCACGGCCAATCCTCTGTGGAACGCGGTTAGAAATTTATTGGCAGCCCCCACGCCCGAGGACATCAAATGCCACAGCCCTAAACCCATTCTACTCGCCACTGGGCGGGTAAGTTTCCCCCAACAAGATCATAATCGCGAAGATTTGACTTTTATATTCTTACAAACGAATTGTCACAGTCAGAAAGATTGACAGAGTTGCAGAAACTTGGACAGAGAGGCCCGGACCATGAAGACTATATAAGGAGATCCAACTCTCTACGAAAGTTACTAGAAAACTGTTATCAAAATCCCGAGCTTTAAGTTATAAATATTTCTACCACTTGCGGCGCAAGTGCGCACAGACTACGATATATATATACATACATATATATATATATATATATGTCATATGTGTATGTATTATCACATATATATCGTAGTCTGTGCTCACTTGCGCCGCAAGTGGTAGAAATATTTATAACTTAAAGCTCGGCATTTTGATAACACTTCTACACTACACAGTTGGAACTCCTTATACAGTCTTCATGGCCCGGACTAATAGCCATGCCTACTACTAGCGCCGCCAGCGGCAAAGCGACGAACCATAAACCTAGGAAATTCGTCGTTCCTCCACTCGCGGCGCTAGGAGTAGCTTGTTTAAATTCATTGTAAAAGATGATCGTAGAGTTAACCTGTTGAACTGTCCAGGTGAAGACCTTTAGATTTATCAGGAACGTTGTTGTTTTCCAGATGGTTCTGCCGTACGAGTGGCAGCCAAAAATTGTGTCAACGCAGGTGGCTCTGATTGGGAACGTCCTCATCGCTGGTGTCCCAGGAGAGTTCACAACAATGTCCGGAAGAAGATTGCGACAGGCCATCAGCACGGTCATGAACGACGTCGCGTCCAACGACGAAACCTCCATTATAGTGGCTGGCCTCTGCAATAGTTACAGCGATTACATCACCACGCCGGAGGAATATCATGTAAATCATGGATTATATTCTTACCTCCGCGCTTTGCATATTTCTAGCGGATAAGTCATTTTCCAGTCATTAAAATCGATTAAAGTAGACTGTTCTCAAAGACGTTTGTCAGATTTGAGGTTATGTCGTAAATGTTGGACCACGGCTGATCGATTGTTACCGGTGAAAAGTTATATTTGTTGGTTATAGTTACTGCTAATCTCAATTTATGTTTGTTTTTTAGATTCAGAGGTACGAGGGGGCGTCCACCATTTATGGGCCACATACGCTCACGATTTATCTGAAGGTATACCAGGATCTGGTGACTGCTGCTATCCTTGTAAGCATTAGTACAAATATGACTTGTTGCTTTAAAATCGTGATCGCGGTAGAAACTGAAAAACCCGGCGACAGATGGCGCTAGGAAGATGGGCCTATTAACCTCTGTCGGGTCCTCAGGAGCTTTGTTTCATTGCACGTAGCTAAGCAAATGCAAAATAACACTGATACCCTTATAAATAAAATTCAACCTGTCTCGCGAACAGTCCCAAATTCTTTCCATCTCCCAGCAGTACACACGTGTTCTAAACGTTGAAGAAACTTCGTTATCGCTTCAGAAATCTCCGGTGGACCCTGGTCCAGCACCCCCCCACCTCAGAAAGAAGAATCTGCTCACCTTTGTGACGCCAGTTCTTTACGACACGCCTAAATGGGGCCAGAATTTCGGCGATTGCATCAAACAACCTCAGAGACTCGCCTCGCCAGGGGATATCGTCACGGCTGTTTTCGTAAGTGACCATCTAGAACTCTTTATTTCGTGTTAGGACACACCAAACGACGTCCGTGACCCGGTCTGACCTCGTCAGTTGTATAAAGGGGTTACGCAAGGACTCATAATCGAAATTGTACACAGCATTGCGTGCAGTTCCATTTCGAGAACATCGTTGCAACTGGTTTCGAGAAACGAACGATTTCTATTCGTTGTACTACACTAAACTACCGTGAGACGTAATGGAAGCGCTCTGTACATCAATGAACATCGCTGAATACGTTCATGGAGGCGTCAAAATTATTTATCGATCTTGCAACGACGAATACAGCGCGTAATTGGACGATCTCGTTTTAAATCGCAGTTACGTGAATTATTATATTTTTTATTGGAAAAGAGATGCACGTGTCCGATAATGCGGAAATTGTGTTACTTGGAGCTTGCATTCAATTATGAGTTTTTATAAAGGTTGACATTTTCTAATGCATCGTTCGTTAATATTTATACTTCGTATTTGTTCATTTCTTGGACAGATTTCTGGTCATCCACGTAACAACTTGATGACGGAGAAGACGTTCCTGACTGTCGAGAGGCTATCCGATGACGAGGTGTGGGTGCCAGTGGCCACAGATGCCAACTGGGAGACCAAGTATGGATCTCTTTCTGTTTAAACGCGATCCGTAAATGAACGATTGGAAATACCACATTTGAAATTCATTTAAAAATAGAATCTCGATTAAATTTAATCATACTTATCTCAATAACCGCTCAGGTTGATCCAAGCATTATTCATTCGCGTTCGCATACATCTGCGAAATCGAGCACGGTCTCGAGTATCGGATAAACAAGTAACGATATCCATTCCGTTGGTGTCATCGATAACAGGTTTGAATGGAAGAGGACATCGGTGGTTCTTGGCGCGAGTCAGGTGACCATTACGTGGCAAGTCCCAGAAGGCATCAAACAGGGTGAATATCGTATCAGGCATAACGGCTACTACCGCTACATCCTAGGCGGCGTTTTTCCGTACTACGGGGTATCGAACCACTTTCAGGTAAGTTAAAAAGTCTCAAGAAACTCCGAAGTACCAGTACAGCTTCTCTAACCTCAATAAACCGTGAGCTACGCGGTATATTAATTGGGTTGGTAACGTAAGACTCTGCGGCTTCGTTATTTTCCAATAAAGATAACTTGATTACGCAAAGTTCGCTATTTTAAGTCCGAAAATTATGTTCATTCGAGCGCAAAAGATCGTTTTTGATTATCTTGATAATTAATTTGCTTTGTTTTGTTGCGAAACTATAGTTTACAGTAATCTAAGATAGAAGTTTACTTTCTTTGGCTTATCTTAACGCTGTTACTCATAGTTGTGCGTTTCAGGTGGTTCCTTGGCCGGATAATCGCGGACAACGCTACTACGAATAACAACCCACGGTGCTTTTATCCTGAACGAACTGCTTACGCTTAACCTGCCACTGAATCCGCTTAGATTCAGTCGCTGGGGCCATAGGACACACGGTACCTCGTGTTATCTTTTGTACAGCTGTGTATATTGATCTCCTTGAGCCGAGGCCGCGGCTTCGGGTCGAAAAGGACACGCGTGACGTGTCTTGTCGAACAGATATATTAAAAATGTGATCGTTTATCGAATATAGCAAATAAACCAAGACCTACCTAACCATTTCGCTCCTTATCCGCATAGCAAGTTCTTCAGAGAAGAGCGTGATCACGAAGATTCGAGTTTCAAAGTGGACAGGACTAATTATCGTGCCTACTACTAGCGCCGCCAGCGGGAAATCGACGAACCAACCGCTAAGTCTAGGTAACTCACGAATGTATAGAACGAATACTCCGCAAAATTGGCATTTTCTCGCACGAAAAATCCTGGAACCGATATCTGCCGTCCCCCTTGATCGATAATCCTGTCTTAAAGAAGCCTCCGTTCCTCGTAACGCCGGACTTTACGACGCAAAGTTCATTTCGCGGCAGTTTGCACGCGTAGACGGGATTCCCCTGCATACAAATGAGTAAAAACTTTCCACATGAAAGGAATCCGTCCTTGGGAATCCCCGAAATTTTGGAATTCTCGTCAACAGCGTCGACTTTTATAGTGACCCTAAGTTAGGGCGTCGGAGCTCGGAAAGTATCGAACAGTGGACTGAGATTAAAGAAAATTCAGACACTCTGTAATATGCGAGTGATGGATCCTGGGAGTTTTAATACTCTATTACGGCGATCGTGGGAGAAGAAAGGAGGAGCGAGGTGCTCGTTTTAAAAATTAATCAAATTCGTTCGATCGAGTATCAGAAAACGGAATGCAATTCCCTTGAAAGGAACCAATTCCGAGGAACGTCTTCGTTGATCCCTTCGTTTTGAAACACGGTCACCGCGACTACGATAACTTTTTACTCTGCACGCGAGCCTCGTGGTCCGGAGAGCTCGACTTTTAAATAAATTGATTCGTTTGGTATGGAAAGCTACAGTTCACCGGCAATCATGCGAAAAATTTCCTTTCAGGTGGATGAAAAATAACGGTAACCCAAATTAACCACTTTGCATCTGGAACACTTGGTCGTTTATTCATTTTAATCATGTAGAATTTACGTGTATATGTATAGCATTATCTCAGAATTATACATTTTGAAGCTCACTGGTGTGCCGTACTTTCAGTTAAAAGGTAAAGTACGATTACTGTTGTTAACCTAATCTCGCTAACCATAAGAAATTTGTCAGCCTCGAGTTCAAAGACCTAAGCGAATAACAGCGAGCCAAGGTCAGGCAGAATTTTATCGCAGCTCATTAAAAAATATAGGTTATTAACGTGTTCCTCCTTGCCCGCGTAAACCTAAACGAGAAAATAACAGAGGACATAAAATGCAGTAAGGAATGCGGTCGACGGTCGAGCAAAACAGACGAATACATTTACGAGGTACCAATTAAAGGTATATCCGGTTTCTGTCGAAAGTATCTCACGGCAACCAGCATATCGTTCCTGGTACTGGACCTCCATTGCTTTGATCAGACGCCAGTTCCACTCGAGCACCCTAATTGGACGTCTCTGGAAACCCATTTATGGGAATGTAACGATATTTGTTATTAAGGAGCGTCAATTGTCGCAAGATCATAATCCATCCGCTCTGGGACTCGTATCAAGATATACAGGGTGTCCCAAAAGTCGAGGAGGAGCCGGAAATGGAGGGTAGCTGAGACGATTCTGAACAACAATTTCCTTTGCAAAAATGTCGGATGGGGTTTCGTTAAGGAGATATTAAGAGAAAACCCCGACCAATCAGAGCGCGCGTAGACCGTTCGAGCGGCCGTGGTAGCGAAGGCTACGCGCTAGGTGGCAGCGTCAATGTCCTTCGATGCACGTCGAGTCACTTGTTCGCGTACAAGCGCGGCCGCCAGCGCGTAGCCTTCGCTACCACGGCCGCTCCAGCGGTCTACGCGCGCTCTGATTGGTCGGGGTTTTCTCTTAATATCTCCTTAACGAAGCCCCATCCGACATTTTTGCAAAGGAAATTGTTGTTCAGAATCGTCTCAGCTACCGTCCATTTCCGGCTCCTCCCCGACTTTTGGGACACCCTGTATAATAACGTCATGATTGATTCGATTAAAAATATTAGTGAGTTAGCAACGTCACCTATATTTACCATAAAAGATATTGGAAACGACCTCGACCTACGATTTTCCTCGATAAAATAACAAAAGACCCGACTTCCATCAACTCTCCACCTTCTTTCAAAAATGTATTCGTACAGGGATTAAAATATAACACCCTCTGAAATCCGTTGACAACCATAAATCAAATGGATCGACCCGCATCTACCATAACGTAACTCTGTCGCTGGTGGGGTTGTTTCGACGCATACCATCCCTGGCTGCTACATGATTCGATGAGAGAAACCAGAGGAGAACAAGGTCTGGATGTCGAGGAAAACTTGCACCGTCATCCACGAGTTAAACGACGCGGACCGAATTCGACACTTGTGAACAGAAACCGAGAAAGAGAGTCCTTGCTTTCGGCTCTTCTTTCACAGCCAGGCGGATAGAATTACGCCGAGGAGGATGAGTCCGCGCAACCGAGGGTAGTTCCATACGTGAAACGAACCGAGAACTCGGCGAAAAGGGGTTGCAATGTTATCGAACGTTTCGGGGGATTTCATTCAAGCGTCCAAGATCAGTGAAACCGACTTCGAACAGAGAACAGTGAACTTCTCCGAGTGGATTCATTGGCGCAGCCGATAAAAACAATGCAATTGAAATACTCTCTCGATAGTGCAAGTAGTTTGTCGGTAAGACTCGATAATGTAGAACACTCTGTCGGCGAAACAGACCTCTCTGTTCGGTAATGTAGAACACTCTGTCGGCGAAACAGACCTCCCTCGATAATGCAGACTGCTGCGTTGGTAAATCCTGCGTCCCATCGATACTACAAATTGCATTGTATTTAAGAACATGCAATCTATTGCTCAACAAACTCACTGGAGTTAGTGTAATAAAACAAATAAGAAACCAACACAGGTGATGTTACTTCACATTTGCAGAACAGAGGCTTGCATATAACCACTACGACAGATGGACTTTGACGTCAAATATTTATACCATGCAAATAACTCGGTTTATTGCTTCGAATTCGCCAGGATCGTACACTATCTGTCGACGGAAACCGCGATCGCATCTATCATTGTAATTATTCTGCACCACGATAGGTTAGATTCTGTTGACCTAGTGATACAACCTACAAGCGTCACATGACTACGATTTATCGCAATTATTGTGGCTAAACGGTCACGCGAATGCCGAAGGTGACTATTACGTGCTTTGATTGTTTCTGAAACGACGGGAATCAATGGAGAATGAACTGCGTTAATATCGGGGCCTTTATCTCAGATGAATCCCATCAATCCGAGGTAACTACCTCATCCTATTCATCTGATCTGTCTACATATGGCGAGTCACTTGTACTAAACGTTTAAAGAATGTAGTACTTCGTCGACAAAAGTACATGGTGATCTTGATATTTCTTCCTGTGTCTCCACTCGCAAGAAAATTCCTGCCACCATGTTACGCATCCCTGGATACCGTAGAGCTTCTATGGAAACATGTTTTACTTGAGGATAAGTAAGCGCTCCAACCTCTACAATCGCCAGGGATCCAGTAGGATGCAGCAAACACGAGAACTATAATTTTAAGCCAAGAACACATAGTCTGGCGTCTTCTTTAGAGCCTCTGGTTTAACAGTGTCTCGAACTATTGCACCCTTGAGGTAATTAATCTCGTTATAGAGACATTTTAGAACAACGCTTAATCCCTTGGCTTACTTGGCTCAATTTCGGGGCTGACAAGGAGACCTCAATCGACATTCGTTGCTAAGTAAGTCTCATCATTTATTTTCATTATTATACACAATCATAATCCATCACTTATGACAGTATAGAAATTAAATCTTCCGTTTCCACTCTCTGCGGTGTTTCTTCATCTCGACCACCATCTTTCCTCCGGCACTTCAATCGAAAGAAAAGCCATCTACGGTAACGCTTTCTTCAAACGACGTTATTACAAAGAAACAAAGAAAAAAACAACGTTATCTCCAATCGCCATTTCTCATTACAATTGCTAATAAAGAATGGCAGTGAATTTTTTCCCCCGAAACTAATGTCGCGATCTTCGTAAGTAAACATTCGACTTTCACACTGGGACGGATTAATTCCGTTGATACGTTGAATCCTTTCCTGCAAACGATCAGAGGATGCACAAGGGAACAGAACTCCAAACTTGAGTCGTAACCAGAAGAACAAGGTTTCAGATTTGCATGAAATTGAGGACAGTCTATCGCTGAGGATCGGTAATGCAGAGCAGTCGATCGGTAAGCTCACTCTGCAGATAAAGGCAAAACGGTTCGTCGGTAAGGCAGATCGCTCTGCTGGGTAACGTCGAACGCTAGATCGGTAAGATAGGACGACTTGTCCTAATTGAAAGAATTGTGAAAACAATTCTTTAAAATTTAAATAATGAGGTGCAGTTTTGGCAATGTGTTTTTCTTATTATTTATACTATTAGTTAACTACATATGCAACGACAGAAGGCTAAGGTGAGAGAAATGCATACAAAAAAGAACAATACAAATTATTGAATTGAAGAGTAAATAAATTATGCAATAAATAAAATCGAATCGAGTTTAATGGATCATAAATTTTTTATGAAATATAAATAAATAAGGAGTATACGAAAGGAGGATAAGTATAAATAATTACATTAATTATAATTTTGTTTTAAATCTTTATTATGTGTAACGTAAAAACCAATATAATACAGGGTGAAATAGGTTTTTATGAGCATTGACAATCTAACTCATCATTGATATCTTCGTCGCTGGCATAATCAATATCTGCACCTTATTATGTAAATTTTAAACAATTGCTTTCCTGTTTACCAACTTATGACGATATTATCATTTTTCATGTACTTTGCCACCATTCTGTCTTCTGGCAATTGTTATCCCGGTCTTTTAAGCGATAAATAATATGAAAACGAATTCGCCAGAACTGCACCTTGTCGTTAAAATTTAAACAATTTTTTTACTACTTTATCGACTTCTGGCAACATTTAAGCCCAGACCTAGACTTCTGGCAGTAGCTTTACACGATTTCTACAGTTAAAAACTATAACATGTTTGACCGCCCGCTTATGCTTCCAGCCTCGGGAGCGCCTTCTGGCTGCAACGCTATGGTCACTGTTATCTAGTAAGGAGTGTTTTTAAATACAAATTTTCGCTGCACCTTATCATTCCTGATTTTCGTAGCCAACTGTTTCGATAAATCCTGGTAGAAAGCAACGACACAGGGTACGTACTTTATCGATACGTGAGCACAGAAATAGTGCCTGGAATCGCCCGAGTATCCACGTGCCGAATTGCCGCACGCGCTTTTGTCTCATCCACGTAATAGTCGCCAGGTTAATGTATTAAGCACGCACGGCGTAGAGGGGCACGAGCGCGAAGACGCTCCCGCGAGCAAGAGATGCGCAGAAGCGCCGCCGCTACCCTGTGTCGTTCGGAGCTTTGTAAACGTCCTCAGTCGTGATTCGCGCGCCAGAGGTGTCGGTCGTAAGTTCCCCGCGAGGGAATCGAAGTTTTCGGAAACGGTCGACCCTGTCCCCTGAAACGGGTCGTCCCCCAGGCGTCCCTGATGGGCGGTGCGTCACCAGACCCGGCCTCAGCGGTGAAAGTTCGTTTACCCCGTTGAATTTAAGGAGCTAGTTCCTTCAGAGCGAAACCGGTACCGGGGCTAGCCCTTAAATGGCGAAAACAAGTTCGCTCACCCCTCCACCGGACAATCCTTCAATCAGCGTCGAAGATAATGCGATCAATCGATGCGATCGAACCCAGCCAGCAGAATCCGAACAATCACCGCGATGAAAGGGGTTGCCCTCTGATCAGAGCTGTCCAAGTACCACGCGGAACAATCCGTCCAGAATGGACGACCCTATAGCCTCGCTCATGCCTGGCATGTCCAACGTGACGTACCCCGATCTCCAAGACCACAGCCAGGACTCGTTCGGTCTCTACAACGACACCCACCCCGAGGACCCGTTCGTAAGCAACCACCACCCGCCCTACAGAGACTCCCTGTACATCGTGGTGCCCGTCACTATCATCTACATCTCCATCTTCGTGACCGGGACGATAGGAAACATCAGCACGTGCATCGTGATCGCGCGCAACAAGTCCATGCACACAGCCACCAACTACTATCTATTCAGCCTGGCGGTGTCCGACCTGTTGCTGCTCGTCTCCGGCCTGCCGCCCGAGATCTACATGGTCTGGTGCAAGTACCCCTACATATTCGGCGAGGGGTTCTGCGTTCTGAGAGGCCTGGCGGCCGAGACGTCCGCGAACGCCTCGATCCTCACCATCACAGCCTTCACCGTCGAGAGGTACGTGGCCATTTGCCATCCGTTCCTGGCGCACACCATGTCAAAGCTAACCAGGGCGGTGAAGCTGATCCTGATCATCTGGCTCGTGTCACTGTCCTTCGCGCTACCTCAGGCCCTCCAGTTCGGTCTCGTCCAGCACAACGTGAATCCCAATATAGTGATGTGCACCATGAAGAGGATCATAGTGAACCACTCGTTCGAGCTCTCCACGTTGCTCTTCTTCATGATACCCATGAGCCTGATCACTGTCCTCTACGCGCTGATAGGATTGAAGCTGAGAAAGTCCAACATGATGAAACGCAGCCACGGAAGCGAGGAGGGTGGCAGCTGCAGGCACCATCCTGGCAGGTCCTCGAGGAGAGTCTTGAAGATGCTTGGTAAGTAACACGGTGTTTCGATTACGAGTTTGGGGAGTGGGAGGTTAGGGGTTGTCGTGGGAGTGATTGTTCCTCTTTTCTTGACTGACAAGCAAAGCTACTAGGGTACGTAGATTCTCATTAGGGGTGCGTTCACTCTCGTCGTTGATCCGAGAACTCATCTAACGACGTGACAAGATTTCGTAACCCTATTATGATTAATTTCTAAACTGGGTCAGTGGTTGCAAACGTCCCCAAAGCTGCAGACGATGTAAACACGAAATTTCTCATCGGAGGTGAGTTTAAGCTCCCTATTGTTCCTGCAAATGACTCGTTGCAAAATTATGTATCATGCACCGGTGTCTCCGTCGCGATGGTAATTTGTACATTAGGACTATGGTCGCGACCGTTCATAGGGGCTATGTACCCTGATTTACGTTGACACGCGGGGAAGGGCTTCATCCCTTGTCGCTGACAGAGTTTTCCTCGCTCCTGATTGAATTAATACGGGTCTGAGCCTTCCTCCCGTTGGATTCGGCTGATAATCAGACCTGACAAAAATCTTTTTCCTTTGTTCATTTTTTCAAAGAGATTTAGAAATTATCTGAGATTTAGAAGTTTTATTATGTAAGTCGAGATGAATGGAAACGGAGTTCATCGCTTCTTTTGTTCGCAGCATAATGTTATCGTTCGGTACTTGGTGTCTCTAGATTCTTTTTCCTCTGTGCACCGGAAATTTAATACGGGGATCGTATAAAAAGCGAAATGAATATGAAAGAGAGTCAATTTCGGTTTGTCGGGGGTGGAAACGGAATTCGTCTCTTCCTTTGTCTCGCAGCATCATTGTTCGGTAGTTACCGCTTACCTTGGACTCTCTACATTCTTCTCTGTGCTTAGGTAAACACGATCGTTTTCATGAGATATTACCCAAAAGCGAGCGATTTTCTTGCCGCGCGTCGTCTCCGAAATTTTATTCCCGAAAGACAGCGGTTGAATATTAAATTTGAAAAGACGCTACCGGTCCTGGTTCGCGAGTGCCTCTTTAGCGAACTGAAAACAGGATCCTCGTATGCAAATTAGGACGCAAATATATATATATATTAATAATTTTTTATTAGAGCTCCGCTGTTTAAGGGTTGACACGGCGAATTTCAATTTGTTTAAATATTTGCGAATCGTACGCACTTGTGGATCGTGTTCCAAAATTTAAAAATAAATAAATAGCCGTTTTTAAAAAGGATCCAATGTAAACAGTCACAATTGTTCAGAGATGAGAGTATTCATATTCATAAATATGAATATGAATAAATTTATGAATAACAATTTGAATAACGCGTTAATAACGTATACGTGTTTATTAACGCAACTATAATGTTTTTTATAATAATAATAATAATAACAAGGATTGTTTTATTTGCAATTTTTGTAATTACCCAGTTGGTTGGAGTGAGAACGATTCTTTGTGGGATAGTAAACAATGTAAGTAAGTGATTAACGTTATTCAATGAAGAGTTAATTATAACTAAAAATGTGAACAACGCGCTATTTATAAATGTATTCATATTCATATTTATGATTCATATTTATGAATATGAATACCCCCATCTCTGCAATAGTTTAAATAAAATAGATCGAATAACGAGTATATTTCAAGCTTCCGAAGACGGATTCCTGTACTTTTACGCAGGAAAAAAATCAAAACTATTATGTATATTAGTCGAGGTCAGCAAAGGTAACATCCTGAGTTCCCATGACACATATTAAGTAGGCTGTAGTAAAACAGGCCGAACCATGGTATGGCGCCTCAGGATATTGTTACCTACAGAGACTTTACTCTGTTTCGATATTTCCATCGAACATCTCCTCCGTGAGATTTGCCCTTTCGAGCGGATGTGGCCGCGGCCCTTCAATAAAGTTTTTACTAAGAAACTAGGGCGCGTCGCGGGACTGATTTCCACGGAAAAATAGGAGCTACGTGCCTCTACGCATCTCCGCATACGGCAGCATAGGCTTCATAGAATCAACTCCCACTACCGATTTTTAACCGAATTCAGAGTATATAAACCGATGCGTTTTGCATCTCGGGGGCTCATTTTCTTAAGGACACGTTGAAGTTACGTCGCACTATACCTTAAACCCGCGAGGCAAGATCGGGAAAAATCCCGTTCGAGCAAAGTAAAGCAAAGTAAAGTTCGGGTGATAGTAATCAGGAAGAAATAAGACGCATATCGTGTTACCTCGTCGTTAGATCGGGAAGGATCCCCTTCGAACATAGTCTTGAAACGTTTTGGTAAATACTCGTTCTATCGTAAACGTGACCCCCGCATTTCAACTCGGTACGTAACTTTGAGAGTAGGAATTAGTTTCCGCGATATATATACAGAAAACATTTATATAGTCCTAATTAAACCTTTGAATACATACATAGTTTGGTAGAGTAATCCTAACTATTTTCTTCAGTACCTATCCTATTGAATTATTAAATTAAAGAGACCCACAGCAATACACCTTTACCGCTCGAGGTGTATTGCATAGTAGAAGTTACGAGGCCCCAACTAACAAATCCTAGTGGCAACCCTATGTTAGCCATACATAGGCGCGTCCACGACAACTTTCCAACCTCCTAGTAGTAACTCTACGTTAGCCATACGTAGGTGCGTCCACGAAAGCACATCCCTATTAACAAAATTGTTCAAACGACAACTATCCTCGGCAACGCGGTCGAAACAAGCCTCACGGCCCTCGGCTCGTAACAGTATTATACAAAATTATGTTATCTACGTAACGAACGGGATACGGTAGAAATAAATTGTTTATTTAGCGGGATAACTGTGATTCAAAAACGGATACTGCATAACGCAAAGGGTATCGGTCCTGAGGGCAACCCTAACGGTCTCCGAGGGGGATCGGGCCATTTTGCGTTTAAATAGACATTACTATTTGATCGCTGTACGCAATTACTTTCGCTATTGATATAACCGGAGACAGTAATTACAGAACTGTCGATTTGCTCTCCGTCGAATCACCTAACAGAGTATATAAACGTCGCAGGTAATCTCGGCGACCTTTAAAGCGCATCGGAAACAAGCGTACCTTTAATGACGCCGTTACACGATTTATGACAGCACGATGCAGCAATAACTGTCGATGCCAACCACCGTCATCGACCGTATGGATTTAATTAAATGAATACAATTATAAGTTCATAAACAGCGATTGGGGGGGGAGGGGGAGGGGGAGGGGAGGGAATTAATACTGGGTGAAAACAGATCGGTTGAATAACTCGATTACTATTCATTTTCTAACGGCACTTTCGCGGACAGCGATTGATCGATTACTCGGACGATCTTGGATGCTGTTAATTTTTTTTAATCCTAGTGACGCGTCAAGGACATTTCACGGTCGTTCGTTTTCTGTTAGCAGAACGATAGGTTCGTTTCCCTCAGGGGCTGTAGCAGTATTTGTAGCTACAGTACGGGCCTAGCAACCCCGAGGTACCCGAGCTATAGGAGGGCCAACGGGTCCCAATAGATGAGGAGTGAGAGATACCGCAAACAGTATTAAAATAACGCAGGAGTCATGATAAGAAGAATGGAAATAAGCTGGTAACAAGTAGACTGCGGATCTTTACGCAAAATAAAATCTTCGCGAACGTGCCTACAAGAATTGAACCTAAATAGGAATTTATTTTATTCTGCAAATATTCTAACGTGAACTTTACTTTCAATCTTTTTTATGTTCTTGCGTATTGTTTGCATTTTGTAGTTTCTTGCACATTCAAGTCTCGTATAAATGCATAAAGATCCGCAGTCTAGTAATAAGTAAGCAGTAGTGCAATAACTTTGTATAATAAGTTACGCACTTTAAATAGAAGAAGTTAGGCGGACTTTTTTGTTTGTTCGTTTGTTTGTTTTGTAATGGGAGCTTGTTAGGCGGACGTGGTGGTTTGATACGGAAGGTCATCAAAAGTCACGCGAGGAACGATTACGGAAGACAATAGGTGCTTTTAGGAGACAGATGTAACAGTTCGGGAATGTGTTTATTTATGTTTCAAGTTCTAATTCAAGTGTTCGTGATGGCGATCGGGAACGACGGTTGTTTCCTCTGAAACAGTTTGATGTGAATGTTATTTTCGTCCAGTGTAGCGCATGATTTTACAACGTATGGATCTTTCGTATCGTTAGCGTCCTGCGATTTCGGGGCGCGCGAGTCTTGCACGAAAAGTGCTGGTTTCTCGTTGGAATTAAAAATTTGTATTATTCGAAGTCGTCGGAAGATGAAATTGTGAAATTGTAAAAAGTGCTAGGTTTACGAAGCAATGTTTAAATGAACGAAGTCGAGTTATTAAAATTAATTAGGAGGCAAAGATGAATTTATACACATATGCTTGTTTTTTTTTATATGGATACAAGTCAGCAGAAGCGGTTGGAGAAAAATATAAACGGTTCCTATGAAACCCTGGGAAATTTGAAATGGGTAAAGATGACCGTAAAGCTGGCGTTAATAATCTAATGAAAATATATTAACTCGATAGAAAAAAAAGATTAAATGTCAGGAAATACTTGTTCGTCCCTTTGTATCATTTATCGTAGCAGAAATAGTCGTTTTTTTCGAAGACATGCGGTCCATCTACGCGCGATTCAGCCTTGATAAGGTACAGAGGTATCCCAGATTGTATTAGCCTGATAAACAACTGCTTTGCATATTTCCCATGAAAAGATACGGTCACAAATCGTACGATTTATATTCGAATCGGTGGACGCGACAAATTGTCTTGTTATATAGCCTATGCGTCGCGCAATATTGCCACGATATCGCGATGTTCCCGTTCTTTGGATGCCCTCAATTGATTTCGTTCGATCGGCCCGCGTAAAGACAACGTGACCTTTCATATGTGCAACGAATCCTTAAAAGAACGAATATAGAGATTTATCGAAAAATCATAATCGTTTTCTGCCAACCTGAGACTCGTAAAATTTTTCTACAAAATTCGAATTTTGTCACAATAACTAAATTCGTTAATTTAACATTTCACGTGGCATTCGATTTTGTAACAACCTCCAAATTCAAAAATCGCATCCAGATTTATTTTCATTCATTTCTCACCCTTGGAATAAATTCTTTTCATTACCTACAACAAAACTCGCGGAACTTTTTAAATTAATTCCTTTAGTTCGTTAATGAAAAATCCTAAATAAAAATGTCACCCATTTCTGGGTGAGAAAGTATCTTAACAACAACCTCAAAAATCACTCGAAGCACTTGCTTCTCCACCTGTCGATAACTGGATTTTTATTTTATTTCGTTTCCTTCAACCCCTCGTGCCGCGAGCCTTGGTATTCGGTCGATCAGGCGTGGAAATCACAATCGAAATCGTAAATATATCCACGCGTGCTCGTCGCGTGAGATATCGACAGTTGGCGAGACGGAAATTCGTTTTAATTGCGTTCCAACCGCAAAACGAGATGCAGTCGGCCTGGAATGTGTCGTTCACATTTGAATAATAAAATTCATAAATCGGGATTCGTTTTCCCATCTCGCGAAGATGTTGGCAACGTGAATAAACATCGTTTAAATTAAATGCAGATTGCATAAAAAAAATGGAATGCAGATTGTACAAAAAGAAAGAAACGAGTTAAACGTTTAACCTGTACTTCATACATTTATTAGGAGAGTATTCGTATTTGTTTAATTTGGTGCATTGGTTATCATAATTCAACATTTATTCGTCTCTAAATAAAGTCACATGGGAAGATCGTACCTTATTGAAGTCGGTATTGAAATACAACGTTCCAAATGAAACGTCGAATGATGCATCGGTTCGCGAGAAACTAATCTGGGATGAAAATGACGGCAACTTTTGCTTTACTTCGACAAAGTAATAAGTACCGTGCGCATCAACACGTGCGATGCTTTTTCAATATCAAGACAAAGTTGCCTCGATCGCTCTCTACGCGTGGATATTGCCCATAAAAGTTTATCGTTAAAGTGTAGCGTCTTTTTTCGTAACGAGGCGACTGTTATCGGTATTTTACATTATATATTTATCGACAGACGAGACGTAACTGTTCAAATCTACATATTGCTAGTAAAACAGAGATTATATTGAATAAAATTTACATTTAACCTTATCTAATACATACTCGATGTATCTCAGTAGACATCGCTAAGGCCTAGAGCAGCTATGAAACTAAATAATATCATCTAGACCCAACGTGATCAATAATACCAATAAAGTAATACCAATAAAACCCATGGAGATCTAACGTTACCACTAGCTAACACATTCCGACCTAACCTGACCATCAGATTCCTCACCTAGACCTAACTTGACCACTAGTTACCTCGTGCAGGTCAGACAATATCATCTAATCCTAACCTGACCAATCAAATTCCTGAGTCAAACCTATCTTGACCACTAGTTACCTGGTGTAGACCAAACTTCATGAATTCGAAGAGAATCCAGATCCTAATTGGTTTAATGCATTACTTAAACACTATCCTAATCTGGGTATGAACTACCTCTATTCGTCAACCCAAGTTTTAAGAGTGCACCAAACCTAACCGGATAATCCGAGTTCCGGAACTGGTGTTCTCATTGAGTTCCGAAGGAGTTTTACACTCCCCTTCTCTCACAAGGAGCGGAAGCAGAGATTAATTCTGCGTATCCTTCAGCGGACAGCTTTTAACCCAAGTGGGTACCTTCTATCAATCTTTCAAGTAGCATCCTGTATCAGAGGTTCACCTAACCGATCGCTTTCGATTGTGCACTCCTCCAAAACCGAACGGAAAATGTAGAAAAAATGATTTGCAGAATTAATTTACAACGAACTAGTGTCCACTGGTGTCCTTGCTGACAATTCCATTTAGCAAACCCAAGACGAAATGTTATCCCTCCATTCCCCCAACTCCATCCCTTCTTGAACCGTCTCTCCTCTACGTCCTCCTTCCTCGACCCCATAATCCCTTCCTGAGGCCTGCGGCGCAAGGGAAGACCTTATTCGGCTGGGTGGGACCAAAAGCAGACTATCTAAGTGAAAAGTTAAAGGGGATGTAATAAACGTCGAGGGGAAAGTTTGCCGTGCGTATACCAGTCGGCAGCTAACTCCGTCTCCTTCGCTGAGTTTCTCATTAATACTATAGCAGGTTGGCCTCCATAAACAACCCCATAACACTTCACTCCCTGGGCCCAGCTGGCTCGAAACCATCCCGCGAAGAAAGAATAAATGAATAAATTGTACCGCGATTCTGTTACACCCGCAAATCCAAGACCCACCCCAACAGAAGGAAGGTTAATAGGATCTAACTTGAATGTAGTTCAGGACTTCCCCTGCCTAAACAAGCTTAGCACTCTCGAGGATACTCCACCAATCTGTCCCACTGATATTCAAACCAGTTTTTGCGCAGCGATAGGGCTCGAAATACTGAAGCTAGTCTGTTGGTAACGTAGTTCATTCTGTTGACGAGAATTGGCAATGTAGAGCCTTACTTGATCAAGGGAATTATCGACAGAGTGTTCTAAATTGCCTATAATGCCATCTGTCTTACCTACAGAGGGTTCTACATTGCCTACAATGCGATCTGTCTTATCCATTGAGTGTCCTTCGTTACCCAGACGGAAATTAATTTCGAGATTAAATAGTTTCAAGGGGAATAGGCATAAAAGTGTTGCTTTGTTGAATTTAAAATTAGATCCAGGGTTAATTAAATCCATTCATTATGCAATTGTATCGCGTTATTTTTCCTTGTTGTATTTTGTAACAATCGATGACTACTTAAAATGTTTCCCACGGACCTCCAAACGATAATGGGAAACAGACATAAAAACGTTATTTATAATTATGGTAGGCTCCAAGTCACCCAGCTGACCATCAGTCGGTAATTTTATTAACCCACTTGTGCTTCATTTAAATTCTTTAACCTAAATAAATGAGCTGTAATCGATTTATTTTGTATGCAATATTACGAATCTAATTCTGTCTCGAGTTATTTATCGTAAAAGAATACTTAATGGAGTAGAAACGTGGCAATTTCACCTACAAGATTACCTACTTTGCATATTATTTATACATCTAACTCGCAATGCCACGGCCAAGACTCGCGGTCAGTTCTGTTAACTTGGCGATTATACATGCGTATGCAGACACAGCTCGTGGAAGTTTCGTGATTCGGAAACGACGCCGGTGACTATGGCACCATGGGATACGCACAATGGAATTCCACGGTTTCGAATTGAGGAATTGGTTTAGTACGTGTCGAAGGTTGCGAATAAAAAAGGCTTTTTTCACTACGGAACTCAAGCGTAGTTTTGAGATTGCTTTCTTTCAATAGTACATAACCTCAATCGCATAACGCATATGCTTGAACGCATAACGTCCATTTCCTTGAAAATATCATTTCGTACGAGCATTTCTCTGAACGGAATTATTAATACTTTTAATAAAAGGCGCTCGCGTGAAATACAACTGTTACTTTTTTTTTGGCTTCGTGTTTGAACTTTTTTACAGAGAGGAAAGTTTCGCCAGCTTTCCTCAAATTAATAACGAAGAATCTAGAGAGAAAGTTTCCCAATGCAATTTCTTCTCTACACGGGGTGTATCTTAATATCTATTTGTAAGATCCTCTCCGCGGATTGGGGACACGAAAACAATGGAAAGAATCCGTATAAACATGTGCCCTGTTTGACCTTCTTCTCGAGCGGTCATTTTTCTACCTTGACAATAATTCAGCCATGATATCGAAGCGGATAACCTCGAAAATGTTCCGCCTGAAATAAAGAGAAGTACACGAGAATACGAGGTTAGATAAACCGAAGGATAATTGATGATATATCCCGTAAAGCGGACATTAACGAATCGTGTTAAAGGATAATTACTTTATTGAAGCGAGTTTCATGCTTTCTCGGCAAGGGAATCGCCCATTATTTTATTGCGAGTTTATTTATTTTCCAAGGATGACTGTAGGAGAATCAAGAAGTAAAACGAGAAGGACGAGCAGAATTAAGAACGAAATCGTGTGTGATACGATTCATTTTATTGGATACCTCGACTGATGTAAGAATTTTAGCCCCATTGTCTTGCAACAATCGGGGTCTACTGCATGCCGTCGTTATTTTCAAGTCAACAACGGAATATTCTTTAAAAATGGATTGTTTTTCTAGCACTTATATCACGAACATAATATTACCTCTGCAAGTGCTGAAAAATAAGTAGTATTAGCGATTATTATCACCCCAATTTAATTAAATGCTAAGGCGATCCTAAGAACGAACTGTAAGACAATAAAACGAAAATCTAAAAGAACAGACAGGGCAAAAGAGACATGAGAAGTCAGCATGCGAGGACATTAAGATGCGTTTATTAAACTCATAAGAATACAGTATTATAAATAAAGTAGGACTAATGTTAAGGAAACAAATGTAAATATAGGTTAAGAGAAAATGTAAGAAACTGTTAATAGTGGAGTGCAATGCAGGCAGTAGTCCTGGGTACTATAATAAATCACGTTACATTACATTCTGCAAGTGCTGACACCTACTGACAAAGTCAAGAGCCATCATGGTAGCGCCTGACTTCATTCATAGTCATAGTCGACAAAAATGTCCCGTGAGGGCAGTTAACCTTAATGGGACTATAAAAACTCGATGAAAAGTGTTGCGGAAGCCATTTCGCACATTTTCATGGTAAGCGCGGCCCCAACATCAATATTCCGTGGTAATTTATCAACTCCTCCAAACCTATCGTCGATAAACGCCAATCGGTGATGAATGTATGGCCCAACGACCACACAGACGTGAACTTTAATCATCGAGATATTGCAGTGGCATTCGGTCTACCGTTAATATCGCGGAGCAATGTTGCGAGGTTGAGCATTGAGTCGATTCTCGTTACAGCAATAGGAAAACGAACTGAGAAACGAAAGCAACACCAGGGAAATTAATTACTTCGTCACACGTATATAAAATGAATACTAATAATGCCAAATTAAATACGAGTCTACAACCTAACCTGAAAATAAATTCTCACCCTATCATACATATAACCTTAAATTTCGAAGGATGGGCTTGTTTTACGTTATTCAAGTATTTCCTAATTTTAAGCGAGACCTAGTCCAGACTTAACTTTAAATTAGAGATCACTGTGAACCTAGAGTTTTCTTTGATACATAACCTTAAATTTTAAAACATCGGGTAACGTCATTTGATTATACGATCGTTCCATAATTTTTAGTAACGCATATACCGGACCATTCGCGTCGCGTTTCCTGTTTAACGATCGCTATAAAAAGTAGCCTGAACGCGTGACCTGTCACGGTAGGAAGTTCAAGACATTTCCTCTGGGGAGCGTCAGAGGCGCTATCTGCAAACATAACTCATCCCTACTGTTCCGGAAGGAATCGTTTCCGTGTGTACCCGAATTTGTCGAGGTGACTTCAAACGTGTCTAGGAAATTTGCATTAAGTAAACAAGAATTTGCGCGCCTCTACGCGGTATTTAACTATTGCCTCACTTCGGAAGTTTGATTTCCATTACGTCGCCCGATTTACTAACTTCGACGTCTAAACAAGATTTTAGCGCCGCTTTGAACTTGCTCGAGGGTATTTCACGAGTTCGTGCTTCCGTTAGAAAATTAACTGCAAGTTAAGATTACTATTTACTACATAAAGGTACTCTTGGTTTTGGGGCTTGAGCGACGGTCGAACGGTTTTTCGAAGTGGAAGATTTATACGGAGCTTAAAAATTTAGGAAATGAATCTTCTTGTACGTATTATTTTTAATATTTGAAATCTTTAAATTTCCTATAAACGTGATATTGCGAGACACGTGAGATGACCCAGGAAATATCATCCGTGACGAATGGCAAGAATTTACGTTCCAACTCGAAACTAATGGCCGCGAAAGAGAGAAAAATTTCTTGACTCTCTGATCGCTGGAACTTCCGCTCGGAATAAATTCGTCCCCATTCTAAGACAACAGAATGAAGAATGAACGTCGTACCCGTGAAGAATTTTTTTTTTTTTTTTTGAGAATTTAATTGAGAGAAAAAAATGAAAAGAAAAATGTCGATCATAAAGAGTTCATTCAAAAGAGGTTTATTCAAAAGTATGACTTAATCGTTCGATTAATTCATATTCTCGCCAGAATACATTTCATCGAATAAGACGAAAAATCAATTTTTCTTCGTTTACGAACTTTTCGAGAAATTGTTGCCACCGTACAGATGATATTTCGTGGGTGACTTTTTTATGCCGGTGTCTGGCAGCCGAATTTACCTCCCGCGTAGCGAATGATTAATAATCAAGAAAATCTATAGGGTGTTCGAAAAATTACGGTTCATTGAGAAACGTATCCAGAAGAACGATTGTTTGATTAATATGGAATTTATCGAGTTAACCTCGAGCCTCTCGTACCAACTTCGAGAAGAGGTCACGATCTTTGATCATGGCAATTCTACGGTTCGGGTGTGGGCCACGAATTTACAGGAGCTTTCTATCGCGTCATTCCCTGCGCCAACCCCAGTTTCGTTAATTAATTAACTCTCCAAGTAGAGGAAAGTCGAGACACGTTTTTGTAGCTGACGCGAGGCTTCCTCGGCAGCTCTTATTCGTCATTGGACGATACATCGAGTACTGTTAACAATTATCGACGTAATAAAAATAATATTTCTAACTGTGCCTTTCAATTTCGCGGATTATAACTCGTTCCTTATATTTATCAGTGGGAATTAATTCCGGGCCGTTCTAAAGTAAACTTATCATTTATTTTTAAGGAAAAATTATGCAACTTTTAATTTCTCAATCATTCATCTATTTATTCATTTATTACAGTTGTTCTTTAGAACATGATAAATAAAGCGTATTATAATATTGAAACTTTCATAAGGTAATCCTGGTGTAAATACTTTTTTAGTTTTACTTTTTATTTTTTTTAATGTAAATGCAATCCGGAAACTGCAGTTAATTCCACCGACCCACAGAGAAGCCACCTTTGATTACCCGCTTCGCAAACACATGGAGAGCTTTCGTGAACCATAAATCTCCACTTAATTGCTTCGTTAATGAACTTGGCGATTGCTCCCGCGACACAGAATCGAAGCAAGTTTTCCCTCAAGTTTTTCCCACTGTCAGAATTTCACGACGAATGCATGGGACGTGTCTTCCGTCAGATCTGAAACTTATTTAAAGTTATACATTTACAAGAATTTTTGAAAAATGAGTTTACCAGAAGTTCGTAAGAGATGAATTCATAAAAAATTTAGTAAGAAGCTTATAAGATCGAGAATTAATAATCTTTACTTAACTCTTGACGAGAAAATGTTGATAATTACCTGAGAGTTACTAGACAGCGAACATTTTTATAGGGAGGAATAAAATTCTTTTAATTAGTTCGTTGAGCGTGAAACTTCAAAGGTCGCGTGGAATATTAAGGCTGTTCTAGTTTCGTTAATATTATGTCCAGCAACTTTTACTATAATTCTATTACTAGAAAAATTCTTATTTTTAATATTTTATTACTATAAAAATACTTGTCTATAAAGTTCGCGCGGCATTTGAAATAAATACGTTCGCCAGTAAACAAAATTTTTCTGAATGAATTCAAATAGGAATTCGTCTGGGAGGCATCTGGGAATTATATTCATAAAGTTCATGGTAAATTTAGCCAGCTACCGTACAAAAATACTCGGTCCACACAAAAGTATCAACAACACAGGAATAGACCGATTCTGAATATCAAAAAACGTATTAAATTCCTATTTCGGGAGTCTATTGCGAGAAAATAGTATCGAAAGAAGAAATAAGGTTCTACGATACAAGAAAAAAATAAAACAGTGAAAATTCGTAACGATAATATTTTAAAATATACTTTAAGTAAATTCGAAAGGCAAACATTAATAATATCTATTAAAAGTAGTTAATAATTTTCCAACAGATTATTCTTTTTCGGAAATAAAACAGTCTCAGTCCTTTATGACATCTTCGCTCGATAAGACCAGCGAGAAACATGTTCAGCCACTGCGCCACCTTGGGCCCTTCCCCTAAATTACCCTAACTCTGTTACAGTGGCAGTGGTGATAGCGTTCTTCATCTGCTGGGCGCCGTTTCACGTGCAACGATTGATCGCCATCTATGGTACGAGGCCGGACCACATCTCCTCGAACAGCAAATGGATAGAATTCCTTTATTTACTCATGACCTACATATCCGGCGTCCTCTACTACGTGTCCACGACGATTAACCCGATTCTCTACAACATCATGTCGAACAAATTCCGCGTGGCTTTCATGGTGAGTAACGCTATTTTTCCAAGATGAACGCAGTCCGAGAACAAGCGCAGTGGAAGGGATATATAGCGCGGTCGTTGCGAACAATTACGCGTGAAAATGACGCTAAACCCTCGAGTGGACGGAGTAAAGGAACACGGGACGCGTTTGCGTCTACTATTTGTGGTCGCTGCGAAGAATTACCACGTCGTGCATTGCAGTTTATGGCAGAGTTGACGAAAGGGGTCTCTTGGGAGCACACCAATCCTGTCGTTGGGAAATTTGGTCGTTGAGAACTCTACTCCTTGTATTTTGACTGATTATTGAGTTGCTCAAGGTTAAGTGGCATTTGTTACCATGTAAATGTACGGTAGAACATCGGTTATAGAAGGTAATAGAAGCTAGAGGGGCTACAGGAAGCTAGAGGGTGGTGGACTCAGTTACTGGGGGCTAGGGGGTGCTAGGCTCAGCTACAGGTGGCTAGAGAGTGCACTGGGCTCAGGTATAGGGGACTAGAGCTAGGTAGGAGCCACTAGACTCAGCTACAGGAGGGCTAGAGGTAGGTAAGAGGTACTAAACTCAGCTACAATGATGCTAGAGTGTATTGATCCCAGCTATAGGGGCTAAAAAATATTGGGCTCAGCTATGGGAGGTTAGAGAATGTACTGGGCTCCGTTATTGGTAGCTAGGGAGTGCACTGGGCTCAAGTACAAGGGACTAGAGGTAGATAGGAGGCACTAGACTCAGCTACAATGATGCTAGAGTGTATTGATCCCAGCTATAGGGGCTAAATACTGGACTCAGCTATGGGAGGTTAGAGAATGTACTGGGCTCAGTTATCGGTAGCTAGGGAGTGCACTGGGCTCAAGTACAAGGGACTAGAGGTAGATAGGAGGCACTAGACTCAGCTACAATGATGCTAGAGTGTACTGGTCTCAGCTATAGGGGCTAGAAGGTACTAGGCTCAACTACAGGGGGCTAATGAATACCGAATAAAGAGGGCTGGGCCTCCACGCTCCACCGTGTCTTAGGTCATAGAAAGTACAGAGGACTAAGACCTTTCGTTGACTCTGCCTTCGCGGACCTCCACAATCCTCATACTAACGTGCCATTATTTTTTTCAGGAAACCCTGTCGAGGAACTGCAGGATCACGAGGCTGACGATCAGGAACGAGCAACGTTCCTACTCCAGTCTGTCCAGATCCCAGGCGAAGGTGATGGGCACTTACAGTTCCAGGACAGCTGGTACAGCGGGCACCGCGGTTCCCCATGAAAGCACAGACTGTTCAGGGAATTCCGGTCGGGACGAAAGCCCCAAACAAACGACGTCATTGATAGAGCAGGTGGCGATGAACGCACAGGGCAATGGCAAGATGGCGACGGAACGGAATGGCGGGGAGGTCAGGAACACAGAGATAGCCAAGGATGTCCGGAGTAAGACCTCTGTCAAGTATCAGAGGAACGAGGAGTCCAGAAAGTCCGCGCCAGCCAAGTACGCTGCGGTGAAGGTGTCTAACGTCGACGGGTCTAGGAAGAAGTGGTGGCGCCTGTTGAAGTGGTTCCCAGGTTTAGAGTCCCTGAAGCTCGCCAGGAGGACCACATACGCCACCCCGGAGAACCGCATTCTGGAGAACACCAATCTCCATCGCGAGGAATTCTCGATGACCATGTGGAACGTGCACGAGGCCAACGATCAGCGACCTGTTTGAGGGATAGCCGAACAGGTCAGGTCCAATTAATGGCGAGCAGAACTGTTCGATCTTCGCGCGATGCTGAGACAGACTGGCTCGATACTACGTGATATGAAGACAGTGATATCGAGGGGGGGTCGGTGCCTCACGAGTGGACCTTCTAAGGAAGACACTGACGTGACACGTTAACGGTCTAGTTTGATAGAAACAGCCCGGAATCGCTGGAGTCTGTTGGACTGCAAAGCCTAACGTACACAGGATAGTGTACCTGATTCAAATTGTCGAGCTGCGAAATCTCGTTGTGGAGGCTGTGCCTGTGAAGGGAGAGCGAGAGAGGAGAAAAAGAAGGGCTAGTGGACTCGTCAGTTAGGCTACCTAGCAGGCCCGTGCCTTAGACGCCGGGATGTTTAGAGCTCAGTCGGGAGTACCTTATATACGGACGTTAGGCAGGACCTTGTGAGAAGGACTCGCGGTGTCCGTCCCTCTAGTGGCGAGGACAGAAGGTGCCACCACATTCGTATTTTACGCGGCAGTAACTGGTTTAATAGTGAATGGACACGAAGAAGTACTGTGCCATTGGAATCCACTGTGATTGGACTAATGGCACCACCGTTTCTCCTTGCAGCGCCACTGGTTACGTGGTGCCCAACCCTGGAATGAATCATTGAATTGTCACCATAAAGATAATATCTCTGTGATTGCATACAATATTCGCCCACAAACTGACCTCGCTTCTAGACACTCAAACTTACAACCAGTGATGGGCAAAACCCTAGGCTTCGAATAAATCTGAAGTTTGCTGATACGTTCGTTTGTTTTGAAAATTTGTTTTGAAAATTTTCCAAAGAAGGAAACGAGACAAACATATCGGCAAACTTCAGATTTATTCGAGGTCTAGGATTTTGCCCATCTCTGCTCACAATTAACTTTATCCCTATAATTTTACCAGATCTAATCTAATTCTTTAATGTTCTTACGTGCAGAGAAGACGAGAAGTTGCCACACGAACACAAAACAAGTATTTCATACATGACGAAACGAAATCATAGGCATCGGTTTCATAAAACGCTCCCTAAAATTTATATGTTTCTACTTTCGCCTGTTTACTTTTCATACGATCGTTGACAACGATTACAGAGGCCCCCTCTACCGTAGGGAAAAATCGCCAACTTTGCGAATCAGCGGGATTAGAAGTTTGAGCACAGTTTCGGTGTTGTTGAAAACTTTTCGTGTATTTTTATGAGGAGTGACGCCAACCATGAAGCGCGTTAATCCGAACAAATGGCGGGGAACCACGAGCCGTTGTTTACACTGGAAGTTTTGACAGGGGCGATTCTGGGTTTCGCCCCTTGGGCCGATTCGACGTCAACAAGACTGATCCTTACGAATCATATTTATCACGATGAATGTCAAAATCTTAACGCGATAGTCACTTTACAAGAGACACGACTTTTTTCGGTGTTCCTCAAAGAAATCGTATAGATAGAGTTGAAGAGTTCTAGGAGGATCAATCTGTAAATGGAAATGTAAGATGCAAAATTTAGTCGGGGAAAACATAGGAATTAAGGGTCATCTGACAGCTGAGAACATTTCTTATTTATTCCAATTCTCTCCTGTTAAGGTCATTAATGTGGATGCTGTTCTATCTATATAATATCTTTGGTGTTCCTTAAACACCGTTTCGAAGTAGCTAAACATTCATATTCATGTAACATCACGAGTTTTAAAGCCACCGCTTCGCCGTACATTGGGCGTACACTCCCACGCGCATCTACCTTGCGCACACGCGACACTGGTACGACCTTTCCTCCGCGTGGTGGCGCTGTCGTTCGCGCCATTTTGTGGCTTGGTGTACATAACCTAACAGTTGACGATCGTTCGTAGAGAAATTGTAAATATCAACCCCGATAGTTTCGAACGAACCTCTACATACAAAGTTGGCCGACTTACTTACATTGTAAAAGTCCAATTCGACGAGCTGCGCGCAGGTACACTTGCTTCGTTATAAATAAATTACGACAGAGGCTTCGAATCGCGTGCTGTGCACGAATGGCTACTAAATTTGTGGAGCATAGGACAGAGAGGAGTGGGGATATACAGCAGGGTCGTAAATCGCTGCGAAATGTATACGTGTCATATTCACGGTGATCATACTTTATCGTGGGTACGCGCCGATAATGGACTCTATTCCCGTCACTGAACTGTACAAATTCGAGATAAGAAAGTCCGTTGCTTTTTCTGCAGAGAAATTGAAATGTATCACTGAAGAAAATAAGAACTTATATATACAGGGTCTCTAGGTATAAGTACGGACATACGCAGGGTGTCAATTCTACAACAAATTTCCAACAAAAAATTACTCTTAGATATTTTCTTTGTGTCGCCTTATTCTCGTGAATTTTCACTTTTAATATTTTTTCTGCGTTTCCGACTTGACGCTCTTTAAACGGCCATAACTCCAACAAATTACAGTGGAAACTTAAAACTAAGTATAGCATTCGAAAGAGCGTTAAATTTCCCATATCTCTGATGTCAAAGCAAAATTTATTACGAAGATTTAACAAGTGAAAAATTAGGTCAAACTTAGAAAAAATATTAAAAGTGAAAATATACGAGAATAAGGCGACACAAAGAAAATATCTGAGAGTAATTTTTTGTTGGAAATTTGTTGTAGAATTGACACCCTGCGTATGTCCGGACTTATACGTAGACACCCTGTATACGAGGAAAATGTCAGATTCTCGAAGTGCATCGAAAGTTGTATTGTGGGATAAAATGATAAGACGTGTGATTTAAAGGTGCTCGATCACTAATCATTTTAATCTCATAGAAGGTAGCTAGAACAAAATTTTATTTAGTTATTATTATTGTTTGAGTTAAGTTTTATTCTTATTTAGAGGATACGAGAAGTCGATGAAACAATATTTAATGAATTCGTATCTTAAACTAGATATCTATTTAGAATGTCGTATGATACGAATAAATATTTTACGACTGTTTGGTTTTTATTCGAATATATTGAATATTCAAGGTTCGGTTACCAAGAGCGTACAGCTGTACCTCGCCTTTGTACTAAACGTACGTCTATTCTTACTTGTACTAATAAAGTAACTCTAAACAAACTCTATAATAATTGCGTTATAAAGGAACAATTTTGAAGTTCATTCAGTCGGCCATTTTATAGCATTTTCTCTCTAATTGTGATTAGGACACATGGTCCATTGTGAAGAGAACTAACCAAACGAAAATTTATGCAATGATTAAAATAACTAAAAAATTTGTCATATAATCTTGTCCCACGGTAGAACAAACTGTATATAGAAAGATTGAAAATCTGATTTCTAGATTAAGTTTAACATATAATAATTGTTAACGACAGTGAAAGATATACTTTGTTCCCTTTATTAACTTCGTTAATATTCCCTGTAAACGTAAAAGCAGAGAGGGGAAAAATTTTATCCAAATAATGAATGGCAAATAAAAATAAAATTAGACGAAGCGTCGTATAGTAACGAACCAAAACCTGTTAATGGAAATTTTTATCCGGACAAGAAACGTCACGATCACTGCTCGCAGGTGTGAAAGTAAGTTGGAGAGTTTATCGTAGTGAATATTTTATGTACATGTCTGTATGTGGGAAATATAGGGATGTGTGTATACGTCAAACGACAATGGAGACCTGTCGATCTTGTTGGAAGCCATAGTTACATCATTGCCATAATAATGTAGAGAAACCCTATACGACTCGTCCGAAGCAAGAAATTAAATACCGAGAATGTGATATTATTTATTGTGTAATAGTTAGAATTGTATAATATCCCGTGTAATTAATTCGAAAGTAGTTATCCGCTTAGGCTCATTCTCCAACCCTCGTTTGTGTTGTTTGTAAGTGCATATAATTTCAGTAATAATATTTTTGATAATCATAGACGAAATTCGTAACTTATTCGTCGTCATTATGTTGCTTTAATTACACATAATCTGAAACGATGCAACGAGCAGAAAAGTTTATCGTCCCTTCGCAATCGTATGCTTTGTTTCGAAAAAGACGAGAGATTATAATTTGAATCTGAACTACAAACGAAAAAGCATGTCTCGATACGTAAATTTTAAATAAAAATAATCAGGAACATTGTTACTTGATTTCTTTTAATCCAAGCTTTTTGCAGCACATATTCAAGAGTTATCATAAAAATGTTTGGATTATACTTATAAGTCCATTATTAGACGTAATAAATTAAATTATTCGAATTTATTCTTAATTTCTAGGAAAGATATTGGTGGTAACCATCAGGGCCTGTAGCGTGCGAATATGCAGCTACAGTACGGGCTTAGCAACCCCAAGGTACCCTAGCTAGATGGGGGCCAGTGGGCCTTAACAGACGTGTACAAAAAACAAGACCAACGTAAATGTAATATACAGAGTTGCGATGACGCGAATTAAGCCAAAATTAAGGAGTTATGTAAGGCAAAGCAATCTCACGCAGAATAGAAAAAATTATAATATGAAAAAATTATGTTACGATGTATGGATGCAGTACAATTCAGTGGAATACCTGAAAGATATTGATGGGAAATTGTAAAGAAAGACAGTGTAGAATCGGAGTTCATCCTTTGCACTTTAAATAAACATATGAAAACGAAAAATGTTGGTGGCGCCATCCGTGGCAAAACGCCCAAGTTTGTCGTCAGACTAGTTTCTAGTATCGGCAAAGAGATGGCGCCACCGTCACAAATATTTCGAAAAATGAATAAATTCGTATAATAACCTTTCATACATCTAAAAATGAACTTGCATTTACTCTATGATTATTTTAATGATAAACTTC
>NW_026533254.1:23628111-23629072 GCF_026225885.1 Hylaeus anthracinus | reverse complement strand
GTCGCTCGAGTAGTTTCCAGTATGTTCACAGAGATGGCGCCACTATCGAAAATATTTCGAAAATGAATAAATTCGTATAATATCCTTTCATACGTCTAACAATGAACTTGTATTAACTCTACGATCATTTCAATGATAAACTTAATCATTTATTGACCTCTTTCTGCTATAATAAATCTTTTATTAAGAGTCTATTATCTGACACAAACTTTCTGTTAACTTTGCGTTCAATCCAGGTCGGTCACGGCGACGGTCATCAGCTACATTCGTATTAGGACATGTTATGACACCTCCTAACATCTTCTAACATTTCCTGGCAAACAGGTAGCGAAGGTTGCCGCATGAAAGTGGTACATCTGCTCCGACGAGATGACAACCGAAGGAACAAGGATTCTGCTATTGGTTGCAGCATACTTCGGGCATCCCTGCGCCTACGAGATAGCAACCTAACCGACAAACAAGCTGGCACAGGTTGTCGCATAATAGGAGCACCTCTGGCCCTACGAGATGACAACCGGAACAATAAGTATCCTACTATCGGTTGACGCCTATTGTGGGCATCCATGCATAGAAGTAAGAGAAATGCGTGCAAATACATAAACATAAGTGAAAAGATGTAAAAATAGTTATAAGGAATCTGTAGCGAAACACCTTGTTATTATATAGATACCCACTTTAATAAACAAACAAACAACCAAACGTGTCAGATTTTGTTCGTGCCCACCTCCTCGCGTATCATGTTCCCCTGATACCAAAATGTAAGATCAGGCCAAAATTCCGATAAGTACCGAAAATATGCATCTTGAATTAGGCAACCTTTACTTACATACATGTCAGGCCGGTTGCCTGCTCGTAGGCGCAAACGTGTCACCTCTTCGCATATCATGTTGTCCTGATACCAGGAGTAAAATTCAAGCCACAATTTCATACGTACCAAAGATTCCTCGTGCCACCTCTTCGC
>NW_026533254.1:23584781-23628101 GCF_026225885.1 Hylaeus anthracinus | reverse complement strand
CCAGGAGTAAAATTCGAGCCACAATTTCATACGTACCAAAGATTCCTTGTGCCACCTCCTCGAATATCATGTCCTCCAGATACCAGGAGTAAAGTCAGGCCAGAATTTCATACGTACCATGTATTCCTCGTACCACCTCTTCGCATATCATGTTCTCCTGTTACCAGGAGTAAAAATGCGACATTTCCCATCACAATTTTAAGCGGGCGATTTGCAACATTGTTGGACTCGAATCGGCTCAAAATTCAACAAAGTTGCAACGCTCAGAAGTACAACAAAGTTGCAATTCAGAAGTTCGGCAAAATGTGACAAAATCCGAAAAATCGACTCGTCTTTGCAACATTGTTGTAGTTTTGAGAGGAGCAATTTGCAACATTGTTGTAGTTTTGAGGGGAGCAATTTGCAACATTGTTGAACTCGACGCCGCTCAAAATTCAACAAAGTTGCGACGCTCAGAAGTACAACAAAGTGGCAACTCAAAAGTTCGACAAAATGTGACAAAATCGGAGAAATCGGCTTTGCAACATTGTTGTAGTTTTGCGGAAAGCGACTTGCAACATTGTTGAATTCAACAAAATTCAACAAAGTTGCAACGCTCAGAAATACAACAAAGTGGCAAGCCAGAAGTACTGTAAAATGTGACAAAATCTGAAAAATCGACTCGACTTTGCAACATTGTTGAAGTTTTGAGCGGAGCCGTTGCAACATTGTTAAACCTGGAAGGATCACAGAAATGAGGGGAAATTATATGGAAGCGTACCAGGAAGTAAAGGGAAATATACCAGGAAATGGAGGAATATTAAAGGGAAATGTGCAAGGTAATGGAGGGAAATTAAAGGGAAATATACTAGTAAATGGAGGAAAACTAAAGGGAAATATACCAGGAAATGGGGGTGGGGGGCGTTAAAGGGAAATGTGGAAGGAAATGAAGGGACAACCTGTATTTACAGATATGTCGGGACGGTTGCCTGCACGTAGGAGCAAACGTGCCACCTCTTCGCATATCATGTTCTCCTGATACCAAAATGTAAAACCGCGCCAGAATTTCCATACGTACCGGAAATGTGCCCCTTGAATTAGGGAACCTTTACTTACATATATGTCGAGCCGGTTGCCTGCTCGTAGGCGCAATCGTGCCACCTCTTCGCATATCATGTCCTCCTGATATCAGGAGTAAAATTCGGGCCAGAATTTCGTACAAACCAAAGATTCCTCGTGCCACCTCTTCGCATATCATGTTGTCCTGATATCAAGAGTAAAATTCGAGCCACAATTTCATACGTACCAAAGATTCCTCGTGCTGCCACCTCTTCGAATCTTTGGTACGTATGAAATTCTGGCCCAAATTTTACTCCTGGTGTCAGAAGAACATGATATGCCAAGAGGTGGCTCGAAGGTAATGTTGTATGTATCTATTTTTGGCCGCATTTTACATTTTGACATCAGAAGTTCGGTAAAGTGTGATAAAATCGAAAAGATCGCCGAGACTCAAAACTTCGAAAAACATTAACATTATTTTTAATCGTATCTAGGAAACTAAACAGTAAATTAGATCCATATGTCTCACAGATGTGTATTAAGATGTATATTTCGAGTTTCAAAGTTCTGAGACGATCTGAACTGATAGAATTTTGACCATCTGAATATAAATTGGTCTATCTAGTAGTAGAATAATATATAAAGTGGAAAGAAGCTCGCAGGAATCGATTACTCGAGTATCGATAGTTCATTTATGAAAGAGTCAGCTTTTGAATGAATTTACGCCATAACTGACGTGCGTTTCGGCAATGACATTTTTCTTTGGCTAAATTAACAAGAATATGATTCACGAAATTGTTTCGAAAACAGTTTTCTGCTCATTCTGATAACGACTAGCCTCAAAATAATATTATTCGTACTTCAGACAGGAAAAACGACTGTACATTCGAAGGTTAGCTTGGACGTTTTCGCATAAGCTTACCAAGTACAACGATTCCGAATGAAAATGAGTGGCGAACTACTACCAGAGTGGTTGAATAATTTTCTGGATGACGTAGAGAGCACCTTATGCCTGCCCATATTACTCCTTATGGTTTTCTGTACCATTCAATTCATAGTTAATCATACCATGGACATAGGATGTACCGTTTATCAAAATATAAAGCAGACATCGGATAACGAAGATGAAGAGGATACCGATAAGGAAAAGGGAGAAGATTTCATAAGCAAAATTAAAGGTTGAAACATCTGAACAAAAATATTTCGTGATAAATTTTGTTTCTTGGCGAACAAACCTAACTGTTTAACTTTCCTTTGAATTCTTTTTGTATCTACGAAAGAAACAGATATCCTAGAGCAGGGTTCAACACGCTTGCACCTTCTAAGAACGGAGAGAGAGAGACCTTACCACAAATCGGGACAGTCCCACTACGACGTTTTTCTACAGTGTCGAACCCTGTTCTAGATTATATCAAACTCAGTGTAAGCTAGAAAATATTGGCCGGTCAAACGATATAAACAAGTTTCTATTTAATATAGGGTTTTTCTATAATCTGGGCTTTGGTAACTATAACACGACTCCAAATATCGAGGACGAGAGCACGGTTGCGCCACCGCTTAAGCCAAATACTCAAGAAGAGGAGTGGGATTATTGTGAAGAGGATGACGATTAACGTTGAAAATGATTAGTCGATTAAACGACACATTAATTCTAAAGTGCTTATCACACAGAAATTAATAACCAATGCATCGAAAAATAGTGTAACGAAACTATTAGATAAATAATCCAATAGTCTTGCGGTACAAACTTCAAAAAAATAAAAGTAGAATAAATAAACGGTTTAGTTCTAGGCCCTACCACAATTCATATAATGCATAGTTAGAAGATTTAAACACTTCTTACCTTAAATTTCGAATGTCCCAAAATTACAATTCACGTGAATGCTGTATAATTATATGGAGAATGAAACCTGACGATTGAAAAATAAAAATTAGAATGGGAGAGATGAATGAGAAGCGTTGTAAACGGACTATGTGTATTTTTTTTCTCACTCGTGACGGAAAAGGAAAGAGAACATATTGTTTAATTATAGTGGGTTTCACGTGTTCACGTAATACACAGCTTTCATCTGGTCGGAACGGAATTTATTATTGACCAATCGTGACTTTTCCGTATAGTGTTCAGTTTCATCACCCATTCTCCCACCTCTCGCCTCTTCGCACCGCCTCTTGCCCCACCTCTCGACTCTTTGCTCCGCCTCTTGGCCCACCTCCCGACTCCTCGCTCCGAATTATTCCTTCAAGAGGTACAAAATGCAAACGAATTTTTGATCCGACTATAATCACGACAAAACGCGCATTTCAAAGTTGTAAACTATAAAGAATCAAGTTTCCAACGCGAGTTCCTTACAAGTTACGCTACGACTGACCGTAAGAAGTTCCACCCTGGCATATCCACCTTCTCAGTGTACGCCACGCCCATTACGCACTGGTCAGCCCTCGAAATCGAACCTCGCATACTTTTTCGGTCAATTGTACAATCAGGTCTCGAAAAAAAGATAACTGGAAGAGAAAGAGGCGTCGTAATCGTATATTTCGATAGTTCGTAGATGTTTGACGCGTGACGCGTCGTACAAAGTATGTTCGCCAGCGAAGTCGCAGTTTCGCGGGCAGCTGTGTAACCTAGCAACGATAATGGTAAGAAGAAGAATATCAGCAGCGATTAAGAGTATTAATTAGTGTTACAGTAACGGTTGTTATAATTTAAACGATAGAAATCTAGTGTTTTTTTGTTTTCCATTCAGGCGGTCCTCTCCCGCCTCTCGTGAACCGGGAATTGCAGGGATCGCGTTCGAGACACTCTTGTCGTAATTAGCTCGAACATCTTCAAACCAGAAGATCTGTACACGAGCAGTTCTATCGACGAAGAAATGCTCCGAAGGCTCAGAGTTATACGACACATTCTCGGTTCCTCGAGACATTGGTAGACGTCGAACAGTGTTCCTAGTCTTCCAGCAAACGCATCTTGCATCGCCTGCAGGTTGTTCTTCTCGCCAACAGTGAGAGTATCTATTATCATACAATCGAGAATCGCTGTTTTCATTACACGTCGCAGCGTTTCTCTCATGGGCCTGTACAGTACCGCCTTCCTTTTATAAATCTTCCATCTCAGATTTCGCCTGTCCAAGAACGTCTATATACTCGTCCTTCGTCAATCTTATCGACCAGCATCGTTATTGAGCAAACAGAGCGCAAAACGATTCGTTTCGATCTTTCTCGTTGTGTCTAAAGGGCGTGGTCTTTGATCGGTTCGCGATAAGGCCACGCCCCGAGAGCTCGTCCCCGCCTACGTTCACATGGAGTCTGGCACTCGCGTTCAACCGTGATTGCAGCGTCACATGAAAACATTGTCGAGGGCGGAGACGTTCTTCCTGGTGGGCGTGGAGGTGGCACAGTTAACACCCTCGTCCTCGAAGGTGACCATCTTCTCGCGACTCCTGGTCGTAGTGGCGGTGCACTCCAATAGACGCGACTGGTTCAACGGGACTGGGTTCACGACGGAAGCGACCGGGGGCGTGATCGCGGAGGCGGGTCTTAGAACGGACGAGGGCGGCGGCGGTGGGACAGCAATGTCGGTGACTGCCGCTGCGGCCAGATTGAACTCGCTGACGCTTCGCGGCACAAAGTATTCGAAATGCAACGAGCTCTCCTGCTGACGATGCGCGTGATGCTGCTGCTGATGATACTGAGTAGGCGACAGGCAGCTCCGCCTCAGCGACTGAGCGCGCTGAAACTGTTGCGTTGAGGCGGCGTTCCTAACGTCGGATGGCGTTTTCTTGCGTGGCAGAGAGTGATGGCCGGGCGATGGCTTTATGGCAGTGTTGGACGCGTGGGCCAGGAGCTTCCCGTCGCCGGGGCTCCTGGCCTGATGCTGTCAGGATGTTGGCACCATGGACATGGCGATTGCTTCGTCTTCCTGTTCGGACAGTCGCGAATCGCTGGTGCCTCCGCCGTCGTCGAGGTCGCCTTTGAGCCCAAGACCGGCACCTGCTGGAAAACAGAGCCGTGGTCACTCCCTTTCGCCGACACCGGGGCTTCGGTACGCGTGGCACGACAAATGATTTTAATTGAAGGGGTTTTATGCAGAGTGGTCAAGATGCTCGATCGAAATCCCCGACGCGATTGGATCAGTACCGCTCTCTTGGAAAGTGTAACACGTTTGCTCGTCAAAAATTCGACACTATCGAGCCCGACACCTGCTCGTAGTTCAACCTTACGGTTACAGAATTATAATAGCGTAGCAAATAAAGACGTAGAAAGATATCTCTGGCAGTGGATACTCGAAGAACGCTTTAAGGTGTAAAAGTATCTTAACCCGGTGACGGTACGGTCGCCGGGCTCAAAGTGTCAAGGTCACGGTCTAAAGCGGAACTGGGAGATTCTTTCTCGCCCGGAACGATCTGGCGGTTCCCCGTCGAATGCCTGCATCAGGGATACCTGTACCACCGATAGGTCCGACCACCACCCCCGACGACATGCCGCAGGTTCTACCGAAGACCCTGACCACGCGTACCACCTCCTCCTGGACGAGGTTGAAGCACATGGCGATCAGGCCCATCCCGGCGAGTATGTAGAGCGAGCAGGCGCACAGGCTGAGCTCCTCCAGGGTGGCGGACGCCGCGTTTCTTCCGACCGGCATCAGGTCGCCAAACCCGATCGTTCCGAGGCTCGTGAAGCAGAAGTAACCGCCTTCTAGAAGGCTCCAGCCCTCCAGTCGATTGAACATTACGGCGCCGCCGCATATGTAAATCAGCATGATCACCAGGCATAGGCTTATCGGTATCCTGACGGTGTTCGTCTCCACCACATAGCCAGGCGACGAGCTCGTCGACAGGGACAGGGAGCACGGATGAAAGTGGCGTTTACCGTTGCCAGACGACACGTCCTGGAACAATAAGCCAGGTCAGAAATAGGCTAGACGACCTGTTAAGAGAAGGGATTCTCGAACCCGGGACATTTAATTAAATGCGGATTTGTAACTAATATATCACCGTTGTTTTTAATAATACGAATGTAACACGTGGATGTTACATGACCCTAAAGAGTATCGTACCTGAAGGGCGGCAGTAGAGCTGGTGGTAGCGTGCAGGAGGCCTTCGCTTCCGCAATCCAGCAGAATCGCACTGCTGGTGCCCCGCGTCCCTAAATCGTCGCAGGAGCTCTCCCTGCTGGCCGAATAGTAATTGCCGGATTTAGAGTCGACGTGGTTGTCGTATCTATACGTCTTGCTCATGATACCGCCGACTGGCGGTGGAGGGGGCGGTGGTTGTTGCTTCCTCGTGCAATTACGTGGCCTGCAAAGCCGCCCGTACAAACGGCGGAAGCTCCTCGCGAGAACGTCGCCAACCGTGCTCAAATAGACCAGCATCAGGGGAATCCCGGCCAGAGCGTAAACTATGGTGATCAAACGACCCCAAACCGTGCGAGGCGCTACACTGCCGTACCCTGAAACGTCGATCGAGCGATTAACGTTAGGATCGTTTATGATGACAATGGCTAGTATCAGGTACGCGGCTTTAGATTAGGTAGACATCCTTCTATCTGTACAGGATTTGATTTTTACAGGTAAGTAGGTTTTAGACTCAGTCCCTCGGTTGGCAGTTTGTAATTACAAGTGTTGCATCGAATGTGATAAATATACCAGGATAGCGAACATTACCTATTGTCGTGATCAGCGTCAGAGAGTACAACAAGCTACCGCTGAAGGTCCACCGTCGGTGCGGCCGCCTATCTACTGCGTGATCCCTGGATCGCGATGATTCGTATTGCGAGGAAGTCCGCCTAAGACCGCGAGCGAGGTTCTCCTGAAACTCGAACACCTCTCTGGCTGCTAGTCTCGTCCAATTTTCTTTGTACAGCACGTTCAGATCTTCGGTGATGCTCCAAAGCCTCTCCACGGTGCGCGCCCTGAGCTCCATGGCTACGGTGTCATCCTCGAGGCTCGGCACAACGTACGATCCTCCCTCGGCCTTCGGGCCGCTGGGAAGCAGCTCGCTCGTCGAATCCTGGAATAGGCAAATTTCTATTAGAGGGAATACAGGGATACCCGAACCGTATACTCTAGGTTAATTGGTGTCTCCTGGGGAGGAGGGTATAGGTCCTATGGAAGTGAGGGGAATCCTCGGAAGATCCTAAGAGAGTCTAAGCTGCTAGAAGTCCACTCACCGATTTGAGGCCACCCTCCAAGGCCATGAACGCGAACGCGCCAAGCAGCGCGTAGCCCAGCACGAGAACGCAGACCCCCAGACTGGCCAAAAGTCCGGGCGTCTTGGTGGACGTCGCGGTGCTGCAGCTGCAGCAACAGCAGAGCAGTTCCGCGCCCCTGACGGACGTGCTGATCCGCAAGGCCTCAGCGTTCGCATTTGCATTTCTTCCTGGACAGCATCTCGGCGCCCTCTGATAGTAGTCGCCCGTGCTCTGCATCGTTCCGTCGTCTTATCAAAACGCTGCTACCGGCAGCGTCGCCGTCGTCGCCGTCGCCGCAGCTGCAGCTGCAGGTGCAGCGACCGACGCCGCAGCTGCAGCCGCAACCGGTCGCCTCCTATCGTTCCACTATCCTCCCTCGAGCCTCGTCCATCTGGTGCGGTGGCAAGCCTGTCGTAGAGATTAGCGTTATCCGATTAGACGTCCCCTCGCCCCCTCTGCCGGACTAATTGCTCCTTACTCGGCAATTAAGGCCTCGTGTGAGATCCCCAAGATCCTCGGGTAAACGGATCTTAGACGTTACCGTGTAAGCGTCCGTTGGGGATCACGTGGTTAAACGCGAGTGATAGATGCTATCGTGAACTAACCAGGGAATTCGAAACTTCCACGGGATATCTTCATGATATAAGGAGTTTTCCGAGTTAAAGGGCCACGGACAAACCGGAGAGTGTAGGGACAGGGTTGCCAACGTTGAGCCGAACTGACGTCACAAATCGTTGCATCCTTGTTTCTTATACGCGCCACTCTACACTAGGTTTCCCCTCTACTAATCCTTATTGCGTCGCGCAAGGCTCAACGCAGTCAATTTCGCTCAACTTATGGCAACCCCATAACCATCCAAGGACTGATATTCAGAGCCGAATATCTCTGAAGGTATCGCGATTAAGACAAGTGTACCTTGATACTTTTCCTCGTAAAATTTGCTACTTTATCGAATTCCGTTGTTTAGAAAAATATATAGACGACCTTCGAATATCCTACAGCATTTCCGGTTCCGAACCAATGATTTTCGTTTAAACGGTCCTTGTTTTCATTTAGATTTCAGAACTAATTCGAAATTACGTCATCCGAATTCCTCTACATGTTTGCATATTTCGATTCTAGCGAAACGAGACGCGAAAATTACGCGTACGTTGTTACGCAAGCCATCCGCGCGCAACTTGTTTCCGGAAATTCTGTGCGTCAGATGTCTGGCCCTGAATGCCACTGTTAGTTGTCGCGGCGAAGGAAGAATCGCGCCGACGATGATTTGTTTAAGATAGAATTTTCGATGCATGCACGATCCGACGAGTAGTTTGAAACAGATTCCGTCAGGATGAACGTGTCCTCGATTAGGGATCTCCTACGGAACATCCCTTGACCTCGGTACATTAAATCTCGAAGATCGATAGTCATCCCTTTTCAACTGAATTCTTTCCTCGAGACTGCACACGACGGGTCTCCAGCTCAGACTCCCGGCATCATAGTGTCGGACCAATCAATGTTCAATTTTGACGACAATGGTTTTCGACTTTTCCGTAGGATCATCGTTTCTATAATGTCTCGAAGCTGGATTCCTCAAAGCGTATTGGAACAACAGAGGAGCATTCTCCTCGTTATACCTGCAGTTCTCTCCTATCTCTCGTTCGAGGTGTACTTTATTTCCTTTTCTCTGGTGCGCGTCGCCTCCTGCGGAAAAATCCTAACGACGTCGTTCCGTCAAACAAGAATTCCTCGAGGAAGGAAGGCAACTGCTCGATGCATTCTATAAGATTCTCGTGCCCCTTGTTATCCGCAGTCGTGCTCTCTGAGATATAGAATGCCTTCGCGGTATAAAGCACGACAAACTACGAAGTAAACTGCTGCTAGATCAGCAAACGTCCCGAGGTTACATCGCAAACATGTCGACGCAAGTGGATGACATGGTGGGGTATCCTCGTTCTGGTCGTTGGTGCCTATGCATATTTATTCACGGATACTCGTAACTATATATACATGAGAAGGCATAATCCTGAGATGACCAATGCTCTAGGATTCATGTCCTGAGATGACCACGTCCTGAAATAATCATGTCCTCGGATGTCAACGTCCTATGTCGACAGTCCTATGACAACAGTCTCCATGGTGTGTGCTGACGAGTCTGGTGACGTCACACAGAGCTAGGAAGGAAGCTACATCGCTGTATCTTTGTCTCTTGTGCCGAGTCTGCTAGCGAAGACTCGACAGAGAGTTTGAAACAGATTCCGTCAGGATGAACGTGCCCTCGATTAGGGATCTCCTACGGAACATCCCTTGACTTCGGTACATTAAATCTCGAAGATCGATAGTCATCCCTTTTCAATTGAATTCTTTCCGCGAGGTTGCGTTGAGCCAAGCGCGGCGTCACGAATTGCTGTATCCTTGTTCCTTATACGCACCACTTTGCTATCCCCCTGTCCAGTGTACCTCAATACGTCGCGTAAGGCCCAACGCGGCCGATTTCCCTCGACTCGTGGCAACCCTGCTCGGGGCCTGCAATGGCGGCCTCGTGCAATGGCGGCGTCGACTCCCAACTGCCTGACTGTTCCCCGCGGTTGGCCCGTCTGGTCAAAAGGCGAAAGAGATAGCTACGCGTAGATACGCGAGCATTGAAACGAGCGTGGACACAGCGAGGCGGAGGAGCGGGCAGTTCGCGGCGTATGTAGTCCACCGTGCGCGATAGCGTGCGTGTTGGCTGAGTCGCGCGGTTACATACGTTTGTTACAAAGCACGTGTACCAGGAGGGGCTCTTGCACCGTGTAGGAGGCGGATACGCGGCTGGAGGTCGATTGTGAGGCTATTTCTGCCGCGTAACACGTCCGTGTACGCGCGATGGGACGCGATCGCTTTATCAGCCACCGACTCCGGCCGCGCTTCCCATCCAACTTTTGCTGGCTGGTTAAAAGCGCGAAAGCGGGACATTTATTTCGGGAAATCGAGCCGTCCGATTATTAACTCCCCCGTAATGGGACGCTCGCTGGCAGGAAATTGAAAAATACAGGCTACAGGACCGGGACGCGATTCTTTTCAGCGTCCATTGAGGAAATGGGAGTTCGCGCCGGGGTGATTTATACGAAGTGACCGATTGGGTTATTTCCGAAGAGCTATTTCCTGCGAAGATACGAAAAGAATATTTAGACGGATGTACTATAGCACGTCCTGTGGCTGGCGAAGGATGACTACATGGGAAACTCGATATTCTTGGTAGGAATTTTAAAAAGAAAAGGCCAGGACCCAACGCAGACCTTACGTCGTTAATTCTTGAGACATTCGACTTTTAAAGTTGTCGATTAGCAGACCCAGAACAAGAGGCACCTATCATTTTCTCTCCTCTCTTGCTTTCCCTTACGGAGAACCGGCACCACAACGTCCATGAGAATCCCACAAGCCTAATCTGATTAAGACGTCTGACCCAAACATGACCCATACTCCTTCCGGAGACAAATTGTCTATTTCCCTTTGAAATGCACAGTGGTTTACGTCAGTAAACTATATTAGATAGCTCTGTATTAGATAGAGCTCCGTGGATCGTTCATTAACCGAAGGGTGTGGAAGGGATGGAAACGAGCGCGTGTAAATAGCTGTCACCCTCTGTGTACATGCCTCGCGTTAAAGGAAACTAGGTTGTCGAGCCTTGCTTCACGTCTTCTTCTTTAACACGGAACCTTTGTTACCCGCGCAACGCTTAACTAAACCTTCTATTATCCGAACAGTGTCGTCCTAGGAATAATAAAAATAATGAACGTTCCAAACCGACTGAAAGAAAACTTTGAGGTTAGGAAATGTTTGTACTTTGGTTTGCGACGAATCGAGCCGGATAAATGGTATCCACGGGTCGCTGACACATCGTGTAAAACGTGGGATACGAATATTTTCGTGGTGAAAACGCAGGTAAAAATTACGTTTGCAAATAGGAAAGGAGACACCGTGACGGGGTTGCGCAGGTTGCGACGGTGTATGTGGAGCGTACAAGGGAAAGATAGAAGGTTTCGCAGCCGCCCCAGTTGAAGCATTGTACCGTGGTTACCAGAGATAAGGCATGAAATTAAATTCGACGGAATGTGGGTCGTCGTGGTATCCCTCCTTCCGCGAGCGTCCTACGGCGACGTCGACGTCGACGTCACGGATGCACAGCTACGCTGGGACGTTCTCGAGCGTTATGCACCTACTCGGATGAATTCGCGATTCAACGTATTCCTCGTATCGAGGCGAATTGTGCCGCGTTCTGCGCTCCAAGTAAAGAGAGGAACACGGAAAAAAGCTTACTGATCAATCCGTCGGAATGTTAGAACGTGCCATTTCATTGGAGGTAGGCTTCTTCGTCGGAGATTTAATTTGGCAGCTAGTAGCAGAAAGTAGCTATGTTCGTTTCAAGCGGACGTATTCTTTGTTACATCTTTGTGGGAGTATTGTCAATGCTCGCAGCCAGGGTTCAGTCGCCGAACGTTCTTGTAAAACGTCGAGCAATTTGATCGAGTTCGCGAGGGATCCCGAGTCCCTCGCGAATAGGCCAGCCTAATTGGAATTTATGTGATGCGCACACCTCGACGGAGGTGTAACGCGCGTAACTAATTAACACGGGGAAGATAATCCGAGTGAATCGCGTCTAAACAATGGCTCCCGCGTGGCTGGAGCGATCGAACGACAATGGGGATAGGGGAACGTCAGAACTCGAGGAGCAACGCGCGACTTATCCCCCGCCTGGATGATCGATCCCGTACGCTTCGACGAATGTTCGAATGTTTCAGCCGCGTTTTATGAAACAGACCCCTTCGGTCTACGTTTATTCGCCCATGAACGGTATGGAAAGGAATGCTAGCGTCATCGACGTTGGCGAATTTTTAAATAAGAGTGCATCGAGAAGAGTCGATAAGGTAGACCGTTCTCTCGATAATGTAGAACATTCAGGATTACTCTACCGGCAAGCCTCGGTAACACAGAACGTTTGGTCGATAACGTAGATAGATCTACTGGTATAGTAGATCGCTCCCGATAAATCCGTCACGGCAGTGCGTGAACACGGGAAAATTCGCGCAAAGTTGCCATTGCGTTTAGCCCTGTCGGAGTGGCGTGTTTAGGGGGCGGGTGGAACGGGGGCGGGGGGCATAAAGAAATTTCATTTATCGGGGCAGCTTAGTGCGACCGGGAATTCGAATCAACCGCTTCTCCTCGCGTTACACAAACATTTCATCCGGGATTACATTGCTCCGATATGTGCGCCGTGTTTCCTTCCGGCGTTTCGACTTTCCCGTGCATGGAAAATCGACGTGCATGCTGGTAGGGAGGAGGCGGGGGCGGGGAGGTGGAACACGAGACAGAGACGGATCGGTGTAACAAAGGCGGAAAGAGGAGCACGCGCGCGCGAGCGGGCGGAGATAACGAGCGACAGGATACGAAAAAGAAAGAGTGGCCTGCTGGGTGTGAGAAAGTAGCTACAAAATGAGCCGTAGATGTGGCGATAAGGCGACACGGAGCCCCTGTACGGGGCGGGGAACAAAAGGAGAACAAATTTAAGTGGCGCGGAACGATAGAAGCGACATCCACGGTGACAAATGAACGCCGCTTTGGGAGAAAATAAGGGGCCAAGGGGCTGTTTATTGGCCACTGTGCGCCAATGTAACCTGCTTCTTACGGGTCACTCGGTAACGTAGGGACCCTGGTCTGGGGTCGGATACACGTGCTATCGCGGGCAAATTGTGATAAATTAATAATATTGGATTACTTGATACCTGATAAACCATTCATGTGTAATGTAATATATGTATGAAACGTAGGATAATGAAATAGGTATGCTGGTGAATGGTTCAGGTTAGCCTAATTGATACATGATTCGATATTATTAATTCCTTGATCCCGACCTGATAAACTGTTACCGTAACTGTTACGTCATTAACTGACAAGCGTTTAGGCGTTTGTAATCAGAAGAGCAACTGGTTGAGAATGTTTGAGACAGCAGGTATTATATGTTCGATGTGAAGCAAACTGTCGATAACGTAGAATGCTTAAACGATAAGGCAGGTCGCTCTATTGGTATTACAGACCACTCTATCGATAATACTCGAAAACGTAGACCATTTAGTCGATAAGACAGATCTTTCTATCGCTATTACAAATCGCTCTAGAAGGGTAAAATAAATCCGAAGAAACGCCCATTCTCTTTCAGATTAATAAACTAGCTACAATGTAGGATAGCCTAAGGTTCTCAGCAGGATACTTTAATACACCCGAGGGAACGATTGTCCCGTAACTTGGACGACCTAAGGGTTCGCGCAACCTGTTTCAACGCACCTGGGGCGACGATTGTTGACCTCAAAGGTTCGAAAGGGGTATCGGAGATAAGAATAAAGTGGACGGCGGGAGACGTGGGGCGAAGAGAAAAAGGGGGAGGGGTGGTTTGGTCGCAGTATAATCGGCAACGCTGGTAATACCGCGTAACGAGTTAGCACAACGAAGCCAGGGGTCTTCGCGGCCCTGGCAGCTTGAAATCGATAGCCGGAGCAGCTAGAGGCGTGGGAGTCTGCAGCCTCGGTGGCACGGGCGAGAGGGAGAGGGACACAAAGAGACGTTGGACCGAATTTCCGGAGCAAGACGAACTCGCGAAGAACTGGAAGGAGGTGGCTCGAGTGGAGGAACCGCGAAGAAAGCGAGACGCTAACTAAAGGCGGACACCAGGCGCGGGTAGGCTCGTCGAATCCGTTTAGATTCGATTCCCTGTTGCCCGGAGTTTCGCCAAATTACCAGTCTACGTTCAGGCTCTAGTGCGTCGTCTGATAGACCGGAGGGCACCGTCTATAACGAGGCTTATCATTGTGGGTTCGTTTGCAGAACTTTCTTTGGGAGACGGGGCATCCATCCTCGACAATGTTACCTTTGCCGAGTGCACCGGGTCCTCGAGTCAGGGTACATTCTATCGTCTATCCGGTGCCATAGCTAAACAGTTAGCTGAATTTAATTGGGGCGTCAGGCACTACATCCCTCGGAACTACGTATCCTAGGCGGAGGATTAATCCGATCCAGCTTTGTTGGAATTAAGTCGAAGAGAGCTTGAACGTACGCAATCCCTGCCACGTAGCCTACCAGCGGAATCCATGTAGCGTCCTGTAGCCAATGCCAAAACACTTGCCATATCCGAACTTGAACCTGTAGCAACGGCTGCACAGACGCTTACAGCGGAGACGACTAAGTCTATAGGGTGTCTGAGGTTCCGCCAAATTAGCAGTGATCGTCGGGGTCGGAGCACGTCGCCTAGTAGAGGGGGACACCATCGGTCTCGAGACGATCCTTTCGAGCGTATAATGGGCGAATCGGCGAAACGAGACGAAGAGCTGGAAAGTCGCGGAAGCCTTTAAGGAAATAGGTCGAGAACCAATAAGTCGTTTAAAGGACTCTTTACGGTCCCGCTTGCCGGTCGAGAGATTTATGGAGCCGCCTTTTAATTAAACCTGACCGTGTCCCCGCTCCCTGGGCTGAATGACGCTTTCGATAACGGAGATTCGCGTGCTGCTTGCTTGATTCAATCCCCATAACTTAGCACCGTGCACGTCGAAAATTCGTTTATCCTTTTGTCTGATAGATGCTTGAGTTGCTCTATCTTCGACTAGACTGTTCACCTGGTAGGCCTCGAGCACCATGAGGTTTAAGTCTGACTAGGTGTACACTAGTTCTTCTGTGGTGTTAGGATAGAAAAGGGATGGATCAAAACTGGAACTCCATAGCTGAGTGACCATTCCTGAGGCCTGTGAGGGATGGATCCTTGCAACCCCTATGGTAGCCCCATGATATCGTAAGGCCCTGTCGTCTTTGAGGTCAAGCTGTTCTTCTACCTCCCCACTTAGGCTCCCTTTTACTTCTCGCCTCATAGCTAATGGTCTCCAACATATCTTCAGCTTCCTACACACCTGTTGTCCTCGTGCTACCTCTGTTACTTTTATGGTGGTGATGGCCCTCTAGTGGTGAGCACAAGAGGTGCTACCACAATTTAATAGCACAACTCGAATCCTTAGGCTACCTATCGTCTACCAACATCTACCAACATGTACCAACAACCCCCACTGATCCAACGATCGGTTCAGCATATTCGAGCCTACCCAAACCCCAGTATCTTCGAGTCGTTCCAAGATGATGCGATTATTTGGTGCAGTCGCGCCAGCTTGAAGCTACCCCGGCAATCGTCGACTTCCACAGCGGAAAGAGTTCAAGTGTCTCGAATTAAATGCGTCTGCTCACACGAGATAACGAGCCCGTAACTATCTGCTTGTCGCGTCAACTGAATCCCCGCAGACAAATAACAGTAACTTCTCTACCTTGTATATAGCCCCAAGGCACGTAATCTGGCCTCGTTGCGCGTTACTTAGCGTCAATTACATAGCTGCGCGGACGCGCGCAGGTGAGAGGTTCAGCCGTTCCAATTTTTCATTCTATTTAGCGAGGGCAAGGCTGTCTTTAGCTCTGACTCAGGCCTATATAAGCGGTTGAACAATGGGGTGTGAGATGCAAAAAATTCTCGACTGGAGGAAACAGTGTGTGGTCCAGTTCACCACCTTCTGAGCTGCATCACAAGGTACGAAGTGTGCTGGAGTATGACCTCGGGTGAGGAATTGTACCATTATAACCTCCAAATGATTGTTCCGGTCTTTCATACTGGTGCATGCGACAGCTCGAGCTATTACAGCTTAATTTTAATTTTCTTCTTACAACAAATTTTGTAATCGCATTAACTAAGCCGCTGATCAACCGCTTTCTTAAATATTGAAGATGGCTATATTTTTAAGTAACTTAAATAAAAGAAATCTATCTATACAGTAGTGTTTCCCCTTCACCCACGGGTTCGAAGTTTTCTGGGAAAATTCTGCCTTCTGCGCCGGTGGCGAACGCCGGAGGACACCCTGCGAGGGAAAAAGGGGAACCCCGCGAGACGGGCGAAATTTCATTGGGTGCCTCGCTTCCGAGTGACATTTCTCTCCTAACTCTGGTTTACCGAGGAGTTCCTTCTCGATTTTACTCTCTGGTCTGCGAAACGCGACGAAAATCCGACACGGTTCCGCGGGATTCGAGGAACGATTTCGGTTCTTCCCCTCCGGCGCGGCCGCGCCGATAAATCTCGTTTCCGTCGCGCTTGGGATAAAAGCGCCGAGTCGTCGAACCGCAATCCCGTCCCCCGACTCCCGTGCACTTTCCCTTCGGCGGGGCGTTTTATAAACTCACGTTTCATTTGCGCCTTTGTTTCCGAGGGAGATTGATGATTGTAATTACCGGGGGATCGCGGAAGACGTGATAGTATTACCAGATCCTCGCGCGTGGAACGTCAGAATTTCCTCTATCAGGGCAGTAGCATTCGAGGAATTTATTCCGGGCAAACGGCACGGTCGATTCATTCGAGATTTTTATGGACGGTTTAGCATGTTTTTGAGATTCGAGAAATATGTTTCTTGGGTCGAGAAAGTAAATGATGTCGGTGATATGCTTAATTTAGAAAAAAAATGGCGGTGGTTGTGTAACGAGGAGGGTACCTTCGCTTCAGATTGAGTTAGGTCGAATAACCGAAGCTTTTTGTAACCACCAGATGACGCTTTACAGCGTGGATCGAGATAATTCAAAAATATTCTAAATTGACAAGATGGCGTCGTTAATTCCGACCTTGGTAGCCCCTATAATTTCTCTTCCTAGCAGAATTTCGCAGTAAACGTTACAATAGTTTCTTTCAACTATCATAATAGAGAAAGTTCTTCCTCTTACATCGCCCAGGTGGAGCCACCGTCGCGGCGGACCCTCGTAAATGGACTGAAGCCTGTCGCTCATAGTAGCCATGCGAAGCGAGGGTCCACGCGTCGCGTCTGAAAAGGAATCTACGATGCGCACCGTGTGTCGCAAAGTAGGTTATGCAAAAAGCGAAATGTGTGTCGAACGGTGGAGTGTAGGGGTTGTGCGGGAAGAGGGGGCTGCAGGGTTATCGGCAGAGGCCAGGCCTCGTCTAAAGTTTCCGGCTTTATGGCCAGCTAAAATCGAGAGGGAACATTCAATTAGGTCTTATCGGTTCTCGAGCCGAGTTTTTATCGCGTTTGATCGCCCTTTATTCGTGTATACGCTCGACCCTGGCCTGGCCCGCGGCTTTTCCACTCTTATCTCGCCGCTCGTGCCTCATTTGCGAACGAGAACCTCTTCCATCGCAGCTCCGAGGATAAAAAGGCTGCTTCTGGTTTCTCCTTAACCCCTCCTGCAAACCCGTCGGCCCTTCTTCCCTTATCGCCTCGCCTTACCTCCTTCCCACCCCCGCTACAACTATAAATACCGCCACCGTTTACAAACCTTGCAACTCCAACGATTTATTCGCTTCCCTCCCGCGCCTGACGACATTACCCGATTACCATCGCGAACTTTCACCGTTGTTACTTCGCGAGACAATTAACCGAGCAATTAATCGCCAACTTCGTCGCTCTTCGCGAAGCTTAAACGCTTTAGGACTGTTCTTGTAATACTTGTAGTCAGTTTACTATCTGTCGATCGTCCGTCGACGTTCATCGAATAGGTCGGCTACTCTGTTGCCCAGGACTGAGCCTTAAAGCGGTGCGTACAGCTAGCGCCACTTGGGAAGCTCCGCGCCACCTAGCGAATCAAACGGACAACTCAGGTGGGCCAGCGAAGATTTAGGCGGACTGAAGTTCATTTTGATTTTCCCCGGTCTGCTTCGATTATATTCCTATGTGGTGCATGATTTAGCTTAGAGGTTACGTCAGAGATTCGTCTTCTTATAGAAGTTAGCGTGGAAGATGATTTCTATCGCGTTATCTGATGCCTTATTCGCTTTGAGAAGATTGTCAGTCCTCAGATGGATTAGTGTGCTGTATTTCCAGCATACTTTCTGATACCTTTCCTATCTCAGGTTCAGTCAATCCAATCGACCAAGGTAAACATTAAACTAGCGGCCTAGGCGATTAATATCCAGGAAGACATTTAACGTAAAACTTTCCCAAAGTCTTTATCTTCCAAGTGTTCTGTGTTTTTGTTCTAAGCGGAGTTATAACGGAGTTCCTCGTATCGCGCTGTACATAGTCGATTCTAACGAGCAAAGGAAATCCAAGGAAAATTTCTCGATATCCGAACGTAAATTAAGGGGATTAAACGGGTAGGAAGTTTCGGTAGCAGACAGATGCGCGCTACGTTGGGATTTCCGGCGACTACAAGCGATATAAAGCAGTCCTTAACTTCTTCTTAACGTCCCTGTCGGTCCACCCTATAAGGTGCCCGGCGTAACTTCCATCGCAACGACGCTTTTCACGGCGAGCGCATTCGAACGGAATGAATGGTGGAAACTCGATAACGCCGCGAGAAAATATTTTCACACTGCACGGTTTTCTTGGCCCTCTCGAACGTAACTTTCCTCATTTCCTTCGCCGTTGAACGAATCGAACCCATCGACTCGGTGAAAACGCGGGGAAAGTAATGCCTCGCCATCGCCTAATTGCCCCCTGCTTCGGAAAGTAAACTCTGCCCGAAATATTCCTAGTTCCCGAACATCACGACACGTTCGTGGCGGGGGACGAACTAAATTAACAGCGAAAGAAATCGAGGGAAAGAACAATGGCAAATTTCCAAAACTGTCGGTTATATAGTCAGAGGTAACTAGTGATAGTTTCTGGTTTTAATTTAGATAGTCTGGCGCGATATAGGAGAGCTTAGATCCGCGCACAAAGGGTTAATTAACTTGCAGGTTGAACGCCGCAGACTGCGGCAGCGCGATGAGAAAAACAGCGGGCGTGAGTGCAAGGGAGGAAACACCGTGGGAAGGGTGTTATTTGAAATGCCCGGGGCGATAAGTTTCCAGAAGGAGTATTTCACAAGCCCCGAGTACATAAACGCCGCTAATAAAGGCCTCAAAGGACCAAGGAACGGGAAGGATACCCGCGTAAGTCTACCCTTAATCCCTCTTCTTCCGGCTGGACGAAAAAGAAAGAGAGGAAGGAGAACGTGGAGCAGGGGAGCCCATTTGCTGAAGACCCTCAGGATTACGAGCTCTCGAAAGTAACCGGTCTGCACTCTGTTTAGTTGGTAAAAAAAATTGAACACTCCTTGCCCGAAAAAAGCAACATAACAATGTGTCTTGATAGTCGAAACTATTGACCAAACAGTTTGAAAATAAATTAAGTTGCGATATTTCTTGCAAACGCAGTGTATCCAAGAAAGAGTCGATATCTCGGTTACTATCGATTCTAGCGTAAGTTTGTATGGAATAAAAAAGTTGATGAATTTGATTTGCAGTAAGTTCTGTTATGTACACTTTTCTCGTAGAAGCTACGATAAGCGAGATATCGTTCATTGTATACGGGATACCCCAAACAACTCTAGCGAAAGGAGGTTACACGATAGGCTGATGGGCTACCGAGTCAAGTGGTTAGTTCGAGTGGACAGCCGTGGGTAAAGTTTGAGAAATACCGACCAACAGGACTTAACGTTGTCCTTTCCACGCTGGGTGAAGGAGTGGAACGAACGAAACTCGATAGATCATTCAACGTAATGGAGTGGCGTGGATAAACACGTCGAACGATACAAGTTCAACAAACTGCTTCTCCAGTTGAACAATTTTCACTTCACGCTTCTAATACGAGCGAAGCTGCTTACCTTCTACTTCGGTGCGCTCAATTGAGAAATCTCGAAGGATTCGACGGTCTTAGTAAATTCAAAGGACATCTTCAAAGGAGGCGTTCCGATACGGGTTTAGATTAGGACGTGTTGAGACCTAACCTAAAAAATATCTTTTCCCATTCATTTTAATTTATTCATTGATCGAGAAGTAGGAATGCAGAACGGAAACTCAATTGAAAACCTAATTATCTATAAAAGTTATGTTCATTTGAATAAAGGAAAGATGACGAATAAACGAACAGCACCATTTTTGCCTTTTTCAGGCGCGAAATTCAAAAGGGACCAGTACGAAACTATAGACATCGTACGATGAACATTTAAAATTTTTTCTACATTAGGAACCCTACGTCGTCTCTAATACCAATAAAAACAATAGTGGAGGAGGATGAATAAAATAAAGAGCTCGCGTATCGTCCTCACGGAACGTGCACGGAACCAATTACGCTAAAAGATCTGTGACACTGTGCTCGTGGAGTCACAAGTTACTCGAGGAGGCAGAAAAAGTCCCGAATGGAAGGAGCATGGCGAGATAGACGCTGAAGAAAGAGAGAGAATGCAAAAAGGAAAAGAAAAGGGTCGATGGAGGAACCGTGGAAGCTTCCGTGGGCAGGAATGACAACTATAGCCTGCCACGTCATTATGAATTATCTATGTGGGTGCGACGCCTGCGCTTTTCCACCGAGTAAAAGCGAATTTCGCTGACGAATCGACAGCCGCGTCCCACTGTTGCGGATCGAACAACGACCGGCAGGAGCATTACTCGTGTGAACGAGCAGTTTATTTTCGGTTTACCCTCTGCTTTCTGCCACGGTTAGGGTCTCCTCGCAATCACGCTTTGCGAGCTACATCAATGTTCGTAGTTAATCGTTTCCCGAGGTATAGGTTTCAGTTCATCCCTCGTGTTCTAAGCGAATACACTGGCGTAGCCTCGATGTTCGAAGCTTCAATTCAGCCTCTCAAAAGTATATCTACTACGAAGAATGTTTCTTGATTTAGTCTCGACGTTCAAAGTATGCATTCTTACTCTTCAAGATTCAAAGCATGTCCTCCAAGTAGTCCTCGTGTCGCAAGGTACAGATTCCAACTCGTCCTCATTTTTAACCGACTTCGAAAAGAAGGAGGTTACTCGATTCGACATGTATATATATATATTTTTTTCCAAAGCTCAGCTACCAACCGATCCCCATTTCCCTAAGTACTCCACCAATCATTTCTGTATCTCTAAAGCATATCCTCAGCTACTATTGGTCTACCTATCCACGTATCCTCAACTTTCAGACCAAACTCAACCGGTCCATGCAACGTCCACGAGAATACAATTCGAACTGGCCAACGTTAAGCTCTTTAAGCTTCGCCGAGTAATTTCGCAGTTGTCTCGAGCCAGCCGCGTTAACAGCTTCCGATAAATGTCCCGTCTTTGTTAGCACTTCCGGCTCGCTCACCCGGCAACTCGTCAGCGAAACCAGCTTTTACCGCGAACACGACGAAACTACCCTCCTCGAGTGACTTCCCACCCCCTCTCCCCTACCAGGAGGACTAGTTACTCCAGTTCCGAGGCTTGGTTTTGTTAATCTTTTTCTTTTGGGGCCATGCAGGTGATGGCCCAGTGAAGCAAACCCTGTAGGGAGAGCGAGACTGAGGATTAAACATCTGACTACCCCAGGTTTACCAATGGAGGTCCTTGGGATTGATTCCAGGGATAGAGTTGCTTTATGATAGTTTTTTCTTTGTCAGGAGGAATGTAGGCTTTTGGGGTAGCGTTTGGTGAAAAGAGAGATGTTGGATGAGCTAGAGAGTAAAATTGCACAAACAGCACGATTCAATCAGGAACCCGTCTACTTGAAGACTGGCTAAGGGTAGCACTATTTGGGAACAATTCTTTTTATCGTCACAAGGTTTAAACGACTTGGACCGTAGCTTCGTAGCGCCTACTTCGGTTTTGTCAACGCTACCCGTCGCGATTCATCGACTTCAGGTGTACAATCGCTTCGCGGCTACCTCGTTTCTTACGGTATGAGTTGGAACAAGACGCGGGGCAGTCCGGAACTGCGGCAACGCGATAAAAATCGCGTGCGTGTCCCTAAACGTGTGCACGAGGTGTCTCGGTGGTGGTGACGCATCGATTCGGAAACGTTCGAAAAACTTTCTTCCAAACTCCCACCCTCCTAGGTAACTTGGCACTTACCTTACCAGCGATCGCTTTCCCGTCCGTATCGTAGCAGCCTTCAACTTCCCACAGACGTTTCGCGAGGCATGTCAGTCCGGGGCAAACTTTTCCTGATCGAATCCGACTGGATGTGGATCCCCCGTCTTCTTCCAGTCGACAAAGCCCGCGGGGAGCCACGAACTCGCGATCCCCTCGAATCAACGCCGGCTTCTATCCGATCCAAACCGCGGACGAGGACGTCGCGCACGAGGAACACTTTCCGATCTCGCGAAATACCAGTCCACGGTACAGGGTGTTCCTGGACAGTGGGACGACAGCTGTCAACGGTCACCCTTCCGATTCCGCCCTTTGTTGGCTACTTTGCGTCGAGGATGCTGGACAGCGGGGTCGTTTACATTGATCCGCGTCACTCGCTACTCATCACAGACGCGACCTCCGCGACGGGGCAACGCGAACCGCGGTCGACGAGGCGATTGCCCGAAGGTCTGGACGCGGCGGTGTCGAACCTGGTGTCGCTGATTCGGACGAGCGATCGTGGATCGGTGGAACACGATCCGTCAGAGCCATGGGCAGAGGCTGTTCCGAGTTCCTGGTCCGTCAGAGGCCTTTAGTGGCTTACCACGTTGACTCGCGCTGGGTCGCGACGCAGCATCTTCGAGATCACGACGCGTGCTTGCCAGAAGTGCACGACGAACGTGCGGACGCGTTCGAGTGGCGCGGATCTGGACGCCTGGTCCGGTCAGGGTTAGGTCGCGGAGGTATCGACGCGAGAGTCGAGCAGAGACGAGCTTGGACGAGAAACGGCGTCCGTCGAGTGCCGTGGGAACTGTCTGCCGTCCATGGAGAGCGTCGCCGGCACGGACGCACCCCGTAAGGTGCGCAGGGCGCAGGATCAGTCGTCGAGGGACGCGACGCGCGTGCGCGGCCTCGTGCGGTCCGATCGCCGCATGAAGGAACGCCGCAGCCCCGTTCCGACAACCTCTCTTGCTATTTCCAGAACTCCCCCACCCTCTCCCAGCGCGCTCTCATCGCCGAACGCGCTCTTCTGTCTCCTTCGTCTTCCGCCACGGAGCGCGGGACGACGAAGGCCGAGGCCACGCGACCCAACGGACCTCTGCGCGATCTTTCGCGTCGACCTTCTTTTTACGTGGCCATCCCCGCTACGTGTCACGTACAGGGGTCGAAAAGTTACCGTAATAACAAACAGGGACAGGTCGCCGAGCAGGGGCAGAAATTTTATTTTTCAGGAGGGTCCTCGGGAACAGACACTCGAGCGGACTCGCGAGGACATCGGCCAACTGTTACGCGTTGATTTTTGTGGAACTTGGCACATGGTGGCACGTAGCGGTGGGAAGGAACGGACAAGTGTTCCTTTTTAACGCTGATGCTTGTGTACGAGGGGTGGAAACTAGTTTTTCAAGTTGCAGGGACGATATCTCGTTTATCGTTGGTTTTAAAAGAAAAATGTATACTACAAGTATGACTGAATGTTAAATTTAGAATTTTTTTTGGTACCTACAAATTTTTTGTACGATGGCTAATAACCGAGATATCGACCTAATTTTCGCCCTTAACATACCGTAGAAGGAAAATTTCAGAAATTTTCGAGGGCACGATATTCCAGAGGAAAGATAGAATGTCTTTTTCCAATCTGGGATGTACTCTGTCGCATAAGAGCACGGACGCGTAAGGATAGTCATTCGAGACCCGTCGATCTATTTTTTCGCTGTCCCATTATATTTCCTCTCGAAAGAAGACTTCATTTTTCACCCTTCCCCTCCCTATCCTCATTCTGTTCCCTTTATCTATTCCGCGAGACGTCGCAGATAGAAACAACTTCTTTCTTTTTGCGAGTGACATCGCGCTCCCGGAAGACCTTCCTCGAACGTCGACGCTGTGCGGTTTTTCATTTTTTTGTTTTGTTTTTTATTTTTAGCGAATATCTCGTGCGTTACCTGGCGATACCGTGTCTCGCTTATTTATTGGCTGCTGGGAGATTTTTCGTTGGAAAATGCTCGTTACGTTCAATGCTAGCGTTTGCGCGCAGGTGAAATTAGTTTTTGAAAGAATCAACGCGATCATTCTTAACAATTCGAAGCATACGGCTTTCCAGTCATGAATTTAACGTTGCACACGGCTATTCGATGTCTTTTATATCACAACCATAAAAAGAAACATCAAGTAAACGAAAAAGCTTTCGAGAAACTTGAGCGAGAATGTCCAGTCGTATTGGTTTGGCCCGAGCCATATTGGTCCGCAAAAAAAATTAGGTCTGCTCGCGAATCCAGCGCGATATTCGGCTTCCTAGCGTCTTCTAGACTACGTTAGAGTGAAAAATTGTACAAAAAGCTTTCATTGACTTGGACGAATGGAATCGAGCGTACAACGAATTTCCTACGTCGTCCTTTACGTCTCGACGAAGGACGTTCTTAGGGTGGCTTTGTCGCGTAAATCGAGATCTCATCCCTGTATATTTCGTCGCGGCATCGCCATCGCTTTCCCGTCTAACGCAACCCCCTATGTGATTACGTTTTCAAGATATTCCATGAATAAAACGTGACAAGATTGGACTCACCGAACGTCGTCGGAGGTGCAGAATGCGGCTGAGACGGAGTTCGGTCACCTGTCGCATCGGAATATATATTTAACGGTACGCACGAACGCGCGCACCTTTGCTATCACCTCCTCCTGCATCAGATTGAAGCACATCGCGATCAACGCCATACCTGCAACACACAGCGACGTCAAATTCATGCTCCTCGTCGCGAGATACCATCAAGGGACGATACGATCCCATTCTTTCCTGTTTATTCTGTCGTTCCTATTTGAAACGCGATTTACACTTGTACGTACAGATCGAGTCGAGCAAGTGGAGTTTTATTCTACAGCTTAGGAGTAGAATTCGAGGTGAATTAGTAGCCATCGCCTGAGGTTTGAAATTTGGAAGAGGTAATTATCTGATCAAACTCGAATCATAAATTGCGAGATCTCGATATATGTTCATAGGACCTCGATAATTGCGCGGGCCATCGAGAATCAATTAGCTTGGCAGACGCTAACAAACTGTCTCTCTACTTTGACAACGATAAACACTCAGAGGTCCCACCAACGGCGACCCGAAATGTTCCATCTCTTTGACGTCGCTGTAAACAATCAACCGTCAGTAAAAATCGAGTCTACCGATCTGCGACGGTCTCGAGAGGTCCCAGGCGTTGTCAAACTTTCGTCCCGTAGTGTATGTAGCGGCGAGGGTTAAGAAGCAATCGATCTCGTAACCCTTGACACGCTTCGCGACACTTTGCCACTTGCAGGTGTGAGGTGGACCTTAATTACCCGCGACAAAATTTCGGAACGATGTACAGGGTGGTTCGCGTAAATATATATATTTTAATACGTGGAATGGTCAAGTTTGACGAACAATCACTTCGGTTGCGTAGCAAAATATGGAACGGTTGATAAACACGAACCGCCACATTGGATCGGTGATCGAGGATTTTGTTTCACGAACAATTTCGCGCGAGCGGCGCAAATAAAAGGGTTTTGTCGGCTATTGGGCGCGACGAGCGACTTAATACGCTCGCGCCGCGAAACCAGCCTATCCAAAGCGGATAACGGGAGTCCCGTTCGACGAGTTAAAGCTGTTGAGCTCTTTTAAAACGATTAAGTCCGCCCGCGCGACATCGTGTTCCCTTCCCCGCTCCCCACCGGCCCCCGATCGACCAAACCCCGCCTCGCGCCCACTCAGGAAATCCGCGGGAATCCGATTGTCGCTCCAGCAAAAGAACAATTCCGACGCGAATTTCGCGACAGTCCAACGAAGCCACGCGCGCGACTCAAACTCCATCTACCTCTGTTCCCTGGTAGTTTTTAAATCGCCCCTCTTGAGAATTATTGATATCGATCGTTTCTATTGTATTATTGTCTCCTCGATGGAATGCGCAGGGGAATTCCCCCGACGAACTGTACGCGTGATAAATGGGATCTTTTTCATCAACGTCAAATGAATTCTCGTCGTAATGATCGATTCGCGATTTTTGTACACCGTTGCAACGTTATTGTCGCTATCGCTGGACTGTACACGGTGTAGGTGCCATTTTTTCTCTCTCGAGTGGCCAATTTTCTTTAACAGACGATTCAAATCGCAGACGTCAATAGAAATTGTATGTCAAAGAGTAAACTTTCGAGAAAATTGAACCGAGAACGTCCAGTTGTATTGGTTTGGGTTGAGACGTATTGGTCCGCGAAAAGAATCAAGTCCAGTCGCGAATTCGATGCGATATGCAGCTTCCTAGAGTCTTTTAGATTATTTTACAGTATGATATTTTACAAAATCGTTTCGTTGACTAGGAAAATGGAGTATATACCGAGTTTCCTACGTCGAACTATTTATTACGTAATTTCCTGCGAGCCTTATTTTGTGAAATAGATCAACGTTGCCCGTCGATCTCGAGGTTGAAACATTAAACATCAAAGCCAATAAGACTCGCGACAGGTTTACACTCACCGAGCATCAGGTACATGGAACAGAAGATGAAGGATAAATCGAAGCCTTGGGCAGCGTAGATCTTGTCGCCGGGGACTATATCTCCGAAACCTATGGTCGATAAGGAGACGAAGCAGAAGTAAGAGCCGTCCAGCATGTTCCACTCCTCCCACTCGGAGAACAGGATCGCTCCGCCCCAAATGTATCTGGAAAGTCGTTCGAAATGAGGAACTTTTAGAACACGAAGTTCCACTTCTGTGGGGATTTAATTGACACTGATGTATCAGTCTGTCCGACAAAAAATCGAGACATGTACCTTTACTCTTATATGAAGCATCGTATATGATATAAATGTATCGATCGCAATAACTTCAAAGCGGTGCCGCGCGCAATTTTTTAATATCTTTCCCATATATTTTCATGGGAATGTTATCGATGGATCGACGAAGTCTGCCTGACGAAAACGAGTCCAAACACGACGATTTCTAAATCGACGTATTCAAAATTTGTTCAAAACTGAACTTTCGAAACCCTTCACTCGAGATTAAAAGTGGTCCAAATATGGTTGTGTTTGGAATCATTTTCGTCGTGCAAATCTTGTCGATCGATCGATGACACTGGCGGGAGAATCTAACGAAACATTTTTTGAATTTCATTCTCATTAGTGTGGTTAAAAAATAGCGATACTGACCCAACCATTATCGCGACGCATATGGTCAGAGGCACCGTGACTTGCTGCGGGTCGTAACTGCTGCTCCCATCGTCATCGTCATCCCCATCGCTCTCTTCCAGCCCCTCGCTGCTTTCCAAGGAAATTTCTTTGTCCACGCTGGATGCGTCGATCTCCCTTCCGTGCATGTTGACCATCTATCAACGAACACGTCTCTTAATTTCACAGTTTGACCACTCTCAAAGCTATTGGGACGTCACTGTCAAATACACGAGCATCGATTCGATTCTCAGGCTTCGACAAAGTTCCGCGAGGACGAACAAGTTTTTATGTCTTCAAGGAAACTCACCTGCCAATGATTTTTCCTGATGTCGACGCCATCGCGCTGGACGCCTCTCACTGTCAATTCGCGCGGTTTCCTGCGACACCTTGACAGAACAAATTTTTACGTTGGTTTATTATTAGTAGAGTCAGAGTATACAGTATGTCCCAGAATTAGTGTAAGAACCGGAAATGGGAGGTAGCTGAGGCGATTCTGAACGACAATTTCCTTTGGAAAAATTTCGTATGAGGCTTTGTTTTTAAATTATTAACGTAAACCACCGGCCAATCACAGCGCGCGCTCAGCCACGAGAGACGTGGTCGATCCAGGACGATACGAGCCAGCCATTGGTCCAGTCACTCGCAGCTGAGCGCGCGCTACTCGGACGCTGTGATTGGTCGGTGGTTTTTCGTTAATAATTCAAAAACGAAGCCACATCCGAAATTTTTGCAAAGGAAATTGTTGCTCAGAATCGTCTCAGCTACCTCCCATTTCCGGTCCGTACACTAATTCTGGAATACCCTGTAGAGTTAGAATAGAGTTGCGTTGTCCTTTGAAGTCTAAGGAGAGAATTAGAATAAGAATAGAACGTTCACCTGCAGAGACAGCAGCGAGCATAAGTCCATTTGAAGCTCTTCGCGAGAATATCGCCGATGTTGCTGAGGTAGAGCAGGAAAAGTGGCATGCCTATTATGGCGTACACTATGGTCGCCACTTTGCCCCACTTCGTCTTCGGACAAATGTTTCCGTAACCTGACGAACCACCACGATTCGATTAGAGTGATCATCGAGTGATATTTATCATGATATTTATTACTTCTTCTATGCAATTTTCTAAAAGTTCCCGCGGTGTAAAGTCAACGCTTGTCGCCTCAAAAGATCAGGTTTCACTTTACAGGAAAATCTCGAAATTGCTACCAAGATACGTTCAATATGGAAATCGTCTCGAAGAGGACTCCAGGGACGCTCGTTCGAAATGGAGAAAAATCGATCGACGTCTCCGTTTCGCTTCGCGCTCTCCATCGAGAACGACCCCCTTCCCCTCCCCCAAGGGGGGTTTTAAGAATCACGTCGACCCTCTTGAACCTGCAATCCGGACCCTACGGTATGATCTCTTCGTGCTCATACTTGATCGCAGACATTATTACTCCTTTTTATTTAAAGAAAAATTACTGCTTTACCGTTTCAGGATTTTATCATTGTACTGTGAACGCTTTAAGTCTTGTAAAACTTCACACCTTTATCTCAATCTTTACCCCACTCGCCGATTGCAAAACTTCCCAAATCTCAATCAAACGTTCGCACGATCGCTCTGACCCCCGCGAATCCATTTTGGTCCAGTTTGCACGACCAGCCATTGCGGACCGATACGACTGGGCGTATTTCTTGCATTTTTTAGGACATTTGACGGATTTCAAAGGCACACGTCACATAAACTCTCGTTTGAAAGTTGCCACGATCATTATAAATCTCCCAAGTCCACTCATAACCCCCAGACTTGTCCAGGTCACTCCAGTCGGTGCGGACCGATACGTCTCGGCGGATTTCTCACTATTTCCAGGGTCTTAGATGGATTTCAAGGTCACCGATCACACAAAGTTTCCTTAAAAAATTCCCACGATCATTATAAATCTCCCAAGTCCGCTCATAACTCCTCGCCCAGTTTACTCCACTCGTTGCGCGAACCAATACGTCTGGGTGGGTTGCTCGAATTTTTCCGCGCGTCGAACGGAAGTGGAAATATCTGTCGGTGAAAAACGACGTTGCATAAATCGTTATACCGTGAAGTCGATAAATTATAATACGCCAGGCGGACGGAGAATAATCCAAGCGCGGTTCTGTCGGCGCGGAGGACAGCGATGCTTCCGTTCGCACGCACCAACCGTTTCGTCCTGGTTTCTGACGCGCGATTAGCCGACGAGAGGTTTTTCGGGCGGAGATCGCGCTGGAAAAATCAGCGGAACGAAAACCCGGTCGCGGGTACGCCGCTTCATTAATCGCGAACGCGGCCCGCAAATATTTAAAAATAACAAGGGGGCGCGCCGCGACGAGACAGAGGTGGGGGGGGGGAGGGGGGGGCAGAGGGTAGAATGAAACTGTCGACCGAGTGCGTTGTTTGTTTAGCGAACCGGCGGATTTTTAATGCATCGACTGCTTCTGCTGCCAGGAATTTCGAGCTCAAGAGGTCCCTTTAGAATTTTCCAAAAATCATATGGAAAAGTAATATTGGTTAAACGTTTCCTATTATTTGCAAAATACTTTAGGACGGGAGACGTAAATTTGTTTTGCAGCAAGTGATCTACGGAGCCTTGCAATATATTAAGAATATTAACACGTTGACTGCCAGACTAATACTCTTGAAAATTTCTACATAATCAAGCATTTAATTGTGGTATTTAGTTTTGTAATTTTATTGAGATTCAAGTATCTCGTTAAAATTCATTTCCTTCGACGATTAACATTCAGAATGAATTATTTTTAGTTCGGTGCGATAAAACGTTACGTCGACAAGTTATTTCCACGTGATCGAAGAATCAGATGAAAACACACATAACGTTGGCACGTGCTTCCGTGCTTAATCTTGATAATTGATTGGCCCGCGGCGAGATTGCGGGGCCAGTGGTGTAACGAGCCTGTCCCAGGCCTACCAACGGCCATCGGTTCCGCGTACTTTTGGTTGATCGCCAATAATTCCTTGGCAGAGCGTTACTCCGCCGCTAATGTCCTCGATCCGTCAGCGTGCACGATGCAACGCTGATTACCACCTCGCAAGGATCGCGGATGATTTATGCACTTCGTACCTCCGTTCGATGAAGTTTCACTCTCGACAGGCGGTTCAAACGTCTCCTTTCAAATTGGCGAGCTATTCTCGAGGCAGGCCCACGAAGGAAAGATTTCGATCCGCTAATTTCAATTGCTCGCAGAATGGACGGCTGTCACGGGCCTGTTAGCAGCGGATGAGTTTCGACATTTTAACTAGGGGGAGGGTATAGGGGGAGGGAGTGGAACCTGGTTAAAACGGACGAAATCATGCACAGCCTCGGATATACGAACGAGTAATTGAGCCCAGTACCCTGTAGTCCTCCCGTAGCTGAGTCTAGTGCCTCCTACCACCTCTATAGCCCCCTATAGCTGAGATCAGTATTCACTAGCCCCCTGCAGGTGAGTCTAGTGCACTCTCTAGCCACCCTTAGTTGTGCCCAGTAGATTCTCTAGCCTAGACGATTCTCTAGCCACCATAGCTGAGCCCAGTAACTTCTAACCCCTATTGCTGCGACCAGTACACTATGGCATCATTGTCGAGTACACTCTCTAAGCCTTCCATAGCTGAGCCCAGTACCTTCTAGCCTTCATAGCTGATCTCAGTAGACTCAGTAACCTATCTAGCCTCCTATAGCCTCCCGTAGCTTCCATTACACCACGTATTTCCCAGAAACGAAAGATCCCTTGCTCCTCTTTCCTCACCACCCTTCGCTCAGGGTGCCCCTCCCTTCATCTGAGGAAGGCCTGAGAAGTCATAACGCGCATCGATGCCCAAGAAAATGTCCCTGAATTCCGTCGAAAAACAGTTCGCTGGACGGGATAGCTCGCACAGCCCCGAATTTTGACGCGTCCCAAGCGGTTATCGTGGGTCGAGTCGCAAGGGTTGGCTCGCGAATCGATCTGGCCGTCGACTAGCCGACCCTTTTAGGCTGATGCTGCTGGCCTGTAATCACGGTCGAGATAAAGTGGATAGGAGGGTCCCGTCTCGAACGAGAACGGAGAGAGAGCGAGCTGAGCTGCCGGCAGTGCGGAGGAGAGCGTGTGGGTGGCGGAAGGGCGCCACGGGGGACCCCCGGAATTAATTAAACGGTCGCTCCCGCGCAACCCCTCTAACGCGCCAAAAGTTCGCGTCGTTAATTCCCTCTATCTCCCTGCGCCGTCGCGCGGTCCTTTGTCTAAAAAAGAAATATCGAGCGACGGCCAGGTGAAGAGGTATATTTTCGAAATTTCTTTTTTTTTTTTTTTATTCCATTTACTTCCCCCGTTCATCGCGAGGTACTTTTGTTTTTACATTTATTAAAATTATCACTCGGGTAAGTTTGTTCGCGTGGGGTCTCCTTTGTTTGGGTCAGGCTCCACTATCCAGCCGTGGAATCATCTATTCGTTAAACGTACAAATAATATTTCCTCTTTTTTCCTTCTTGTTTCTCTTGAGTAAGAAAGCACAATGGAATCGTTATTGCAACTAAGGAGCTGAAATATTTAATCGTGGATGAAACTCGTGAACTTCCCGTCCGCCAAATGAAAAATATCAAAATGATTTTTCATTTTGTCGAGAAATATTTGCTCCCCTTGAATATTCCACGAACAAAGCACTGACGCATAATGGATTGATGCACATCTGCCCTAAAAAATGGCACCAAGAATGAAATAATGAGGAATTACGAGAAAGGTACGGGCGAAAAATAAATTCCGTTTTAGAAATACAAAATAAAATTCGTAACACGGTGAGTTAATTAGCACGAAGAGCGAGCGACCACCTATTGTTGGTCCAATTCGTCGGTCGAAATCGATAACGACGCAGAACCGGTTTACACGAGAGATTTTGCCAGAGTTTACTTACGAGTTTGTTACTCGTTACACGAATTGCGCAACGTTCGATCATTTGGGTACACAGACTGCACGCTAAGCTCCGCAGAGTTACGTCTGAGTATTATTCTGACCGAACCGCTGGACGTCGGTGAAAATATTCCAAGATCAGGATCACCGACCGTGTCAAACGTCTAAATCAACTGTTGACATAAACGTCTGGGGAAACAGTTCGCGTCCCGTTTAGTGGCCGTTTCAAAAGCAAACTTAGATTTGCGAACCTTTGCGCCACGTAACGACTATTAAAATGCTGGCAACGCTGCTACTCTTCGGGCGTTAGTTTCAAACACGTCGAATTTCACGGTTTTATCAGCAAAAACTTTTCGTGCGAGATTTTCAGATCCTTGTATTTTTAAAGAAATATATATTAAAGTGTTGTTTAACTCGGATTTTGTCGTCTCCCGTCCTAAATACTTCTCATTTATTTGAAACGGTTAATGATTAAATGTACGATTTCATTTTTTATTTTGTCTTCGAGAAGAATTATTTCGTAGATTTTAGTTTCAGGGTCGAACAGTTGAATCAAATACGGAGTACGTTTTCGATAGGGCATTATCGACTTCCTCCGACAGCGACTTTCGCTCGATGATCTTCCGAGGTCGCCAGAGATAGGAGTCAATTAATTTTCGATTCAGCGTCGTTGACCGCGTTTCTCAAGGACAATCAGCGCGAACCGATGACAGCTTCTTTGGACACTTAAAAAACTTAATTGGAGAACGAATGTGTAAGCCTATCGCGTTTCTCGAACCATCAGGGATCGTCTAACATTTCTGTTTCTTTCATTTCGTTTCACGGAACGAGATTCCTCTACGTAAAGACTATCCACACAATTCCAAATCCAAATTTAACGTTTCTGTTGAATATTCTGTTAGGAATTCCGACACTGCTATCCCAAATATTGGCGCGACGAGAGAAAAATACTCGAAGAGAGTATAAGCCAGGTAATTTACAGAAACACGACCGTTGATTCCGAATCCGGAAGGCTGTCGGTGGCGTTTCAGACGTCGAACGGACCTCGAGAAATTTCTGGCGATAACCAAGAAATCTCGAAATTTTATCGCGACAGTTTCGCCTTTTCCTCGATACCGAATCCCTGGTCCTGGCTGGAAAATTACTTTCGCGCACGGACGACAGCCGACAAGCTGCGAATCATACGCGAGGGACTTCGTTAGGCCGGAAATTAATTATCGGCCGAAGCTAGACCCTCGTCCATCGTTCGACCTCCTGAGATTAACGAAGCTACTCCGGAGGACGTTGATCTTAATCGATCTTCCGATTGACACTGTGTATCGTCGCCCATTAATTAATCCGCCCCCCCCCCCCTGGCCGATACTCGTTATCAGAGATCGAAACGGTACGTGGCACAGATAAATTACTTGCATTTCTTCAGAATTATACTCATCTGCAATCTCGTTAATCCCAGGTGCAGAAATTAATTCCGTGCCGTTCGATTGTAACTGCAGCTCGAGTAAAAATATTTACTCGTCGTTTCGCAACGTTAACGTTTAAATAAAAATATTCACTGGCCATTTCATTACGTTAGGTACCCGGACGTAACCCATGCTCCACAGTAACGAAACACAGAGACCGCTTCGACGTCTCAAATGCTACGCTCTGTATATTCGGAGCGTTCGTTGGATTTATCTTCGTTTACTTTTTCGGGGGTTGAAATTCTCTTTTACAATTGAATCGCGAGAAAGGGGTCGACGGGAGCAAAAAACGCCAGAGATATGACGCGTCGCGACTATTCGAGTTACTCCTGGGACATTGATAGAAAGGAACGGAACAAAAGGGAGGCAAACTCACCGATCGTGGTGATTACTGTGAGGGAGTAGAGAAACGCCCCGGCGAAGCTCCATCTCTTGTTTTCATCCGCCCCGTCGTAGCCGTTCTTTATGGCCGTTACCATTTTCCTCTGATAGTTCTCGAGGATTGCTCGGACTTTCGCCTTCCAGATCCTCTCGGAGAACACGTTCTCCTGAGCAAAAAGATGACCGAACGTCAGCGACGAAGATTAGACGCGACGAAATGCACGGCTGATAAGAGGAGCAACGTGAAACAAAGTCGACTTAGGTCCTAAATCGTACCAACGGGCTTTTATCTTCCAATATTACATACAGGGCGTCCTAGAATTAAGAACCGGGAATGGGGGGGGGGGGGGTAGCTGAGACGATTCTGAGCAACAATTTCCTTTGCAAAAATTTCAGATGTGCCTTCGTTTTTGAATTATTAACGAAAAACCACCGACCAATCACAGCGCCCGAGTAGCGCGCGCTCAGCCGCGAGTGGCTGGACCAATGGCTGGCCCGGAGCGTCCTGGCTCAACCACGAAAGTCGTGGTTGAGCGCGCGCTGTGATTGGTCCGTGGTTTTTCGTTAATAATTCAAGAACGAAGCACCATACGACATTTTTGCAAAGGAAATTTTGGTTCAGAATCGTCTCAGCTACCCCCATTTCCTATTCTTACACTAATACTGGGACATCCTGTATATCTATTGTTACATGTAGAGAAATTAGTGGTGAATTGGGGACATGAAATTGATGAAAAAAGTTTATGTAGACATATCCCCTATTCGATCTTGTTTCCAATATCCAGTGGTAGTATATACTAAGAGTGCTACCCCATTTGATCATAAAAAGCACCTGCAACGAGCCCCCCAGGTAACTTTCCAGCCCAAAATACCCGAAAGCACATAGTTAACAACGAACTGGCCTATCGTAATTGATTTTACTAAATTGTTTGTATACAATGCCCGACGACTCACCGGGGTCCTTGTGATCTATCGAACGATTGGAAGAAGTCCAACACGATTTTGGGGCGCGACGGTGTACCAAACAATTCTCTGCGAAATGGATAACGGGAATCCAATGAAGACTGTAGGTGGGAAACAAGGTCGAACATAGCGAAGCATAGAGACGGAGCAAAGCATGCAGTATTTGATGGCACACGTTCTGAAAATGAACGCGGAGGAGACGTAGGTACAAAAGCAATCCGCGGAGAAGAAAGAAACTCGTCACCTTGGATGTGAGCTCCCAGAGGGTGGCAGCCGTCATGTTTCTCAGCCTGATCACGTCCCCAGCTACGTCCAGGCTGTATCTACCCTCGATGTGGGTAAAGAGGAAAGCGCCGGCTATAGTGTAGCCAACCACCAGACACACTATACCAACGTTGCTGAAGAGGAAGGCTATCAGAGTCCTCGTCCAGTCCGCTATCCTCTCCCCCCACCGTTTCCGTCTTCGTTTTCTTCTTCTTCCGCTTCGGCCGCGATAACTTCCACGCTGCCAGTTTCTGCCCGAAGACGAATACGATGGCCGATCCCCCTCCATTTTTCATCCACCATCCGAGATACACCGACGGTTTTCTTCGATCCGCTACCTCCGCTTCGCCTGTCTCTTAATATTCAGAAATGTTCCTCCGCGAAGAAACGATTCCATGGAGTCTGGAGTCGTCAGGGAACGTATCTGAGATATGCTACGATTTTTCTTTTTTTACTTAGAGACGCTCAACTGCCTTTCAACTTTCTTCCGTTCGGTACACACGAGGCAACGTTATTTTTTAGAGTTGCGGCTTCTTGCACAATTGCCTTTAGAATTTCATACGTTCCCGTTCTCAAGTTCCGAATAGGTGCCATTGCCCTAAACTCGGGGATTCAAAGGTGCCGCGGGCCTGTGCAACATCTGGACACCGCTCGGAGAAAGTGTCGACGTTCGATGGGCCTCCGTGACACAGGCCATGCTGTCACCACTTGAAGAATTCACGTCACCTCAAATTCCTGCTTATGAACAATTTATTAATATCCTTTTATTTTATACCTCACATATATACGACATTGATATTTCACAATATGTTTTGTAATTTTTATCTTCGCAGTAACGATACAAATTTGCGATGTTCAAGTTCAGAATTTCAGAAACGTAAAGCATCTGCCTGTCGCCAATGTGTTGAGCCCCTTTAGGGTAACAGACCTTGCAACCCCGAAGATTCCAATGTTCACAACCTTTCCAATTAAGCACAACGAGGGATTTTAAATTGCTGCCCTCGTTTAGCAACGATTATTGCTAACTGTGCTCGAAAAAAGAGGGTGGAAAAACATTGAAACCCTCCCCAGGAGGGACTAATTGCAAAATAAATGCCCTGTTCCCAGCGGGTTTGCCAGGTTAACCTACGCGACAAACGTTGCACGGTCCGCATAAGGGAACCGTAACTTGAAACTTTCATGCGTGACGAATGCCACTTGTCTGTGTAATGGGAGGACACACGCGACCTTCGGGATGAAAATTTCAGGCGCGTGAAATTTTCGTACTGTAACCGACTCGACCCCTCCCCCCTCATGGTGTACGCGTTTAAACTGTAAAACTAACCGATCGCTTCCCGTGCGAGAAAAAGTACCAAAGATATGAATACGCTTCTCGGAAAACAAATATCAAAAATGAGAGTGAAATGAGTGCGTGCATTTCGTGAAGGACGCGCATTTATTTGCTTTCTCTTTACGCAGTCTCTTGGAAGACGAAGAAAAACGTTAGAGGTAGTATTCATTTTAATTTTCTCGAGACTGCATTTTCAAAGTCGAGGGACACTCTAGCCTCGACAATTTTCAATCTATCGATTTGAATCTATTTCTAATGTAATCGTCATATGTTTTCCTAGTCAAATATGTAAGATTTTTAAATAATAATGATATTTGTATTTTTTATGCAACGTTAAGTACCGCAATTCTTGGAAAATATTATGTTTTAAACGCTCCAGACACGACACGATCTGTCGTACAACTTGTCGTACTTGTCGTACAACTTGTCGATAAGTCGTACGACAGATCGTATCGTGTACGTGGCGTTTTACTTTGGATCGATGCCATTTTATTAAAAATGTATATTTATAAAAACGACTACGTATTTCACGAGCTTTTGGACTAAGGAACCTAATTAATTTTGTTTCACTGTTCCAGCCCGAACCTAGTTTGAGTTATCGTTCCCACCATCCTCCTTTCTTTCGAAACGGTCCACTAAATATTGTCATCGCTTCATCCACTTCTCTTTAAGCTTGTTCGAAAGTTCTTTGGCCACCCTGTGTAAGTCCGATGGGGTACCCGTTGCGCAAGGAGCTATAAAAGATTCAAAGGTCCCCCCGTCGAGGGGTTTGAGACTCACCGGTGCAGTCTCGCCGAAGTATTTCGGTAGCGTCATGAAAAAAACAGACTCGTAACACCCACTCCCGGTAGGTACAACATCCGAAGCCTTACCTGAGCCTGTGTAAACCGATAAATTTCCCCTCGCAGGCACGAGGGGGGGGGGACAATTTACAGCAGTTTACGTCTCCTGACGGACGCTTCCTCTTTTCCCAGCTAAGCGGACAGAAAGACGCGGCAGAATGCTAAAAAGGGGACGCGGAATCGGTGACCCAGTCCGACAGAAAATTACAGTAGGCGCGTTTAATGGAAAACGTCGTATCCCTTCTGGATCCCTGAATTATATCGAGACTATCGAGATTCTGGTATCGACTTCGTCCGTGGAGAATCGGAAACGCTTAAACCGACCTATTGTGAGACCGTTCACGACCCGACGGAGAGCGAAAAAGTTCCCATCCGGAGTCAAATCCCCGTTTCAAAGGAACTTCTCGTCGTCCAGTACGCCAGAGGTCAGCTAGGACTCGTCCGTTTCTCGGAGCTGGTCGTCCCACGCGCCCCACGCGACACGTTCCCGAACTCCGTTAAGATTTCCCTCGTGGCCGTCCGTCGATCTAAACATAGACGCGTCTATGTCTCCGCCGGCGTTGCACGCTCTATCGCGACAACTCGCCACGTGTTGGCCCGTGCTGCACGCCTCGTCCCCCTCCAGACACGTCTGCGCTTCTTCTTGTAGATCAGCGTCCCCATGTCACCCGAAACTCTCGCTGGGACTCGTTCATGCCACGACACTGGACTAACAATAAGCACAATCTGGCGACACTGAACACATAGGCGTACCTTTGGCCCTCTAGGCTATACGGCTAGCACGCATAGAGAACTGGTGGCGACCGAACGCCTCTTACAGCTGAGGTCTACCGAAAGCTACTCGCAGCGTTTCATTCGGCAACTGGGATACCGTTCGACTACACCCATTGCAAGCTACAGGAATAGTCTACATCCGGGAACCGGTTACCCGCTGTCAGGGGGGCCAAGCGACTGTCTAGGATGACTATCTACAGCGATTAGCTCGTCGAGTAGCTTTAGGAAATTTGCGAAGATCGCCGGGGTCCTCCGAGGTGGCGAGATCCCGTCACACCGCGAGACTCGACGTATCAAAGTGTTCGGATTAATACCTCGAAGAGGGAGCCTGCCTGTTCGCGACCGCTACGGATAATTGCGTGCGAACGAGCCGCTTCCTCGAAGCTCCCTCGTACACTGATTCCGTGCCACTTCGTTCGACACACTGAAAATAGCGCGTCGCTAAAAATACCTGGTTCCAAGCTACCCGTCCCTGATCGTGTTCCGACTTCCTGGACACCCGGTAGACGGGAAAATCGCGCAGGAAGAGGGGCTACGCATCGTGGAAATTCATCACATGCCAAAGAAGAGGCTACTGTTCGTCCTCGAGGTGTCTTCGACCCTTCTTGGCGAGAAATTATGAGCCTCTCTGGTTAATCTAAGCGTGGGAGGCGAACGGTCCGGTCAAAGACCATTTTGGAACGATTGGATTGGGAGTATTAGGCTTCTGCGTAGATATACGGTGGTAGGATAGCTGAAAACAATCAAAGCGTGTAGTAAATGGAGCCGAATTGTATGGTGGGCGTGCCTAAAGTGTATAGAGGCGTCTCCAAATATTGTGATGGGCGGAGCTATGCGGTATGGTGAGGATAAACTCCGTAGACTACCTTGAGCGATTCACTAAACTCGTGATTCAAGCAAATTGCATTTACGGAACGAAATAAAAAATATTTTGTATCGTTTTCAGACTGCTATCTACGTATTTACAACTGTAGAAAAATAATAAAAACCTTAAAATTCAGAGTTGAAATTTTTTTTTTTTATTATAGCTACCTGTTCTACTCGACAAAGTATAAAACGTTCGCGGGGCGTCGTCGTCTTTTCCAAGAATTAACTTAACGCAAATATGCTCGGTTGGGTGCCATCACTGAACCAGATGTTTAACTCGGATTCAAGTCCGATGAAAGTTCCGAAATCTTCCCGAGAAACTTTCAAGCTAATCCTTCCTTTTACTTCGATATACATTTTCCACGACCTGCTTCGAAGCGTTTACAGCGAAGTCGCCGAAATAATTGACTTGGGAGACCTACCGCTCAGCTGCACTATTAAAGTGGCTTCTCCTCTCCCCACGTAGTGATAGGATCGAGCATATCGCGTGAATCTTTGCTGTAACGTACTATGTCCACCGGAAGAACCAGAGGTAAAATAGTTGATCCATATTAATAAACAAAATTTTAGTCACTTTAAACCATTCTCCCACCTATGCAAAGGCGCCTGCGATGTTAGCTCCGCTCCCAACTTTCCTAGGTGACAGCACCATCCAAGTTGCGCTATCTAGCTGGGAGAACGACTTAAGCCTAAGAATAGGAGGTTCTCCTTCGTGGAACTTTTTCCACCAAGTCGATTCTTTCGCTCACTTCCACGCAATTACCATCGGGAAACGATGATCTGAAATAGAAGCGAAGCAGATAGGGTAAATTTTGTATTGCCGGGAAGAAAAGAGATTCCAGAGACGGTAGACTACGCGATGGATATTCCACGAGCGTTCCTCGTCATCGAGTAAGATCGAGGGGCATCGAGAACGTAGCCCTCGAGCTCGTTGTCGACCTCGTCATTGTATTCAACGTCGTACGCGTCGTAGTCGTCGGCTTCTTCCTCGTCGTCACTCTCTTTGATGATCCCGAGCCTCTTGGCGACGTTCTTCACATTGTTGATGACCTCCTCTTGTACCAGATTGAAGCTCATCGCCAGCAAAGCAATTCCAAATAGCAAGTACAACGAGCAAACCGCGATGCCTTTGTGCGCGTCGAGCTTGTACGCTGGCACGAAATCCCCGAACCCTGCAACACCATAAATCCCCCAAATCCTTACGATCCTCTATCGTCGTTCATTCTAACCGTCCAAGGCAACAAGAGAAGGCGTCAAAGGCATTCAATAAGCAGGAAAAGTGCATTTTCGACAAATGCAGGTCGAGTCCTCGTACCTGGACACTTGGAATGTCCTTCAAATTCAGAGTAGATACACTCTAGCAAACCTTTAAGAAACTAGAATACAAGGTTCGGCACGCTTGCCCCCATGGAGCAAGTCAACAACGAACAGCTTCCCCGCCTTTCATACTAGTGCTGTGCCTCTACTTCGGTTTCCTGACTCTCCGCTTCCCCCACCACTCTTTCTACGAAACCACCGTAAAAAGAGAGAGCGTGGGGGGTCTTGTGCTTGAGTGGGGGAAGCCTCAACACTATATTCCCCTACACTATCAAACCCTGCACTAGAACATCACTCATCGTACACCGTCATTCAAAGCAGGAGACTCAAACGCAATCTTCAACATTGTACAACTCACCAATGGTGGTGAGGGTGATGAAGCAAAAATAGGCGGAGTCGAGGAACGGCCAGTCTTCCCAGGCGCTGAAGAGGAACGCGCCTCCAAATATGTAACTGACCACCAGGAACACGCATAGCCAGATAGGCACGGGCTTTATGGGCTGCCTATCCTGATCGTCTGTAGTGTAGTACTCGTATTCGGAGTCGAAATCTTCGGGATAAACCTGCCTGTGCATAAGGAATCCTCCTGACGGCATTGCGTCCACCGTTAGGGTGTCCCTTCTATAGGATCGAGCTGAGAAGACGATTACTCGAAGGTAATGCCATTGAAGGACCTACAGGAGACGGTGTCACGCGAAGATGCGCTTACCGACAGAGTAGTTGCTCCTGTAACGCTTGATCTTGCTGGACTGGGGTCTCCTCGTGTTCTCCATTTCCATGTACACCGAGGGCAGTCGTAACGACGGTCCTGGGGTCGTCCTGTCGTAGTTTGCGGTGGCCCCTTCGACGGATAGGCATCTTCTGGGCAAGGACCTCGTGACGAACGAAGGCTTTTCGACGTTGTCTGTTTTCTCTGTTGTATCTCTCGCTCGCGATTTGCTCGAATCGTCTACTGCTGATAGATAATGCAAGAGTGTGATCATTATCGAGTGGAAGAGTAGGGTCGCCTAGGGAGCTGTAGCCTAAGATAGCTTAGGGACCCGTAGACTAAAGCGGTCTAGGACCCTGTAGTTGCGAGTGATCCTCAATTTTAGTTGCTCGCTACATTTAATCACTATAATATGGTAGCGTTTCTTGGCCAGGGAGCATTTATCGCGACATATTTACGTCTGTCTCCGGCGGAAGTCTGCCATTGTCGCAGCTCGTCCTGCAGGTCGTCCAGGACGTATCTGTTGCACAAAACCGCGGAATGGTCCGTATCGTTCGAGGATCGATTCATTACCAGCCTTCTGTCCAACGATTGCGTTGTCATCTTGGGGCTAGCTGAATGCATTGTTACATAGAATCGGACACTTCCTTTTCAAACGTGTCGCGTCCATGAGAAGTCTAGCTACCTCTTGTTCTCGGGGTCTCCGCTGGTAAGTCCGAATAGCGGCACACTGTCGCCGCCTTGAATCCTAAGTTTTGATTTCCTGGCGATTGATAGGGGCTCAGCCTCTTCTGATCCACGTCCTCGAATCGACGGGCATTGTACCTCCATTAAAACAAAAGAGAAGACACGTTGTCAAAGGTGAACAAATAGAGTCAGTAGTGAATTTAGTATGGTGGAAACTATGAACTTGGATCGCTACTAGTTGGGTGACTGTTGAGAATTCTTCTTCTGACTTGGATCGGGGTCAGAATAATCCAGACCACGTATCAACATAACCTCTCTACCTACGGATCTAGTTCCGCGACAGAGAGCAGGCACGCACTGCGACCATGTTTGTGCTACAACATCAAGATGGCGTACTTGCAATCGGTGTCGGAGTACGAAGACCTCGTCATGCACTCTGACAGGCCCAGCGCTGAGTCTGCGGATCTCTGGCTCATCCTGATGGACCGACGAAAAGTGCCCCTGCTCGTCCCGCATCGCCTACTCAAAAATTCACCTTGATTACACGTTTATCGCTCGATCCCAGATCGCACTCGCTACGAAACAGAATGTTACCCCGATTGCCGCGTCGAATACGATCTGCTCAAACTGTGTCTCGGTCGCCTCTTCTTTGGTGGCTTTGTGCACACGTAACAGCAGACACGCCAGTATAAAAATCTGGAAATACGACGCACGGAAAAACGAAAAGGATAACACTTTTTGAAAGCAATACAATGGAAGCTAGTATTTAGGGCTAATTACCTGAAACTGGAGGCCATAATGTCGCCGATGTTGGAGAGGCAGAGCAACATCAGGGGAATCCCGAGGATGGCGTAGAATATGGTCACGACTTTCCCGTTCTTGGTCTTCGGAGCGATGTGACCGTATCCTGGCGGCGAGGAACGCTCGATTAGCCTTGCGTAATTTCCCGCTTGCGTAACGCGCAATTAATTCTCTGCTGAGACTTAAAATACCTTCGAGGAGTCAACGACCCCGTCGACGTTATTCCAAAATTTTTCTTTAAACTACGATTCTTCTTCTCTTTATTTGTAAAAGTAAAACTCTAGAGAGACCAAGGTCACCTCGCGCGTAACTCGTAAATTACTATGCAAACAAAACTAAACATTAGCATTCGGAAGAATCGTCGAGGTCGGTCCAGCCTTCGATCCGGGATTTCGCAACGACCTTGTAACGACATCCGCCGTCTCAAAGATTCATTTTCGAGTCTGGGTCAAGGTCGTCGGGATTCCATCTTCGCTCAGTTCTTCCGATTAGCATACACCTACGTCCTGACCCTCGTTCCCAATAGCGTGACATTTCCGGCGCGTCACGGTGCTCTGGACTCCTAACCTCTTCCTTGGGAATGAGCACAGGGCTTTATTCAAGTCAAGTTTTTATGTCACACCATAATCCTTCTAAAATAATGTTTCTCGAGGACCCACGTGGGTGAGTCCAGAAACCTCTAGCCCCCTCAATAGTTGACCTCAGTACCCTGTAGCTCCACAATAACTGATATCCTCTAGCTCTTCGCAGCTAAGCCCAATATGCTTTAGGCCCCCAATAGCTGAGCCCAGTGCCCTCTAGCC
>NW_026533254.1:23576066-23584771 GCF_026225885.1 Hylaeus anthracinus | reverse complement strand
AGCCTAGTGCCCTCTAGACCCCCAATTGCTGAGCACAATATCATTTAGCTCTCCGTAGTTGAGTCCAGTACCCTCTAGCTCTTCGTAGCTAAGTCCAATATGCTTTAGGCCCCCAATAGCTGAGCCCAGTGCCCTCTAGCCCCAAATAGCTGAACCCAGTGCCCTCGAATCCCCGAATAGCTGAGGTCAATACCCTCTAGCCCCCAACGGCTGAGGCTAGTGCCCTCTAGCCCACCAATTACTGAACCTAGTGCCCTCTCTATCTTCTAGCTCTTCGTATCTGAGTCTAATACCCACTAGCCCCCCTGGCTTCTATTACCATGGAGAGGATAGCTATTGAACCTCTATTAACCGAATTGCCTTGTCCCCGACCTATTCGAATAAATGACGTTCTGCTGTATATTTTTCTTCTTCGAGCCAGACAGGTCCCTCGGCGATTCGAAAAATCGCGAGGTGAAAAAGGGTCGAGACGAACCGCATCCGCCGGACGAGGACGAGGATCGATGGAACACAAAAGAGTAGCGGATGTCCGAGCGGGCAGGTTGATTTCGGAACGCAACTCGGTCACGCGTCGCGGATCTCCGTTTCACCGATTCTCCTTGTGCCCGCGATAAGGCTGCTCGAGCAAATTTCCAACCAGCGCTCGCGATACGTTATCCTCGCGATGGAATCTCTGGAACTCTTCGATCTCGTCGGGCGCGTATTTGGTTGAAAGAGTTTCGTGAAAAGGTCGACGATTCCAAGCATTCTTCGGGCCCGCCCGCGGTTCAAAGGAGATATGTTACCAGAAATAAAATAATGTATGTACGTATGAAATAGCTACTCTTCCTCGATATAACGACTCTAATGAATGGGTTCACCGTCCTTTTATCGAGGAGTTATCGTGTATACTAAAACGATACATTTGAGAACGTTATGGATAGATTGGCAAGGCTTTCCTGGTGACATTGTGTCCAATCATGACTCTATTGCGATTATTTTTAAATACACGTTTAAAGAAAAGGTTAGGCGAAATTGAAAGTGGTTGGTACGGGGTCGTGTTTGGGCTTGTTATCGCTGGAAAAACCTCACGAATCAATCCGTAATAGTCTCGTTAACATATAATACACGCATATACATATAGCATTACGTCATTTGACAATAATTAGTATTCAAATTCAAGAAAAATCGCACGTTTCCATCCACTTGGTAAACCATTTTTAGATGGTCACACTTTCCTCTCATATCGCGTACCATGACGAAAGACAAAGGAAATCGTATTAGAGGTCGATTCTAGGACGAAATCTTTGACCGCAGGAAATAGCCACTCGGGGATCCTCGTATAATTTTATTTGGGGAGGGAGAGGAACGATCAAACGTTCCTTTTGGAAGAAAATTCAATGATCAAGGTCATTCTCACTGACGCTGGTACTCCAACCACCATGGAAATTCACTTTTCTCCCACAGGAGAGAAGTCACGAAACCATGGGCCCTCCCTTCTCCCCTCTGGTAATTCGTTTTCGTCAATTTTAACGTTCGTCGCGTTTCTCGCCAGTGATCACATCGATTAACCTCTTCCTCTCCCATTTCCCGTTTCTTCTAAATCGACGTTCCCACAATCTCCTCTAAAAATGAAAATTTATTTCAATAAAAGTAAGAAGTGGTTGACGTTACACCTGACTCTAATAACGGTAGAAATTGTCTTCGATGCGATCCTGATCGCGTGCGAACAATGCAGACGTCCTTCGTGGCGTGGACACGATCGCGTCACGTCTTACGCCATTTCGCTTGATTTTATTTGAAAAAAAATAGGTCAGAGAACCACCAACAACCGCTCCGTTTCCCCTTCTTCGACCAACGGATTTTCCCAGACCGAAGGACAAGGCGGAGAAAGAGCTGTTCCCGTGTAACCTCTACCCACGTGTCTCTGTGTTGCACTCGTGCATCAGGTGAACAACTGGCATTCATGTTGTGTTACCTCAGCCAATTACCTGGGGAAATTTTGTTCGAAATAAACGCCCCGCTATGTACCTTTCCTACAGGGCCTATTCCTATTTAAAATCGCTGACTGATTTAAGCAAAAATTTTGTAATTATTCTTCCAATACAAATATATTGTATTGCGCTATATTGTATTGTACTTCGTATTATCCTGTAATAAAATCGATTAATTCGTTATTCAAATTACCCGTTACCCGCCGCAGTCGCAGACAGTATCGGTTTCCATTTCACTTCGCCCCAAGCGAAATAATTCATTCTTAAAGAGGTTATTACGGTTCTGGCAAGTGTTCTGCAGTATTGGCAAGTGTTCCCCAGACTTTCTCTACTCCAGTGACCGAAACTGGCTGTAAAGGGAACCTTCCCAAGGGTGAATCACCCCTGACGAAAACTGTTGATCCGAGATCGCTATCGAGGGGACCTCGAGCCTCGTCTGGCGGTGCGTTCACCTTCCAGCGTGGTGCATATATAAAGACGCGATTCACTTTCACTCGCATTTAGTCGCGTGCCAGTGATATTCGGCGCCTGCTGACCGACAGACGCGCGGAATCTCAGCCAGGAACGTCGTTGATCGACATTTCGCCCGACATGAAGCCCTTAATCCTCATCTGTTGCGTCACGGTCGTCGTCGTCAGCTCCGAGAACGACGGTTGGGTTTGGAAGGACGACGAGCAAAGGAGCAGAGTCGATAAACCGAGGTGCGTCTCGAATTTTTCGCTTGCATCGTAATCTTTGCATGAAAATCGGTCGAAAACGTGCAATCCAATGTTTTTTTACGAGGCTTCGTTTGCGAGAAAATCGGTGTTGAAGATCGTTTGGGGCACGCGTAGGAATGTCTGGGCATTGTTTGTACTTCCTGTTGGTGTTTGTAAACATTACCCACGTGCTTTTCATTGTCTCAATGCAAATTGAAGTAGTGCCAGGGAGTAACGGACAGGCATGGTTATTCAAGCGGGTTTGAATCTTACGCGTGTCCCAAAAATATTCAAAACCGCTTTCTTCGAAAACGCTCTCTGTAGGGATTTCTACGTAATAGGCGTAACTATTAATCTCGAAATATAGCTTCAATTATTGTTACGACTACAGTAGGAAATACGCACGATTGGTGAGCCGTTCGCGTATATGCGAGTGACCTTAATTGGGCCAAAGTGTTCAGATCTCAGTGTGTCCTAATTACCCGGAACTCGCTGTAGTAGAACAGATATCAGTCGAATACTTCAGCGATTCGCGATCAGCAGGAGGTCCTCGAATGGTAATTCTGTATGATAGTCTCAGCTGATTGGATAGATTACTCTAAAACCCATTTACGATTCAACACTGTGCCGTATTTCGACCACTTTTAATACTCGAGGCACGAATGAAGTAGTATCGATGGTGCAAAACGTTGAAGTTCCCTATGATAATAGGAACGTCGACAAGTAGATTTATCATTTAAATCTTGCGCGTTCAATTTTGTATGACAAAAGGCTGGACTGTTTGCGTGATGGAGTTATAGGTACCAGGTAAACGAGAACCTGGAAGATTTGGACATCGGACGGCCTTTCACAGGATTTAGACCACAAAATGGTGGACCTTACGGTCCTAACAGTAGACCCATTGTGCCAGCATCGTATCCTGGCAACAAAGAGGTTCTTGTCGGTCCTGGCGGGCCAACGGGCATTGTAAAAAGGTATTCGTATCTTCTCGTTCTATTCCAACCCAATAATTTCGTTTCGACGTTTCGCGTACCGTGTTCACCGGCCTTATAAAATTCTTATTACTGAAATACACGTTTCGAATTATTTTTTAATATCTATCCCTTCTGGGCGACGTCAACGTTGACCGACGAGTGAAATACTCGAAACGTTTCTTCGTAATACTCAAATGGAATGACATTTTTTCAGGCCACCCTATAACGGGGGCATCGACGATGGTTATCCGGACGCTGGTTACGTGCCACCCTGGATAAAGGACGACCCTAGGTATCGAGAGTACGACACTTGCAGATGCAGATACAGTTTCAATTGTCCAACCAACGGATTGAAATTCGTGAGTGTTAATATTCAGTCGGCGTTGTGCGATTTATCCGAACAAAAGATTACTTCGGATATAAAACGAATAAATGTAAATAACGATAACCTTTTCGATCGACAATTTTTTCCCGAAGGGAGCTTGCTCGAAGGACAAGAAATATTGTTGCTTCAGCAGTAGAAAGTACCCGGCGTTGGTTTCTGGACCGTCTGGAGGAGGACAATTTCCTCCATACCAGGTGGGTTGAACAATAAACGATCGTTAACACGTTGGCTGCCATAATGATACTCGTGAAAATATTCACGAAAATAAAATTTTATCTCGAGACTATTGAAGATTGGGTAACTAACCATTTGTCGTAGTATTTAATTCTGTAACCTCGCCAAATTTATTTTCGTTATCGCCTCGCCTTTGGAATTAATTCTTTTAGTTCTGCAGTATTTCTACAGTAATTCTTTAGTTTAGTTTATTATTATTATAAATTTTGTATGCTTCAGGGTATTCCAAATAAATACGGTCCAGCGAGTTTCGTTCAGTCGCCAAATTACTACGGCAATCGAAGGCCGCAAGGAAACTTCAACGCTGGCAACAGATACCCGTCTGGAAATTATCATTTCCCAGGGGAGAACGTCAACTCCTACCCAAGACCTAACGGCAACCCCTATCAAAGACCTCCTGGCAGCCCTTACGGGCTGAACTACGATAACGACTACGACGACTTCGACGTCTACAGTCGATCTCTGAAGAAAAATCAAACGGAGACTGAGACGAGCTCGACTTAATTTAAATATAGTCTCCATCTAAACGTGACGCGTGAAATACACGTCGGGTCGTTTCAGAAGTCCCCCGATAGATTGTTTATAGGTACTTCTGACAAACCGGAACGATCGATGCGAAAATGGTTGATTAATCGAGATGGAATTCAACTAGAGATACGCAACGACTCACGGACACGATACTTCGAAACGAATACCAAAGACGTGTCGCGTATTTTCGAGTATCGAGTTAACGAAATTGAATGTTAAATAAAGTTAAGTCTGCCACAAGAAACTTACCAATCGTCGTGATTACCACGATGGAGTAAAACAGGGCACCAGCGAACGTCCATTGGATATCATCCTCGCCCTCCCTGCCGTCCCATCCCTCCTTCTCCATCGTCCATACAAGCTTGCTCTCGAAACTCTGAAAAGAAAAAGAGAATGATCGTTAGAAAAGTAAGAAAAATGTACACGAATGTACCTTGTATTTTTGTCAAAACGGCGAATAAAATTGTTGTTACTTTTCGTTCAGCTGAATTTAAATATACCTTCAACTCGCGCAACGCCTTGTCCGTCCAGTTTTCGCGAATCAATACTTCGACTTCCTTCGTGATCTTCCACAGCTGCTCCGCCACGTCCCCCCTTATGTCTTTGATGCTTTTCTTTATCTACAAAATAAAACATAAATGACAGTTTTAGTAGCATTCAGCACATAGATGTTCTCCACTGTTCCCTTCCCCTTCCTAAATCCTGTTTGCCACTCCCCTAGCACACCTTTATCCTCTGCCTCCGTCTCTATCCTACCTGTTAATATCGCCGCATACACTTCGTACAGTAAATGACAGTTTTAGTACTTATCGCGATTTGTGTTTATTATTTAACAGGTACAAGTTTCAAATGTCGAATTGTAAAGAGGAGAACTAATCTAAGCGTAGATGCGCAAGGTAGATGTGCAGAGACTACTTGCCTAGACGATTCCGTCTCCTGCGCATCTGCCTCGCGCAGCTGCGGCTCTCGAGTACCCCTTTTCACCGTTGGCGGCGCTTCTCGAGGGTTTACGAACTGTGATAAAACATTACCAACCTCCTTCTCGTGGCCAGCTTCAAGAGCCTCGAAAGCGTACGCGCCGATCAAGCAGTACAACACCACCAACGAGATGAGGGACACGTGGGAGAAGACGAATCTGAAGAATTTCCAGAAGAAACGCAGAAACTTGATGCACTTGGAGGGCTCTTCGGTCTCGACCATTACGTCGAACGTTTCCTGCCGCGAACGCGACATCGTGGCTTCCGTTTCCCGCCCGCCGACCCCCTCAAATCCCCGCCCACTCGAGTCGATGTCCCTTCGCAATTTTTCGATACCTATTCATGCGAGTGCACTTGAACGATTCATCGATATCTGCCACTGCCTTTCGCCGAGAGAAAATGGACACGTGTACACGCGATCCTCGATTTCAGTCTCGATATGATGGCTTCGATGACTGACAATCCGTGATCTCGTGGACGTCCCGATGTTTTTCGAGACACACTCTCGACGATGCACTGGCTATCTCGACTCTGTGAAATTCCCGCGTTTCTACGTATCTTTGATTGTAGAACAAAACTGTCGTTGCTCTTTGTTACTTCTACGTATCTTTTATGTCATAATAAAATAAACGATAATTCTCCGTCGATTGAATCTCGTTTTGTCTTTCAACTAATCTCCTTAATTGCTCATGATTTTCACTACAGAGTCGATAAATTTATGAAGTAAATTCGTCATTTAATCGTTTTGGGGCGTTTGTTTTGACGCAAATACCGACGATCGTCCAGCTCGCCGTCGCGACGCTCGAGAAACGGTCCTCGACGCGAAACTGCTGCGGAAACGTAAAACGCAAGGCGTATTTCGTTCCGTGATGGGTGTTCCAAATTTATCCTACCTCTACCCGTCGACGAAATTTCATTTCGAGGCGTTACCAGTGATCCACCTACGACGACCAGTCGGACGCCACGAAAAGAACGATTTCCTGGTCTTAAATTGCTATTCCGGACTACACGGGTCGATCACTGTTGAAAAACACGTTTCAACCGTTTGTTTTCTTACTCGCAGCGAGCCTTCTTCTTGCGGAGGAATCCACGAACTGTCGAATAGATGATGTATAGGCTTCGAGGTTAGCCTATCGCTATTTTATCTTTCAAGGGAAATTTCTATTTTCGATAAAAAAAGCCACGTGTTTCAGAGACACGAACATTATTTTCAAACCTAGCTTTAGAATTTGATGATGTACCATGTAAAGGTTGGCCTAGCGGAAACATGATCGAACATCGATAGTTTTACTGGAACGACAGATTTTTATAAAATACGAATAGGACTATTTAAATTAAAGTGTTGGCAGTTTAGATGGAATTAATGGAGAATCTGAAAATTTACATTGCAATTTGTTCGATGGATTGATTGCCTGTTATAAAGTTCCATATCGGAATCAATTGCCGCTTCGTGGTGCTTCATGCGACCTGTTGCGTATAGGTTATGTACAATTCAGAATCTATTTAATATATTTGCTAAATAATAGTTTAATAGCGTGTAGAATAGAAGTATCGAAACTTGTTTAACGATACTTGTTAGATGAATGGTGACTGAATGCTTGGGTTGCTCATTTATGCTGTAACCGAGCACAGAACTGAACTGGTACAGGCACCTAGCGGTGAGAGGACGAAGTACTCGTAAAAGCAAGGTTATGCAGAGGTATAGATTTCTTCCTTAGTCGTTGCATGGCATCGCGAGTTTCTGCCGCGAGGAAAATAACCTGTGCCTTATCTATAATCCTCCACTTTGATTATCCTATATAGCAGAAGGTATTCTTCATTGTTAATACTACTGTACCTTGCGTCGATAAGTCAGGAATAGCGCTATAGTCTAGACAAACTCCCAAAATGTATAGGACTCTGAAAAACAAAGTAAAGCTGCCATAAAACTAGTAACAAAGATGTACATAAAATAAATCTCCACCTACTGTCATCAAATAACTGACTATAACGCAACAATTAAAAAGTTACCAACCAAACGAGACGAATTTTGTTACCACGTACACGGTGCGATCTAAAGTAGACAGAGGGATACGAGTCACGTGTTTCTCGTAATAGTTTTATTATTATCCCCACCGACTCTTCAGTGTATTTACATGTAAAAGGTCGATCGTCGACTGAGCTGAGACGCGTCTCGCGCCCAACGATTTTAGGCACTTCGAAACGCTCGGTGTCGCCAATCAAAAAAATAGCCGATCCTCGCGAGTAAACACATTTCGTAAACGCGAGTCCATCGATTAACAGGCGATCGCTAATGGCCATTTCGGCGGGCGTGCAAACGTTGTAAAGCAAGAGGCGAAACCGAGCGTAAATGTTCGTTTTAGACAGGAATATCGTCGTCAGTCTGATCATTGCAATCGCTCCTCGTGGACAATGATACGCGCGCTACAAGTATAATAAAACCTAACCGGTCGAATAAACGCATAGACCACTGTGAGCATAAATATCCCTCGTAACATGCATATATGTATATACCGTTCCAAAGAACAGATCCGTCCAACTTTAATTTCATGGTGAAACGTCAATCGCGCTCTCACCTTCGGATAAAAACGAACCGTCGGCGTTTCCAACCAGCGGATCGATCGTATCGAGTAGAAAGCGATCGAGGTTCGCCATGCCAAAATGAACGGGGCGAGGCTTCGGGAGGTCGTTCCAAGTTGCGAAGGAAAACGCGGAAGGAAGCTTGGATCGTTTCGCGGATGTACAGTAGTACATCCGAGTAGAACCTCGTTTATCAGTCACTGAACTCAGCTATGGGGAGCTAGGGTAGTGGGCTCAACTATAGGGGGCTAGTAGCTACTGAGTTGAACTGTAGGGAGTTAGAGGTAGGGAGGAGGTACTAAACTCTGCTACAGGGGGTCTAGAGGGCACTGGACTCAGCTAGAGGGAGCCTAGAG
>NW_026533254.1:23513890-23576056 GCF_026225885.1 Hylaeus anthracinus | reverse complement strand
AGAGGTAGGTAGGATGTACTAAACTTGGTTACAGGGGGTCTAGAGGGTACTGGGCTCAGTTAGAGGGCACTTGATTCTAATCCTATAAACGAGGTTCTATTGTACCCCTCGTCACAAAATCCAATTCCAGCGTTGCATACTCGCTTTCAACTGATAACACTGCAACCGTCGGTTTGGAGGGATGGGGGCAATGGAAGGTGTTTCGCTAACCTCCCAGCCCCCCTCCCCCCGGATGCTCTAGTTCGCAGTAAACTTCAACTACTGTCATAAACTCGAGATCGTCAACTGAATACATCGAATAGTGGACATGGTCTCACGACTTTCGTTTGATTATACCGAATTTGTACACCATTATGCAATCTTTAACTGCAAATATCAGCTGTACGAAGGCCACCGAGAAGATTGTAAAGAATTATCACATCCTATAGGTCAACCATATAATTAGATTAAACGTCAATGTTTGCCGATGTCGTATCAAGCACTCAAATATATCTGAAATGGTTTCACAGGTCGTGTTTACACCGACTATCGTCACGTAACTAATTTTTAACATCAGCGTAACCTTAACGGAGTCTTGTTATATCCATGACGAGACTTGACAAATTCCAAAACTGGTAAAAATTTAAATACTCTTTTTTCTCGTCGTTTAGTATATTTCCACGGTGAATAAGACGATCTTAAACTTGTGACTAGCAGCGTTTTCTCCTCTACGCTACTCGTCTTAACCTCGCAATTAGCTCCTCCCTTCGTTATCTTCAGATAACGCACAATGGACCCATTTAAAGTTCTCCAGCTACGGAAAAACGTAAAAAGGCTACGTACACATCGATTTCTAGCCTTCGGAGAGGAATATGTCTGACTAACGGTAAGGTGGCCGTGCAGCTTGATTTGACAGCGTCAACGTTTCGTCGATAAATGCATATTCGTGGTCGATAAATAAACGTAGGAACGTCGAGATAGCGTCGTGTATCGAGTAACCTATCTTACGGAAAATATATAGTTTTACATATAGTTTTATTATCGATTCGAACATTATCAGTCGACCGACACACGGACGCGTTCCCATCGTTCTAGGACGAAATAATGGCTGGACCTAACCTCGCCAGGGATGGTGGCACGTAAGCTTACTTATTTTATACGTAGTCACTTGGGAATAACCACTAAAATTCCGAATAAATACAATTATACAATTGCACAAGGGAAATTGTACGATTAAAGTGTACAATAACATCGTACGATTAAGTTATGCGATTAAATTATACAATTCAATTTCTTAAATATATAAGACGTTTACGACGATTCCATACAGCACGAAATATAGAAAAATATTTACATATAACGAGTCCGACGTTGTCGTTGTATTCTTGCGAGTAACGCTTGCTCTGTAACATTGCTAGAATATATTAAAAATTGCAGCAATATTGCTAGAATGTTTCGTATGCTGTATGGAACGGAACGATGTCACATTGTTTGTTTCAGAGGATAGTTCGTCCCTGAAGAGGTTAAAATGCCAGTGAAGCGTGCAACGAACTACGAGAGGGTCCGTCGAATGGTCGCTAAAAATAGCGAGGAAGGTGACGCGCAATTCCCGCGAGCTCCTGTTGATTGACGAATCGAACCTCGATCGACCAAAATTCTCATCTGGATAAGTATTTCGTACGACTAATCAGAAATAAGCAACTGTTGGGTCGTCGCTCTCTAAATACCAATCCTTTTTTGATAGTAAAAATAGTTTATATCATCGAAAGCAACAAATATCAATGAATAAACGATAATTTCCGAATTGAATCGTTCGGAACAAATTTTGCCCTATCTCTGGTATCGAACTTCGTTTTAGTTTCGGCCACGGTGTAGCGTTGCGGGCGTTCGTGGGAATCCCACAGTCATTGGAGGATCGTTCGTGCTTTTTTATTCGGTGAAGCACTCGTAGAATAACAGCCACTGTTCGATGCATTCTTGGCTTGACACATAACAAAATTTCGTAAGCTGTGTTCAGCTCGGGGAGCACCGATCACCATGTTTCTTTCGAAAGACGTTGGTCCAGTTCAATTGTAACCTTTTCATTCTCCAAGTGGCACAAATTGAAAAATCGTAATCCTATCCTATCCTACAGATTATCCTAATCGTCGTCACACGTTCCGTCCAATCGTCGCAGCCTTTTCGTCTTCGAACGCGTCGAAGAATAACACGCGGCTTCGTTTTGCGTGCATGTTTGCCTCGATTCAAGAAAAAACATTCTGGTTGGCGCCTCGAAAAGCGAAAACAAGAGGCGCGGAAACACATAGAGCGACCCAAAAATTACGACGGTAGTTATTACGTGGAAAAAACGAATTCGGATACCAGTCTGTGTGCTGCAAAAAAGGGGAGACCCCAAGAAAATGGATGCCCCCACAGCAGCTCTAAAATTTGCAATCTCACTTGATAGGACAGCTTAGGAGAGAATTTATTTTTGAGTCACCCTGAATACTTCCATCTAGCGAACCAGGAATGTTCTTTGTCGAAGGATCGAGGATCTCCTCTTCTTTTTCACCGAAGGAACAAAGAAGCCTGAAAGCCTAAAGCTAAGTTCACCCATTCGAGGCAAACATAACCTCAACGACGTATCGAGGAGCAAACTTCCGCTTTGGATCATTCCGAAGAACGAGCAAGCCTTGAAAAATACGAATGAGAGAAGAAGTAGTCTGGAGCATCGTCAATAACACACAACAGACACTGAATGCTGAGTCCGTTCTCGCGCTAGCTAGGCCCAAAGAAGCCTAGAGTCTCGAGGGTCCTGGTCACTCTCTCTATCAGCTGGTCCTTGTACCGCCATACCGTCGTGTCCAATACGCTGTTCTCCCTGTACTGGACGCAGGATTTCTTCAACGACGAGACGCAATCCGCACGGTAGTGCTGCAACTGGGCGTCCTCCGTCTCTATAGGGTAGCTGGTGCACCCCGAGCCCAAACAGGCCAGGGGGAAGTGATTGTGCAGTGTCACCACCCTCTCTGGATTGTGAAAGCACTTGATGTACTGGTTAGGCTTCGTGAAGTTCTTCGAGCGATACACGTGCTGCAGCATGTGCATGTACCTGCAAACAGAGGCACAGTTTGGATTAGAATGTGAGACACCGGATGTACTCGTGAATACATAGATGGATTCCCTGTTTAGTGACAAGGAAAGGGGGGTAGTATGACATTTTTATGCAGGGCGCAGCTCTCGAGTACTGAGATGTTAAGATGCAAAGCACTACCTAGGTACCAGCTCTGGAATGATAAGATGCTAAGGTGTTAGGCACCACCTAGGTACCAGCTCTCGAATGTTAAGATGCTAAGGTGCTAGGCACCACCTAAGTACCAGCTCTCAAATTCTGAGATGCTAGGCACCACCTAGGTACCACCTCTCGAATGCTAAGATGCTAAGGTGCTAGGTACCACCTAGATACCAGCTCTCAAATGCTAAGATGGTAATATACTAGGCACCACCAAGGTACCACCAAGGTACCACCAAAGTGTTCCGTTCGATCTGAAACTTGTTCTACCTTACCTAATAATTTACGATGTAGCAGTAGCAATAAATACTTCTGTATATAATACAGTTCTTCCTTTTTGAAGGCATCTCCTCAGACCTCTCCAACCCATCCCATTATTCCGTGCCCCGACGTATTCGAGAAGCCGAGAGTGCCACTTAGAGCGTTCGAGAGTTTATTAAATTGCAATTTTCACTCGCGCATTTTATTAGACACAGCCCCTTGCCTTGTATTTACGTTAAACGAACGTGGAATTATAAAGTTTGGTAATACCTTTAATGACATAGAAACGTCGAAGACGAGATATCTTGTAATTGGCAAATGGTGCAACTTATCCCAATTTCGAAACAAGGGGTTCATTTGGCCAAAGTCTAACACAGTTATTAACACTTTTACCAACCGCGGCTCCTTTAGCTTCCGCGACGAGGTTTACTTTAAAATGCAACATCGTTACCACGAGTTTTGATCAAACTTATAATCTCGGACTATCGGAAACCATTTTACACCGAACAGCATCGAGTAACGGAGCTGTTGAACTTCAAGCTCCGTTCAAGGTCCCTGACTACTTCCGCGAGCCATTCTCATTAGGTATTCAAACGAGTCACCTCCGAGCGTAACCCTAACTCCTCTAAAACGATTTTTCATCGGAAATAAACGACACAAGAAATTCTAGTGATTCATCCATAGATCGTTAACGCGTTACATAACCGTGCAAAGGCGCGAACGAACCGCAGAGGCCACGAATTTATTTGCACCGGCGCGACCGATAACTCCCCGTCCAGCGTGAAAGTCGAGAGATCTTACTCACTTCGGTATGTCCTTGAAGTAGCCATGAGAGTGCAGTAGGTCGTCGAGGAAGTAAACGTTCCTGACGTTGTACGAGGCGCGCGTTTCGTTCCTGATTTTGAACGCCTTCACGAGGACCCTCTTCATCAGGTCCTGCCAGGTGGCGTCCTGCACGGGCATGATCACCTCGTCCACGTCCAGCAACGCTATGTACTCGTACTCGTACATGTGCTTGTACAGACAGTCGTTATAGGGGATCAGTTCGTTCTGCCTCTTGTGGCTGGTCTTCTTGGTCAGATACATGTGCTGGAAAGCGGGCACGTTGGGCTGTCCGCCAGGTAGAGTCAACGGTGTCACGTGGACCTTGCCGAGCCTTTGATAGTGGTCGAGCACCTTGGTCACGTTCGGGTGGACCTGGAGCTGATAAAAGAAGATCTTGTCCGCGCCCAGAAGAGTGATCAGCTCGATCCACTCGACGAGCCTGACGGACAGGTCCTCGTGAAGAAAGTCCAGGCCTTTCACGCAGACAGCGAAATCTTTCTTATGCTCGGGCTTGTTGTAAATCACCCTGAGGTTGTTGCTGGCCGTGTCGCAAGGTTTCTCGACCATGGACACGGAGGCGGGCGGCCCTTTCAGCCAGTGAGACTGAGGCACCTTGCAGGCTATCACGTAGGGTTGGTAAATGCCCTGCTTGTAGTTGCCCCACTTTGGGTACCAGATGTACTTGTACTCCAAGGTCTCTACCACCTTCGGCTCCCTTTCTCCATCGTACCATAACTGGCAGTGAGTTTTCACCGTGGGCTCGATTCTGTCGATCATGCCGACAATCCTGATGGCCGGCCCGATCCTGGATAGTTTGCGACGATCGTAAAACGCCCCGAAGAATTGGAACGTGCCGTTCGTGGTCCTCATCGTCTGCCAATAGATGTTGTTGAACTCGATGTCGTAGATGGACGGGTACCTCAGGCTGGAGCAGCTGTCGTTGCCCTTGGCCTTGCTCTGCCCGCCCGAGTACTTGATGTTCTTGCTCCAGTAGGCGAGGGGCAAGCTGGGTAGCCTCTGCTCGATCTCCTGGATCAGCTCCTCCTCAGTTTTCGCGGGCCTCTTGTCCAGCAGGGGCTCCAGCTCCAAGGGATTCCTCGTTGGCCCGTTGGACAGAGTCGTCAAAGTCGTCAGGAGACCCGATCCCCCCGAATTCGAGAAACTGGAGTCCGCTGGGGACCTCTGCAGGAGGTACCTGGAGAGCCCGAGGCTGGAGGAGCCACGATTGCTGCCCAAGGCATCCCGACGCCGGTAGACGTCCTCCGCCAGTGCTTCGCCCCCAGTTTCGTCAGCGATCGGACTGTCCTTGTAGGTGTTCTCCACGTGACGGAACTGAACCGCGGCGATCATCACGAGACCCCAGACGAAAACGAACAACAAGGCGCGCCTGGCGCGTCTGGAACCGCCGCCGCTGCAGTTTTGCAACATCTTCGGGGTATTGTCCGGCAACCAACTGCCCATCGGTAAGAACGCGTCGTTCTTCTCCCCCGATTCGGCTCACGCTGACGTGACGAGGCGCTGCGTCTGAAACACACGAACGACGCTTGTGATTGGTGACGTCGCAACGGATATCGCCTCGAAGGATGTCGCTGAGATTAAAAGTATGGAAAGTGCTATCCTCCGCCCGACAAGAGGAAGACGATAATAACCGGAAGCGTTTTCCCGACGGCATCAACGCAACCGGTGAAACCCGAGGATCGTAATCAAACACTTCCTCGAGAACGCTGCAATCGAAATTTAATGGGATTTTTCTACCGGGCTGGCGAGTTTGCTAGGATTTCATTTTATATTCAACGCGTGTTGGAACAGGTGTTGTGCAATACGGTTGGACGCTATGGGGGTTTTAATAGGTGGGTCCTACCCCACTGTAAACGCAGTACGGAGATACCCCACTTTGCTAGGATTTCAATTTGTGTTCAACGAGTCTCGCAACAACTGGTGATTGACTACGCGTTGTTGTGCACAAGAATGGACACTATGGGAGTTTTAACAGGTCGGTTCTACGCCACTGTAGAACAAACACTATACCCACTTTGCAAACATATCAGAAATCTGGGAAGATCTTTCGAAGATTTCCTACTGTTGCAGGTCGATCAAAGGCTTTACCTATTTCCTGAGCCTCCTAACATGGACCCCGTAAGTGTTTTAGTATGGTAATGGTCCTACGCCACTATTGTAGCGATTCGGGGAATCCCACTTGGCCATGCCTTGCCCTAGAAGTCTTTAGAGATCTTTTCTCCAACGCAAAAAAGGGAATCGAGTACTAATGACTGATGGAGGACGGTCGAAGGTTTTTCCTGTTCGCAGAATATCCGTTTAACGAGCATGGTCGCTCGCGAAACGGCGATCGGTCATCTGGAACGGTATTACCATGAACTGATTGCTGGAGGAACTCTTCGCTGGAGTCCGTGCAATTACGCGTTCGTCTGGCAATATTATCCTTGACCCTTCGCCAATGCAAATAACTTTTCATCTTGCTAGCCGGGTAAACTCGTATGGAAAGTGAAAAATGACGAGGCACGCGATAAGCATGCCCGGAATAGATACTGGAAATTCACTCGGAACGAGTCGACCATGTCAAGGTAGCGATACCAGACACCATAGCTTTCACGTTAATCGGAACGGTTTTATTCGTTTATTTGAGAACGGGTGAAACACGCCTCGGATACGTACGTGATATAATACACGCGCTAAAAGTTTGCAAAAGGTACGAAACAACGGAGAGAAGCAAGGATTCCAGCGTGCGTACGGATATCGAATGGGAATTATACCCGGAGCAACTCTCACAACTTTCAACCGAGTTAACCGGACACTATAGACTTTCGATGCGTTCCGATAATTTATAGCTGACCGTTGAAACGGTGAAATGTTTATATGCAAAATACGTCATACCTCTGGCAGCGTTTTAAGTGGGATGCAAGTTTGTCTTTTCCAGAAGAATCTCGACGTATGCAACAATACGATAACAATATAATACGATGATATCGATCTTACGCGTTATATTATCGTGCAATGAACGACACTGGAAGACTAATTAAAATCGAACGATACGACTGGATTATATCGCAAATCAAATATTATATTTGTTATCCTCGGTTCTGACGCAGCCGATTAACGTCAGATGACTTCAAATAAAATGAGTATAAATAATCTAATACTTTCATATCGCTCAAGTGTTATATCGCCGCAATTGTCCACTACCTATCCAAATACTCGATTGGATCGCGAACGAAGATAGTCGCGCAATAAATCGTTCGGAGTACTTCAAACCAGTTAATATGCTTAACTGTACAAGAATGCTGGGACCGGTAGCAACGAAGAGATCGATTATGATCCGAGCAAGGAGAGACCCTGAAGAAACCCCGTTGCCCGAATCGCTGCATCGAGCCACGCCACGGTCCAGGAGAAACAGAGAGGCTCAGACTCGGGACACGTGAAACCGGTTATGCTGATGGCAAACTGTTTTTCACCTTTTGCACCTCCCTCTACCTGGCCATCGCCTCTCCGTTGAGGACTGCTTACTACCGGCGATGTTCCTTCGTCTAGTGTCCAGATACCTCGCCTCGCGATGCGTTTCAGGCAATCCACTCGACAGATTCGGAACGATATACCTGCCAGAGCGACTACTGAGTACATTGAGTCATTGCTTATCAGGGCGAAGCATTCAATCGTGTCGAGAAAAGAGTGGAGATAGATTTCCTTGGATGGATTCGAAAACTGGATACATATGAATATATGATATGGAGGGGCAATTCATAGTACTACGGCATAATACAGCATGACACAAGGTGATACTGTATACGATAACACAGCACAGACCAACAAAATAAAGTGTAATACATCCTAACACTGCATAGTGCAGGATAACACAACGAAATACAGTGTAATACGCAGAACTACATCATAATACTGCAAATACAGCATAATACATAGTACTACGGCATAATACAGCATGACACAACATAGTACTGTATATCATAACACAGCACAGTGCAGCAAAATAAAGTGTAATACACCACAACACTGCATAATACAGGATAACACAACGAAATACAGTGTAATACGCAGTACTACACCATAATACTGCAAATACAGCATAATACATAGTACTACAGTATAATGCACATAACACTGCATAATACAGGATAACACAACGAAATACAGTGTAATACGCAGTACTACACCATAATACTGCAAATACAGCATAATACATAGTACTACGGTATAATGCAGCATAATTGCTACAGAAGTTGAACTTCGATGTCTACCAAGTCCTCGAAGCGTCTTTCAAAAATTTCCTTCGTGAAAAGAAGAGTGGCTACCTTGCATTTTCCAAAAAATGGAAAAAGATAAATGAGACAATTGTGCCTCGGTGGAGACCCGTTCCTCGGATTACGCTGTCCGTTCATTATTCATCCTCGAAGGCGCTAATTACAACGGGACGCGAGAAAAAAGTCTAAACTCAGTTACCCCACCGTTGATTTATGCAGTTGCACGAAGCATAAACCTCGCATCACCAGGCGCAACCCTGGTACTCGATTAGTTTGCCCAATCAATGACTAATCCGCATTCGCGTTAAACTCGCGATAAGTACCTTGATAAAGCGTCTTAAGCGGCTGTAAATATGAGTTGTTGTTTTTCCACTTGAATTTCCTTTATCTATTTCATCCTTGAGTAGATGTAAAAGAACGCAACACCATTTTGTGAGCGATGCATGGACTCATGCAAGAACAAATTCCGATTAATGATGACTTGATATACTGAGATGCCAGGGATTCAAGAGTCTGGGGACATCGCAATTAGTATTGCGTTCAACTACAAGCCAGATAACATGACGATAGAGATCTGAAAACAGACGGATACTGTGACCGATGTTGTCAGAGATCTGAGGCCTTGCCAACACCACGAACAACGTATAGAGATCGCCTAGTTAGGTACCTTCGTTAGAGATCTATAGCCATATTCTGATTAGTCTTGCTCTACTGACCAAGTAGCTTTATCGAAAATCTTCTTTTCTTCTTAATACCGCGCGCCACGTCTCCAGAGTGGCGGGCCAATACGTCTAGAGACTGAATTCGGTTTTTCTCGAAAACTACTATACTAATGGAAGTGCCCTTTGATATAGCAACGTTCCAGATATTTCTCATCTCGAATATCCCGAGTTAACATTTGTCGACATACGCGATGAAAAACGATCTGCGACGCGTTTGGTGTACGTTCGATTATCAGGTGTATTTATTACAGGTAACGAGCAATCTCGATATACCGACTCGTTAGCAAACGACACGAAACGAAATGAAATATGCACGCTAGACGATTCGCAGGCATAATTGCGTTCCACGGTTCGAGGCGGAAAAACGTTTACCTCGACGAGGAACGTCCTTCTCCCCATCTCGACTGCTCGTCCTTCGCGGATACCTGTTGCTTCTACTGTTAACTGTTTTTCCACGCTCGTCGATAAATTAATCGATTCACGGCACGATTAATTTGTAACCACGCGCGTATACGATATCTAAACCACGATGAGAAAGGTCTTCACGACATTCCCGTTTTATTGCGACTTTCGATAAATATTCACGACCCTTGGTCCGCTATGATGTCGACTTGGACTTGACGAATTCTTCGTAAACGACCCACCGTGTAGAGAAAAATAACGTTAATACTGAAACGTAGAAAATATGCAAATAAACCAACCACGAACGCGACGCTAGATCGTCGTTGCGAGTTGACGTGATTCGACAGCTATTTCTGTCTTCGTATGGCCGGAACGAGAAATTTACTTCAACGTTCGTCGCGACGAAAGGCCTGTACAGCTCGTACCATCCAGGACTGATCTTTCTTCCCAATGATAATACTACAATTATCAACAGAGCGATCTATATTGCCAGCGGAGCAACCTGCCTTACCGTTCGAAATCTCTACATTATCGGCATTTACCGACAGAGCAACCTGCCGTACCAACCAAGCGTTCTAAGTTACCGTAGAATCTATATTCTTACCGACGGTTCACGTTCTCGCTCCACATTCAATTAGGACGCGAAAATAATTGATCTCTACGTTCAAAACTGGAACACGTGAAAAATGTATTGCTTGAGAAGATCGAGTGGTAGATTGGAACGGGAACCGATGAGTTCTCAAACGTTGAAGAATTGTACGGCCAAGGAAGCATTCATCGGGAGCCCGAGCGTTTTGCCTCGCAATGTCCCGAGAGGATGACTATATGGAAAGTCGAGAGGAGAGAGCGAGTGATGCTGTTGCTATACTTGTCTGCTCCAATTGCGATTTCTCGCTTACGCGTGCTAATTAACCCTAATTGTGGCAGCCGGTAGAGAAGACGGAAGACGGCGGAGAGAGAGACAGGCAAACCCGACGATTTCACTCGGTACGAATTCTTCTCGTCGATCCCCGCGATTCGAGAGCGAGATACCGCCGCGATGTATCGTCTGCGATCGCGTACAGACGCGCACGTACGTGTCACGCATGCCTGAATCCTTTCAACACCGAAAGTTCCGTGTTTCGTGTGCTCTTGTAGACCGCTATTACGTGTGCACCACACGCGGTTATGTCAAACGACGCTCGCTAATAGCATCTCCGACGCGTTACGTCTTCGGGTCGTGGACCGGACCGACTGGAGGCTTCAACAGACAATGAGAGTACTATATATTGTACATTGCAAATGAATTGGACACTTTTCGGTAAACGTACTAAAGCAACAGTAGGTGCGAACCAATACGACTGGACAGTTGATTCTAGGAACTTCGTATCCCGTTAGCAGAACCAATACTGGACAATCATGACGTGCTTTTTCATATTCTGTATGAAACCATGAATGTACAATAATCTTATCTACCATGCATCTAAGTTCACATATTTATAATCTCTAATAATCTCCATGGCTTTATGAGTATAGTTGGAGATTAGATTTTATTAAACGTATATTATTTATCTGGAAATTCGATATCTACGCGTAACATTCGGCCGAAGATTTCGCGACAACGAGCCCCTGGGTTCCATTAAACCCTTAACGAGGCCCTTGAACCTCGTAAATCTTGGTTCCTGCCGGGACACGGGCACACGCGCGTAAAAGCTGCATCTGGTTCGACGGATTCCTCGAAAGGCGTCTCCTGAGCCGCGTAACAGCCTCGTGCACACGTGCGAACCTCGCGGATGTAACTGTACCCGCGACATAACGCATAATGACACATAAATTTGCATACGAATTAGCTCGCGAGGTACGAAAATAGCTGGAACAACGCGCCAGTTTAATTTCCGCGATATCTGTACCGTGGGACAGGTGTCCTTAGCGGTTAAACGAAACGATAGCTGTTATCGCCACCGCCAGATACATGTAAGTCCACTGGTTGATATCACTTTTTGCGACACCGACACGTTTTTACTCCTGTTTGTTGTCAACAATCTGTAAATAACGCCGCTGTTTCTTTTTGCGTTAGAGTGTCATTCATAGTCGCTTAAGGGAGTAAGTGTAGAGCGTTCGGTGAGGCTAAGGCTTTTGACATCGCGTCGCGGAGACGTTGATAGGATTGGTTGACACCTTGCCAGGTGACTGTCCTTCTGACGAGTGATGTCAACAATTCGATAGCATCTGGAGACGCACTGACACTGACTTGAAAACACGGAGCAGTGCCTGCATCTGCTGACTAAGGGATTTGAGGACATAGTCTGATCGATATGTAATGATGAACGTGTAGGAGATCATCTTGTTGAAGATATATTATTATAAACACGTGACTAATTGTGTGGTAATTTGTTGACCAGATATGTTGATCACGGTGATGAACTAGTTAGCTATCTAACTTCCATTTATAGGCATAAAATGGCAAAGTAGTTAAATTATTGATCAGAGGCACTGTCATCGATAAGTAGGAATGACCACGTGATCAGCTATCTAGAGACCTAAAGATCTATAAATCCCACAAGCAGTAAGAACCACTAGCTTCGTTAACAGATTAAGGAAACATGAACATTATGGTTAATAGTTCTACAGACCAGGAAACTTTATCAGGGTCCTGAGAACGCCCTGATACTGTGGCCAATATGTAACGATAATCAACTGATCAGCTATCTGGTTTCATTAGAAATTTATCGACATATTCCAATCGATAGTTGCCCTACAGATCACTTACCGGGTATTGTCCACTGTGCCCATAAAGCTGGCAAAACATCAAAGATCATTCGTCAAAGAACCGTGTCTACTAGCCGCCAAAGGAGCTAAAATTAACGCGAAGGAAGATCAACGAAGGCTAATGAGAACTGGCTTCCGTAACAAGAAAGAGGTCTTTCAAGTTGCAGAATGAGGAATGCGCATCGCTTAGATCTCGGACGGACGGCGTTCAGTTTCATTTAGTTCTTCCAAATTCTTTCAAATGCTTCCGAAAGACCGACGATCGTACCCTCCGGAAAGTAAGAGACATTGGACGAGCGTAACGCGACGACAATGAATCAAAGCTCGTTTCGTATTCGTCTCGGACTCGTTCGACGACAGTCGGAACACGTATCGTTAATAATCGCGTCATGGATGTGTACGACGCGTGTATCTGCGTATGAAACACGAGCTAGTGTCGTTATAGGCGATTAGCTTGTGTCGTATATCGTGCAATTAGGACGGTCACACGCGAATACTTAGAGGCGGCACGTTGAACGTAGAAACGAGGCCGTTGTTCCCTTCCACAGGAAGCAAATAGCACTTTAAATTGCCGACTGCACGCACGTCATCGTCCGAACGGGGGCTAACCGAGCGGTCCTACTCTTGGAATACGCGCCATTTTATTCAGTACCACAGTCCAGGTTAGAATTACTCCGATTACTTGCAAGAGGTTCCTTTGGCTATAGGGAAACTTAAGGAACATTGGGTTACGTAAGACTAGGTGGATCACTAGGAGTCGTGAGTCCTGAATTTAGACATTAGGAGAGCCTGAGGCTTGACTGGTAGGCTTCGACTTTTCTACTAGGATTGGTGAGCCTTGAGTTTGGCTACTAGGATTCGTGAGTCTTCAGCTTGGTTGCTAGGTTTCGTGAGCTTTGATCTTGGTTGCTAGGATTCGTGAGCCTTAAGCTGAATTCGTGAGCCCTCAACTTGGCTACTAGGATTGGTGAGTCTTAGGTTTGGCTACTAGGACTGGTGATCCTTGCGTTTAGTTGCTAGGATTCGTAAGTCTTAAACTTGGTTGCTAGGATTAATGAGTCTCGAGCTTCACTGCTAGGATTCATGAGCCTTCAGCTCGGTTCCTAAGATCCACAAGTTCTGAATTTAGACGGTAGAATTGCTAAGCCTTGAACTTGGCTGTTAGGATTTCTGAGCCTTGAGCTTCTCTCCTAGGATTTGTGAACCTTCCTCTTAGCTGCTAGGATTCGTGAACCTTGCCTCCTAAGATTCACGAGTCTTGAATATGATAACGAGTCATTCGCGAATGCCTCCACCTGTAACCACCTCATAAAAATGACTCGTCCTTCGACTTGTCCCTCCTCATACACCTGGCACGCCCTGGCACGTTCGCCACAGTTGCATTACCTCCTTTAAACTCGTGCCACATGCGCCGAATTCGTTCTTTCGTCACTTTCAGTTTAAATTCTCGAAACGAGGACCGTCGAGCACCCGATAAATCAACGCTGAATTGCAGGGGAGGTTGAGTCAGACCACTACTGCTTAAAATAACATCGAGTTTCGGTTCGAACTCATCGTTGGCCCAGGATTTCTAGGAACCAAGATTGAAAGGAGTCATGGTCTGGGTTATGTCTAGGCATACATGTGGCGTCCAGCTGTCCGAGAAACCCAGTTCGCGAAGCTCTGCGGGTAATAATATCTGCGTTCGTCACACTTCGCTAGGCCATCGAGGAAAAGTCTCCGTACAGTCTTTCTTCTAAACGGATAGCCCGTCGGTCCGATAACGTATCGCTTTGTAACACGCTGTTCAGGAAAACTGCATTACCGGGATGACTTAGCGAGCCACGGTAGCTCGTCTTGGCAGCCAATGAATTAAAAGAGGCGACAACGACTCGAGAGCGAAAGTATTCGCGCCCACGCGACAATTCCCCGCAATATTTATAGGGTTGAGGAGGTAAGCGACCGGGTTAAGCGAGACGAGACGCAAACGCGAGATTAATAGGACGCCTGGGGCGAGGCGACCGACTTTGTCGTGGATGCCAGATTGATAGTCGGCTGACACGACTGTTACCAAGAACAGTCCTCCATCGGGTCGGTTCATTCGCCACGCGATTCGTCATTCCCGGGAAATCCGAGTTTCGCGCGTCCACGTCGAATCGATCTCAAGAATGGCGAACGTGACAAATGGGTCTCTTTAGGACGCGTAGACAGCTCCGAGAAATTTCGATTCGTCGTTCGAACGATGGACCTTTCTCTCGTTTTCTATTTAACGATACTTTCCAATTGTTTGGAAACGGTCGAGGACTTTCTTGGGAAATGGCCGGTCACCCTATTTTCGTTGGCCTAGAGTGGAACGCGAGACCAGCTAGGAAAATTGAGTTTAGGATGTTCGAGGGTCTAGAAGGTACTCTAGGTGGGTGACCAGTTGGGTTGGACTTGGTCTGTGTGCCTTACTAGGTCTACAAGGGATAATGGATCCTCTATGCATTTCTAGTTGGGTTGCTAAGAAGAATAGACTACAGGAACTCTGTGGATTTCCATTAGTCCCTAAATGGGCCACTGACGCGACAGCCACCTCCGTCTAGTTGAGACAGTAGTGGGTCTAGCTTTCTTAGTAGAGCTACTAGCGTGTTATGAGGCTGCGATTCGCCTGTCAGGGGATTATATGTCTGTAGCTGGGTCACTAACGGATCTCCGCGAATCACACGCGTCTTTTGCACTTTTTCACCTGGGCCCCCAGGCGATGCTTCACCATCGAGAGTTAGGTATTGTGTCCAAGGCTGGACTAGTGGAAGTGTAACAGTTCTAGTTGGACTACTGACAGTTTACGAGATACCAGTGTGATTACTGCAAGTTGAGAAGTACTTAGCCTGACTACTAGGAGTTTAGAGGGTTCTCAAGGTGGCCACTAGGAGTTTTGGGAGATTCTCAATATAACAACTAAGCGTTCGGGAGCCCCTAGCTTGACTACTAAGAATTCCGAAGTCTCTAGCTTGACTACTAAGAATTCCGAAGTCCCTAGCTTGACTAATAGGAATTCAGAGGGTTCCCAATATAACCACTAAGCATTCATGAGTTCCTATCTTGACTACTATACTTTCATAGGCACCTAAGAAACCCCAACAGTGGGATTATCTTCCTTGGTACGATTACTAGAGCGACAGGAATCCCCAATTGGACTACTACCACGTCTAGCTTCGGCAGGTGGATTATCTAAACGTCTAATAGGGCTACCTCGTGAGTTCCTTGATTGGACCACTGACGTATCCTCGCGAACCACGACTTTCGCAATTTCACACCCAGGAACCCCAGCCGTTGCTAAAGCGTCAAGCCTCCGTGAAATGCACAACACCCGTGTTAATAACGATCTGTCCGCGTTTCGTTACGAAACGTTAGTCAGCCACGTTGCGTCCTCGCCTCACTCGTACATTATATTATAATACCCTCCGCAGATGATATCTAGCTTACGTCAAGGCATTAAAACGCCGTCTTTTTACAATGTCTACGGTGTATCTTGCATCTTTGTTAGCGCTAGTCGCGTGCGAGCAGGAATCTCCGCAAACGATTGGCATCTCTCGACTTAATCGGTTCGCATTCGCGGCTACTGTTTACGTTACGGATCACCCTTGACACATCGCGACTAATTACGAATGTAATACAACGATACAAATATAAATTAATTTGAATTGCAACAATTTTGTTCTATGATAAAATTCTAAAAATGAAATGCTACCGTACGATGTTTTACGATAATATTCTCGTTTTTTTTTATTGGGCCTCCCCCTCCCCCCTTCTTAATGTAATTCGCGCGACTCTAGAAACGGCGCGATCGCGTGCACAATTCGAAAGCACCATTGCGAGAATCGAAGCCGTTCTCTTGTGTCAAGTTTAAGTTATGTCTGTTTTGCGATTTCGTAAAAAGTCGTCGATCCAGTTGTTTAGTCATATATAGACGATCAACACGGATCTATACAGAATCCACGGAGACGGGATTGAGGTCACGATCACTTTAACGGTAGTTTTCTGGGGACAATTGCTTTTAACCGTGAAACTATCGACATTCGAAATGCCCCGATCGGATCGTGGTTACGTAAATTTCATGCGAAACCGGTGGTTCTCGGTTTTTAACGACGAAATAAAAGTCAGCCAGATCGTAATCGTACAGATAACACTTTTATCGTGTCCAGTTGAAATCTTATGTAAATAATAATATTAATTTACGAATCACAAGCTCGTAATTTTCATATAAATTTTAAATACACTCCTAACTTTATTTTTACTTAATTATTATTACTTAATTATTATTACTTAAAAATTGTGTTCTAGTAAAATTCTATAAACAGATATTCGATTTACTATTTTCGCCTTCTTTTTTGTTATTAAATCTCGGTTATTTCGTTACGTTTTCGTGCCGCGGTTAAAATTAGCGACACAAAACTATTGTTTTAGCCTCCAGTCTAAGAATAGGCATTCCGTAATAACCACAATTTTCATCTCAAGCATTCCACAGTATTCAAGGGTTTATTAATCATACGCTCTCTCATCTGTTCGTGACACGCGCGTTACGTGCACGCACACAAAGCAACTGGCGACATTAAATGTAAGCGAGGAAACCGCAATCTAATAATAAAGAAATTGCAAAAGAACAGCGCAATTACTGGCTCTTCGAGTCGATAATTAATTGTCACTATCGAATCGCTTCTCCGTTCTCGGGGATAAACAGATAATCGTCAACCAATATACAGAAGTCCAAGCTCCATAATTTCTTTAATCTTTCAATTAAACTGAACAACAATGGAAAACACTTTTACAAATTTTTACTCGTGTTACTACTCCACCTTGACCATTTCGAATAATCTCACGTGCCTACTGTATGTAAGTATTACACATTTACATACGTTTAAAGCTTTTCACAATCTCATTAAACTGCCTTATGTTGATGTTACGTTCCACAATAATTATCTTTCGTGTTTACAAACGTGTTTTATGCAACTTGGAGAAAGATTCGAAACGTTTCATTGTAGAGGACTAATATTAATAGGTCAAAGGAATCTGGTCTTTACATCCGTAACAACCACACCCGGCATAGCAATGCACGCCTTCGGAGTGACAAGATGAACAATGACTGCAACGTTCAAATGTGATACGCACGTTTGAAATCTATTGTGGCAGAAATCGTTCTTCGATGAACGGACTTGAAGAGAAACTACTGTATTTTAGAATTTCGTACCACCTTTTGGAATAATTAGAACTGGGCGCGGAGAGGACGCGAACTAATGGCGCCACTGATAGACAAGATGGCGCCACTAGCGCCACTAGTTCGCTTACTCGCCGTGCACTGAAAAGGCCGTGGCTCTGAACACGAACTCTGAACGGTCGATTTTTAAGGAATAATAAACATATATTTTCTACATGGTGAATACCACTTGGAGGCAATCAGTTCTAATTGCAGTATATCCTAGCAGAGACTACTCATAGAATTCCTAATATAGCACTACTCATCAATTTCGTACTCCCAGGAATCTTAGTGCTCCTGATAATTTTAGCATTCCTAGCACTTTGACTATTTTTAGACCTCATAAAACCTATAGTACCAATGCCCCTAACATACTTTGCACTCCTTACAATCATCCCACTCCACTCAATGGCGAACCTAACCCCCGTATAAATTTCAAATTCAGCCCTCTCCTCAATTTCGAAAAAATCTCATTTCCCATAATGTTTATTTCCAAAACACGGTTCCCCTAAGACTAAACAGGACTTTCTCAGCATCCCAAGTGGCAAACTGAATAAGTATCAAGCTCTTTTACTCACGAGAGCCACGGAGAGACTGGTCCACGTCGAATGGTCGGAAGTACGGAATTGCTCCATCAAATCACTGTCGAAAACCAGCACGCACGACACTTTTCATCCCACTGGTTCTCGAAGCCAGCACGAACGACCGCTCAGCGCGGCGGCGTTCCGCGGAAGAAACGCGTCATTCCGATCCGGGGTCCTCCTTCGTCCTCTGCCAACGACTCTCCTTCGCCGCAAATATGCGAGGTCGAGGAATTCGACGAGGAATTACGAAATTTCCCCAAGACGACAAGGGAAGATGGGCGCCAGCCTCGAGCCGGATGCGGCTGAACTTTCTTCTCTCGGTTAACCGTCCCAGGTGCCTCGGCAGCCTTCCCAATTGTCGACTTGGGACTCCCTTAACGCCACAGGTGAGAATATTCACCAGTAAGAGTCCGAAATTTGATCGTAGGCCAGAGGAATCCTCTGGGCTCGAGATGGAATTCGAGTATCCAAGAAATTGGGTGCTTCTCGGTTAACCATCCCAGGTGGCTTAACAGTCTTCCTAATTGTCAAACCTGGGACTCCCTGAACACCATGAGTAAAAATATTCACCGAGCTTTGGTAAGAGTCCAAAAGTTGATCGTAGCTCAGAGGAACCTAGAATCCCCCAGGCTTGAAATTCTTCGGGTATCCAAGAAATTTGGTGCTTCTGATCGAGTCACGTGAGTCTGAGAACTCTCGAGGAACAAAGAAGTAATCACCTATTGCACCCGTCTATCGGTCGAACACTCTCCGAGGTATCGGGTGAGACGGGAGTCGAAGTTAGGAAGCGACTATCGAAAGAGCAGGAAGGAGTATCGGGGAGGGTCTGTTGGAGGGGAGTGATGCAGAGGGATGACGAACGACACTGGTTCGAGGCGCCTGGTAGACGAGGTCAAGACACGCGCTGCATGGCGGACGGGTCGCGAGTAACTGCCGACAGACGCCGGACGAAGTCTTTGAATACGGGGCCGTTCGAGGGTCGAGCAGCGCCGAACGGTGGGGAAACGGCGAGGGAGGGAACGATTGGTCGACTTACGTGGCCCTAACGCGGTGGGGGAGATGCCCGCGGGACCCCATGGGCATTGGGAACAGATGGTGAGACTTCTGGGAATATACACGGTCCTCTCGAGATGAGGCTCGACTCGCACGACTGCGATTCACAGTTTTGGCAATTTTTCAAATTTAGGAAATGGCTGGCGCCTTGTGGTCGCTTCCCGACTGAAATTCATTGGCAACTTAGATGTATCCACTATTATACGTGCAATAAAAAATGAAGAATTGAGAGGAGCTGAAGGGAAATATTAATATAAATTCTTAGTGTACGCTTTTAGATTATCTTCAAGAAAGTATAGGAGTACTGATGCGCAATCCAAATTCCTAAATTCTCTGTAAAATACTTTTCAAAGGCTAAGGAATTTTAATCGATTTTAGCTAACTCTTTAGGAAAATGTAGCGCTGCCGACGAGAAGTAAAGATTTTTATAATGATCAGGGATTTCTGAAGAAAAGGAAAAGAGAAAATCTGTAGAAATAAATATAAGCGAATGCTCGGAATAGCTACATGTCGTTAACATAACCTCGAAACGATGATCGAGGAAAAATTACTTTCTTATTTGACGACGACCGCGGTATCTGTACTTTCCTCTGGCGGTCATTTCAAGGTTGGCTTATTCATTTTAAGGTGTCTTGTTTTTCTGGTACTCTTTTAGAAGGAAGAAGGGGAATTTAATGAATCGCAATGCGACTCTAAAAGGATCGGCGTAAGAGGAAATACCTGGGAGAAACCTTGAATGACCTTGAATCGTAAGTCGTTGAACTCGTCGTAAGACTCGCTATGAGACGTTATGAAAATAGTTCTATCGCGAAAAGGAAGCGAGGAGACCTTCGTGAACGGGTACAAAGGTGACCTTGGTTTCACCTTGACAGTTGTACAACATCGAAATAGAAGTTTGATAAAATCATACATCACCAAAACTATTATACATTGCGAACGAATATTTAATATTTGAAAAAAAAACAAGATTAAAATAATCATTCAAGTGGCGAAAATAATTGTATCTGTCGATTAGAACTCTCACGTAGCGATTCCCGTAATCTAATCATAAGAAAGGGAATTTATCAAAGCTTTTCGTTACCGAGATCCGTTCCAGATATAATAATTAAATGGAAATAAAAGAAGGAAACGTCTCGTAAAAATGAAGACAGAGCTACGTGAACAGTTAGGTGGAAGTGTTAACGAGGTATTTGGAAGAAGGAATCTATAAAATAATATTCATCTCCGCGCTGTTCGTTTCGCTATGCATTATTTATTCCATTCTGGCCACGGGTGGATGAGAAAAGATAATCATTCGTTACATAATTACGTTACTGGATCGAAGTAAATACCGCGCGTATCTATGTGAGAGCCTAACGAGTCTGACTGTACTTTTTCTAAATAATTCTTTTTCACGTGTCATCGCAAATTAATTTTCTACCCGTCACTAATGGCATCCGAAACGACTTACAAAACAACCAACGCGGAAATACTTCCATTGGAATGACATTCTAATTAGTCTTCGTCGTTCTCTGAATTTCTGCCACGTTTCACGTTTATTAACTTTCGTCATCTTAACGACATCCTCTTCTGCCGCTATTGTAATTCTTCTGATAATCAAAGATGCGGCTTTTGGGACGCTCTGTAGGATGACAGCAGGCTTAATGCGAGGTTTCAGCCAGATGTTTCGCGTTCTCGTAGCGAAATTTAATTCAACATCCTGTTTCGAAGCAGATCGTTAGATTGCGAGCAATGTACGACTTATAATACGCTGGAATAATGTCCATTCTTGATAGCATGAGCTTATGTAAAGCCCAGCATTGTCCACTACTCGGACAGCGAGTCCAAAATGTTTCGCGTGCGAACAGAATGAAAAATGTGCTTGCTCGACGCACGTGTCGAACTTATCTGTAGATATTCCAGGAAAAATATCGATTGGCCACTCTAAAGGTGAAATATTTGCGCTCAAGGTATCTTGGTTAGATTTTTCAAGTTTGTAAGGTGAACGCCTAGAATAAAAATGCCGTCTCGTATGGGTCTGCTAGGGTAAGGACATAGACTCAATCTCAAGGGTTAGGTCATTTAAGTGCTTGTAACTTCAAGTGTCACATTATCGATGGGTCTTCGTTCTGTTGTACTATGCTCTGCTGTGTTATGATGTGTACTGTAGTATTACATTGTGCTATGCTGTGACATGTTGTATTATATTGTGTTATGTTGCATTACGTTGTGTTGTGTTGTATTACATTATCCTCTGTTGTGTTATGAGTCTACAGTATGTTGTCCTACGCTGTGTCATGTTGTATCACATTATCCAAGGGCTAAATATAATTCGTCACGTTCACCTGCACTACATGGTCTACAAGTCCCAGATACTAGCTTCGCACCTCCCAAACATTCGCAAAGCCCAAACCTTGACCAACGTCTGCACAAGATCCAAACGTCAAGGGTCAAGCCCAATACCCTTCGAACGCACTGCCACCGTATCAGTGACGTTGTCGCGAGCGTAAATCTCGAGGCATGGTCCGCGCTGTTGCAACACCCACCCGAACGAAAGTGAGATCCGCGTGGGTGACGGAGGATGGAGACAGGCAGGCGAAATCAGGACACGGCTGTCACGAGCGCCATTACGATCTGTAATTGTTTCGACAGGTTTCCTCGATATCCAATCCAGCGGTGCGCGCGTTCGCGGCGTTTACGTGCAATTCCCAGTGTCGTCGTTTCACCATCGGCGGACATAGGGGAACGTTGGCAACGAATCGACGGTTGCGCGCGCAGCGATCGACAGAACCGGAAATTACAAAGTGTTTTCGCGTAGGCGTACGCTGTAACTTTCGTTTCGGGATTATGTCATCGATACCCGCCGCTGGGATCCCCCTGTCGCTTTGTCGCGCCCCATTATTCCCGTTAAGCGATCTTCCATAAGGCTACCTACGGGGGCAAACGATAATGCATACTCAGACGAATATATTATTTGGCTGGCAACGATTTCTCTTCCCGCACGATTGATAAATGGCGCTTCCTGGACGACCCGCGTAACGGGATTCCCTCGTGGCAGGAATAAAGTCCTTCGGAATTATCGTCTTTGCGCGTTTTACCCGCCATGTATAAATCATTCTGCTTTTTTTCGAAGGGTATGCGAATAGAGATACCAGCTAAGGATTTCACTTCGGTCCGTCGTTCATTCAAAAAGAAGGACGAGGCTGCACCAATCGAAGCAAAGTGTTGTTGTCTAACGTTTGGAGAGGTCTGCCAATCGTGGAACGCATCTTCATAGGGTACGGGGACTCCCCCGACATATTGAGACGGCTGTTTTGTCACGAAACGCCGTAGCGAAGTGTCTTCTCACGTTTCCACCGGGACCGTTCCATGAGGGACCATTATAAATCTTCCCCGGAGATCCATGCACGATTATCATCGTTTTCGTGGCGTCCCTGGCTTTCTTCCGTCGATGAAATTGTTTGCCATTTGTTTATAATGGACCCGTCAGATATGCATCTTGGAATCGCTATTCTGTCCCAGTTCCCAGGAGCGAAAGAGCGGATGAAGTGCATCGAGTTCCGGACCAGTCATGTTCGCAATGAGGTATATGCACGCTCATCTCGATCGACTTCTGTCGTTTCATCGTCATTAGCATGACTCGGAAATGGTCACGCGGTACTCCTTGCGTGGCGATCGGTAGATTCAATTGAGTGCTACGGTCGTTTGCTAAGACTAGTAGAGCTGGATTCGATATTACTCAGTCAATTCTTGGACGTGATAGATAGTAATTGTTGTTGCCTATTACTGGATCGAAGGATATGGTAGGAGGAGCTAAACGACATAGTGGGCGTGGTCAAATTGTATGATGGGAGTGGTGAAACGATATCAATGTTGGATATAAACAATACTGACTACTATCGCCTATTACAGGATCAAAGAATGTAGTAAAAGTAACTAAACAATACAGTGGGCGTGGCTGAACAATGTAAAGGGCGTGGACAAGTGGTATTATGGGTGTGGCTACACAATATAAAAGGCGTGGCCAAATGAAAAGGTGGAACAGGTCTTCACTAAGCTTGAGAAAATTACACACAACTACCCTTCCAAGCCTAATCGATCGATAACTAGCTTCTCCAGGGTAATTGTTATTTATCAATGTACACATTGACACCAAATCGAACGATTCAACGATATCACGTCAATGTTCGGAGTCGATCTTTCATTTAAATTCTTTCACCAACGAGAAATACGTGTTACAAAACCAATCAGGTAATCAATCCTTTTTGTATATCGGGATGCGCCGTTTCCAGGTACGGATAATCAACGCTCAGATGCGATTATGTAGAGAGGCAATCGCGGAAGTTGAATTAATTCAAATCACGCGATTCTGAAATACTAAATAACGCGACGTAAAAGAAAAACGAGAGCGGACAACGTAATAAGCGAAAGTGTTGGCACGAGGTGAAAATCGAGAGGTTTGAATTAACACATCGTATCTTCGGCTAATCGACGGAGGAAAAGTCTGGTCATTAGCGCTGCACCGGCTTCGACGGGCAGCCAACAACAATTTATCGTTGTTCAATTATCTTTCGTCTTTGTACCGCTCGGAAACGTTGAGCAATTTATTATTCTCAACTGCAAATGTTTTTTTTTTTTTCAGAATTCTTGAATGTTCAAATACTATAAACGTCTTACTTTCGATTCAAAGCTACTCGCGATGTTGGAAACGAGTTTTATCACGAAATCTTCTTGCAGCTGAAAAGGATTTGGAAATGCTCGACGATTGCGAACATCGCGAGGAAATCGTGTCTCTATCTTTTATCGCGCCACATGCGAATTAAACTTGAAATCACTGGATGGCGTCGAGCACAAGATTACTGGAAAAAGTCAATTTCTCAGATGTAATGTGTCGAATAAATACAGTTAAGTAATCTCTAAAATGTGAATACAAAGGAACACGAGAAGAGTCACTGGACGTGATAAGGCGGGGTCGAAGGGGCGTGTCTTCACTCTGGCCCGCCCTTCGAGGAACAGACTTTCGTGCTCCAATCTGTACACTCCCCACAAAATCGAGTACCTTATGATTATTAGCGACTACTATCGCGAACCATTGGGAATTATGTCTGATTTAACCTACATATAGAGCATATTTAATACACGTATTGCGCGGCCAATTAAAGTTGGTTCCACCGCGACTGAAAGAAGAGATAAATCTTTTCCATTCGTTGGATTATTCGTAGAGTGAAATTCTCGTAAAAGTAAATAATAAGGTAGAGTAGCTAAAATTCGTTCACCCGACGTTGATTGCCCCCTGTTTCTCATTAAGTAACGCCTCTAATTGTGAATCGCGCGCGCTCATTCAGAGCCGCGTGAAAATAGCGCGATGAAATTAGACAGAGCGGTACGGCGATATTACGCTTTTGCTCATCAACGTGCGCGATGGAAAGGTAAAAGGCTTGATCGAGGTCTACCGGATCGGCGCACTCGGATCTCAATTGAGGTCTGCCGGAATCAAGTGGGTTAATGAAAACCGTGCGCACAGTTTGCCTTCTGAACCGTAAATTTTTACGAACTTTCCATCGATGGCTTTCTTCGAACGTTCCGCGACAAAAGACGCGGAAACCGGCCTTTCATCGGTGGGAAACCAAGGTGACGGTCACTAAAGGAAACTGTACGACGATAAAAATTCTTAGGGTTATTAGTACTCCACGAGAGAAGTATCGCATTTAAAACACATCGCAAGTGCAACGTTCCACTCGTAAAGGAAGCGGTTATAGGAAGGCGGACGATGTCACGCTATTCAACTTATTCTTCAGCCATTTCTTCCTTTTTAACGAGACGTGAGATGCAGACGGTCCCAATTGTGTAACCCAACCTGTATTAACTCTGCCCAAGCGTTCAAGTGTTTGTACAGTATGCAAACATTACTCATGGGAATATTTGCAAAATGTCTCGAGATACTCATCCGTCTATCGTTGCAGATATTTGAATAGATTGCGAACCGAAGATGGAACGCACGATATCGATAAAATTTCCACCCATGGCTTCTAGAACAGTCTGCGTACAAAGTGACAAAGTTCAAGTGGACCGTCGAGTGTTTGACGTGTTTCCCAATGTATTTGCTGCAGTGGTATATCTCTTTGAAAACTTTACCAAAACTGTTTTCAATGTACCTATAGTCTGACGGTGTAGCGGAGAGACATGTAATCATTTTTTATGGGGTATGAGATGGAATGAACTTCGAAAAAAAATTAGGGAGCACCCTCCGATTAAGGACCAACACAGGAGAGTAGTCTTCAGCAACGACAGAAAAATCTCCGCGTTACAATACATAAGAAAGAAGGATACAGCGATTGATGACGTCACGCTAGACTCAACGCAATGAGCCTTAGCTGGCAACCCTGGCGAGATTCCGCCAGTTTCGTCGAATGTTGGGCAGCGTCAACTGAATCGACGAGTGACAGCATCAGGGATTAACATAACAGAAACTGGCTGATGGTATGCAATCCAACCGGTTGGAGGACGACGTTACTGACGTTTACCGAAAACGGCGATCCCGTCGCCAGTGTTGGGAAAGTCTCCGCCATCGTTGCACGCTCTGAATCGAATGGGACGAGCCGAGAGGCTCTGTTAGAAACGAAAGTGAACCAATTTCTAATCGACCGCGTGCACAGGCGTTGGCGTAGCTGAAACGCATCTTCCATCACGGTTCACGGATCTTAGATCTCAGGCGAGGAGAGAGGGAGCAGGGGGAGGTGGCCGAGGAGCTACGTGGCCGAACAGCAGGAGAGAAGACTTGCGCAACGACCCTAAGGAATACATATGAGTCACTCGGCGGAGCTGTTTAAGATCGTTAAGAGACCATACGTCTTCGTGGTCCTGGTAGCGGTGGTACCGCGGCGATGGTAGTGCTACAAGGCTATCTCAACTACCAGGTGATCCCCTAACGGAACATTCCTTGTTCATCGATCGATGCTCGCCGTTATCTTCCACGGGGCCTGTTTCATCTTTCTGGCGAACGCCGAACCCAGTCTCGTTCGATTAAGCGTATAACCTTGATTTCATTAACTCGATTTTGAAATACCCTCAACGAGCCACTCTCGCCTCGTTCCGCCGTCTCATAATTTCCGGTTTTGTTGCTCCCTAGCCAAGATAAGCCTCCATTTACCGGGATACCCAGTTAAATCTTCTCAAGGCCTCTAATCAGAGGTCTTAAACACTCTCTGTTCGCTATCAATTCGCCATAGTAATAACTCTACCGGCCGATCCGGCTACCGAGCGCAGTGAATCACTTGCCGGCCACGTCGAGCAACTTCGTAATTCCGTTTTGCGTTGGGTTCGCGGCTCGATCGTGACTTACTTATTATTTACACAGACCCTCGGCTTCGAGATAATATGCAAATTTCACGGTAACGTCTGTCTTCGCCACGCTAGACGTTCCAGTATGCGAGCGTTTAGTCTTACGGATTCAACTCGGGAGTGGGCGGCGATTTAAATCAGACCTGGGAGTCTCGACGACTTGGGCGAACGGCGAGCACGCGAACCAGTGGCGCCACTAGACTCAAATTCGCGATGGCTTTTACGTGCCGAGAGAAAAATATCAGCGCGTGTCCTAATTTCCCGACTTTGAAGCAAGCGTAGTTATTAGCGGACGATTTAAACCCCATTAGCGGCTCTAATCTACGCGCGCTGGACACTTGGTTCGGCCAGCGATTTTCTACCAAAGTGATTATAACGCAATCAATTTCACGTCTTCTGTAAACGACCGGGGATTCACTCGAAACGGACTCAAGATGTTTACAGACCATTTACTGAAAGATACAGCACCATTTGGATCGATTAAACGCTCTCGGAGGAGTATACCGAGCGAATCGAGGCTGAGACGAGAACGGGAACGTTTCCAGGCCTGGCGAAACAAAATCGTGCGGTAAACGCCGTCATCAAACAGTAATTGCTTTCGGCGAGCAATTCCCTCCGCGGGGCGAGCGATACCGATCAACTTTCCACGTGATCGTTCCACCACCTCTGTTCCGAAAAGCGGTTCTCGGACGTAGAACGACCTTGGCTCGCTTAGTGCTCGCGTCACCTTCAGCTAGAAGCACATTTGCTTGCTCACTCTCGCCTGTGTACCTTCTGTCCTTCGTAACGAGCGGGTTATTCGCCTCGCAACTTTGCGATACTGTGACTAATATAGACCATTTAGCGAAGTTTTTATTAAAAACCACTTTGTTTCATAAGTCTCTCGACTGCGGCGAGTCATGCCGGAAGAACAGGTGTTTCTTCGATGACCCTTGCAACATTTTGACCTGGCTTGACCACTGATCGAGTGTCAGTTGATTTTCTTCAATGGGATTTTCAGATATGCGGAGCCTATTGTTTTTCTGAAAAATCTTGGATGCAGTTGAGTATACTAATCCCAATCAAGCCCAATCACTCGTTATCATTATGCGCTGTTGATAAGCGTCAGGAAACAACGAGCGTCTCTACGAGACGCCACGTGCGCCAATCAAAGAAGAAGGTGACGCTTCGAACCGCCGGGGAAATCGATACGCAGCTGTAACTCGACCATGACAAATTCGCCTCGATTGTTTCGAATGTCCAACGACGGCCAGGTAACCGACCGTAACCGTTCCTGGTGAACAGAAAATTCCGCTCGTTAGGATAACATAGAGCGAGGATTCCACCGTTGGGCAAGTTGGTTGGTAATTTTATGGAACGACGAAGCTGCGTCCATGGCTTGCAAATGTTGCATTCATCTTGAATCTATTCATTCACGTATTTAAGTGCCATTTTCGCCATTTCTTAGTAACGGTTTATCGGAGTTTATCGTGTACTCAATTTTATCGCTTAATTTTTACGATCCTACAATCCTTGCATTATCTTATTTGTTTACGCGATTACATAAATCGCCAAGGATTACCGTAGCCAATGCTACACGTAGAAAACATTTTTGCTCCCAGGCCAAACAAGGAGCATGCTAGTCACGCTCAGTGACGTCCAGCGTTTGCATTGAGTCATCGTTAAGGAGCACGATTAAAATCCGAATTCCAAGGCATCCTCGCGATGGTTCTCGCGCCAAACGAAGCGTAACACGACTCAGCCAACGAATTTAAGTAATTACGAGTAAATTGCTGCCAAGAAGTGCCTCCGGATCGCGAGGCAAAGGCCGATACAGCGGAACGGTATCGATGCTGGTCTAGTCCTAACCTCGAGTATTAAGCGTTTCGCAACCACGAAAGGTCACTATGCTGATGCACCGCGACGAGACGACTGGCTCGTTCTGCTATACATCCTTTCCCAGAGCCTTTCTCTTTCACCAGGATCGTCGTTACGTACTTTCCCAACGACGGTGCTGAGAATCCAGTTGCCCCGAAATCCTTGTTATTTAATTTTGCTGAGATGAAGTCATTTAATTCTTCCTTTACAATTACTTTGCAGTAGACTTGCTTAGATACTTTTCTTCATAATTCTGTCGTTAGGGATCCCAGTTGTCTGCTGAAGCCAACTGGGCCCTCTTTAGCTCGAGTACCTCGGGGTTGCTAAACCCGTACTGTAGCTGTCAAGTAGCTACAGCCTCTGAGGTTGGTGTTTCTCTTTCTCTTTCTCAGAATAGTTTTAAAACAATTTCCTAAGTCCGGTCCAGAGTCCCCAGTGTCTCCTAATCCATCTGTAAAGTTTAATACTACCTTACAAGCGTCAAAATAAAGAGGCTTCGGTGTTCTTGAGCGCTGTCCCTGGCTCACAGGCCCCTCTAATCTGGCTATCTATCGCGATCATCACGATCAGCCGCTTTTCGCAACGGTGACGTCGATCCGCCAGTCTTCGACGATCGATGCGCGCCAATAAATCACGATTCGACCGGTGAAACTCGAAAGTCAATGTCTTATTCCGCGGCGCGCGGTCGGTTGGGCAAAGGTACATTTCCATTTTGATGGTCGACCGTTGCAGCCGCCGTGGAACACGCGTACCACATGGTCCGTTAGATTATTACGTAAACGCCACGGAGCGGGATCGTCCGGGAGGATCGATGTCCGTGGCCAGTGATATTTCTGGACTGATAACTCGACTTCACGGCTAGCCGACAGCTTTACGGTATCGTGGCCGCGGTCAGCAAGTGCGAAGGAAAGTGAACGACTCGCAGTTTTTCGTGACAGGCCGGTTGGAAACCGCCTGCGCGATCACGATCGTACCGATTCGGAGGTGGATGACCACGACACGCTCCGGAGCGATCCGGGGATAAATGAAACTTCAGCTGGTTGCGACTTTCATTTGATTAGCTTGCTTCCTTTGTTTAGGTTGGTCTTGTTACTTGTTGCTACGGGTGGGTAGAGGACACTCTGGGCTCATATATAGAGGCTACAGGGTACTGGGGTCATCTATAGGGGTCGACGGAGTATTTAATTTAGATGCGTAGAGGACACTAGGCTCCGCTATGGGGAGCGAGATGGCCCCGAGCTCAGATATGTGGAACTAGAGCGTCCCGGGCTTAGATGCTAGAGGGCATCGGACTCAGCTATAGAGGGCTACAGGGCACTTAACTCAGGTACGTAGAGGGCACTAGACTCAACTATGGGGAGCTAGAGGGTTCCGTGCTCAGATATGGGGTGCTAGAACGTCCCAGGCTCAGACACAGGGGACTAAAAGGTACTGGTCTCAACTATAGGGGTCTGGAGAGTACTTAACTCAGGTACGTAGAAGGCACTGGGCTCAGCTATGTGGAGCTAGAGGGTCCCGGGCTACGCAAGGCTGAGCATGATTTTGTCCGTATAAACGAGGTTCTACAATACATTCCTCTTAGATTTGACCTCTCGACAAGGAGAACAGAATCGATTCCGGTCACTTGGATAATGTTGCTCGTGAGTTACAGATTCCCGCCAATTTTATCAGACAGCGGATCGCGAAGCACGCTACCTCTCCATGGCACGTACCATGCTACCGACAATATAACTGCGATAATCTCGCGCGAACCGTTGGCACGAGACAGCTCGCGCAAACGGAACGCGAGATAAATACTGGGTGATTAATGCAGCCCGTGCGTGCACCATGTGCGCTGTTGACGTTAGACCTGTGTCGTTGGCTCCCAGCTACCGCATAAGACTGTATTTTCGTCGAATCGTGCAGTCCACGCTTTCGTGTTTCTCTTATTCGTTCCACGAGTGTCTCTTACTCGCTCCTGGCGGCTGCCGTTTGTCCCCTGGGCAACGAAACTCCAGTGGACGAAACTTAACCTCTTCGGAGTGGACTTATCTTGTTCGGCACTTGATTTGATAATGATCGCGCTATCTCGTGACTCATTTTTCAATATCCAAGAGAGCTGATGCAACATGCTGGACGTTAATTACATCAACAACGATTATGCTTGGGGTCATAAATATCCGTTGTCCAAATAGAAACATTCAAAATGGCGGACTACAGTTAACCCACGAACGTTCAACGACATAGTACGTGTCCACGGACATCGAGAGCATTTCTCTTCGAAACGGAAACATTTCCATAAGCTTGGACAGTGAAAGTAAATGAATTTATCTACGGAGTGGGGCGTAATCTGTCGCGCAAAAACGATATTCGTTTGATGGACGATTTCTGATGCGGTCAGGAAACGATTTCCGTCGGAAATAACCGTAACGAAGTGGTCTATACCGTGCTCCATGGTCTTCCCCCCGGTTCAAGTCTCCTTATTATTCAAAATCTCCGTATCGTCCGTTCGTTTTAACATCTCGAAACTTAAAACGAATCAGTGATCCTGTAGTTCCTGCAATTTCCGTGAAATGATATAGAGAGGGGGCGGTTGAGCGTCGCGATTTCTGTCGTTACGAGACTCGTATGAGGACGTCGAATTATATAACGGAACTGCGTGCTATTGTGCGCCTTATTGGCTGCAATTATCGCATTATGTTGCGTAACCTTGCTACTATGTTTTACAGCAATCTTCGTGTGCATACGCTCCCGGGGGCAATTCTTTTAAACTGTTCGCGCACGCAAGGCGAATCCCGCGTTGCGGTCGACGACGTGCTCGTGGAATACTCGAGCACGCGTGAATTATCACGGTAGCATCGAGCGTCGATGACATTGAGAATCGTTCGGTGCTGTGTAAGAGTGCCAAGAATTTTCAGCACTCTGTTTCGAATAACTTTAACAGGGATTAAAGGAATCTTGTACATATCTTTTCGTAATCGTCACGATCGCCATCCAAATCGTCATCGTAATGCGTTAACGATGTTATACTGAGCGTAAGACATTCATGGAATGATCTCGATTAGTTTCCTATCCACTTTTTCCTATAGTCGTTAGTGTTCTACCTGTTTGCGCGCAGGCTTACCGCGCCATAGAAGCCCCGATGGTGAACCCACGGGCTGAGTCGAGAGGCATTCGCTCTACCAGATAATCTCCCTGGGGCTCGTTGTTCGAACGTTTCCGGCGTTTTCCAGCTATCTTCGATGGTGGACCGTACGGTAATATTCCATTAAAATCAAAACGTCATCGACGCCAGGACGATTTAATAACGCACGTCAGGCGCCCCATCCGCGGAACGCAAAGTTGCATAACGGAATTATGCCGGTCGAGATTATTACCAGAAACAAGTAGAACATCCGTGGTCGTTTTTGCCACGGTCTCGAAACGACAGTCCCGTATCCGTCGAGCATTTAATGCTTATCATTCCGTTATTAGCCATCGTGGTTCATCACCGTCACAGGACAAACGTTAAATACCGCGAGTCTGTTATCTAGCATTCGAGTCGCCTCGATCATACAGCGTGGACCGTGAAGGTGATACTCGTTAACGAGAAAGGACTCGGGACCGTTAGATGCTCGCTGGAATTTTTCGATCACGCAAAGCCAGCCGGTTTTAGCATCCCATTGAGCGAGTAGCCACCAAACGGTTTCGTAATGCCAGGCTTCTCGCGATTAGCGACGCACGTAAAAGAAGAAATCGTTAGAAATTGGAAGTAGGCGATCCGTTTAGAGGATTTATTAAGTAGCGGGCAAACGTCTCGCCTGGTTCCTTACGAACTGGTAATCGAGTTCGTGCCACTCTTAGCTGTGACCAATTGTTCTAACGACTCGTACAGGTTGAGATGAGGCCAGATTAGATAGCGATCTATAGGGATTTAACGCTGCTCCTGAAGACCATATTATAGGTGTTACTTATGTTGGTTATAGGCATGCCACCTGAATCCACATCCGAAAGATTCTTCAAATCAGGTAGTAGTTGCTTATAGAGGTCTAGCATAGCTTCTGAAGACCATATTATAGGCGTTGTTCATGCTGGTTACAGGCATACGACCTGAATTCTTATGAAATCATGCTTGAGTGCATCCTTGATTGCCTTCACTTATTCTAAAGATTCATGAGGTCAGGCTAGGCGGTAGCATATAGGAATCTAACAGTTCTTATAAGTGTTGGCCATGTTGGTCATAGACGTGCCACCTGAATCCTTATGAATTTTTAATTGAACACATGCTATCCTCGGTCACGTCCACTTATCCCAAAGAAGACTCGGGATCGCTAAGCCCGTACTGTAGCTACGATAAAGCATAGCCACAGCCCCTGAGGGATCTTTTAAGACTATGCGACGAACCTCCTAGGGTGCACGCCATCCCAGAAATGTATATTCTTTACGTTTTTGACAAGAGAAACCTCCGAACTAAATTTTATCTCCCAAGGCATCCCCATACACTGGAGGAAAGCGGTCAAGTTGTCGCGACGTAACCCCGAACACCGGAAACAGTCATAAACGATGTCTAGGACGCGATGCAGTCTTCGGCAGTCTAATCACGCTCGCGAACGTGCCTAAGCCAGCGGTACACGCAGATTTCTCATGGCATTGCTGGAAGATCTCGGGTGATTCGCGCGTTACGTAATCAGTTTCGACGCCGTTTCGCGCGCCAACGCCGTAAAAAGATCGGGGGAACATTTATCATCGATTTTCGCAACGTATCGAGCAATCTTGTTAACATTTACGGCGATTCGGGGACAGATGGACACCTGGTCGGATGATCGTTAAAGATTATGCCCTAAGGTTCGGGTAATTGCCGCCCTGAGATACCAATCTGGAAGGATAGCCATCTGTGGAGCGTATTATGTATCACAGGTGGCAGAGAACGAGTTTCTCGAATTGGAGAAACGATGCTCGCCTGACAAGAGAGTATAGACAACTGTCGTGAGCCGATTTTGACGAAACCTTGCAAAAAATAAAATTGTTTTTTCTGTCCTTTATAAAGAATACCGATGTTTCGTATTTAATAGACTTTATCTTTGATATTTGCTATGCTGTTTCTCTATCGTACAGAGAAACGCTCGTGAAAATTGTCGCCACACCTGGAGCTCCATTCTCCCATTCCAGTAACGCACAATCCCTGGTAATTTCAGTCATTTGTCTTCGCCAAAGCCATTCTCTCCGGTCGATCGTACAACGAAACCGAAAGTATGAAGGTGGAATTCTAAGGGCAGTCGTCGCTTTCACGCTTAGAGAAAAGGTCTTACGGAGAAAGCAACCGTGCATGCATATCCGTGGCCCCGACTACTTCCTGACTGTCCATCTCTGCGCCCGCCATCTCCGTTCACAATATTTTTAGACTTTCTTCTCGCTCCTACGACTTTTGCCCGTCGCGTATTTATACCGTGCACGCGCCCGACAAGATAGCAGAGCGGTCAGATAACATCCGAGCTAAACCGGACTAACGAACCGTTTTTTGTTTCTGTCTCTGATAACTCCAGTAAGGTATGAGAATGTTCAGTAAAACGTGTCGAGTATCTTCCGAGTTGGGAGCCACAAAAACTGGATGGCATTTGAGATTTTCTTTTAAAAAAACTATTCGATATATCATTTAGAAACTTAATATGTGCATTTACTTATGTTTGGCCAAACTGTAAGAATGTTCACAACTGTAAGCGATTGATTTTGTTAAGGCAGTGGATGGTTGAAGTAGAGTCCGTTAGGAGCTCTCCTTACTTTAAAATTCTATAGACTAAGAAACGCGGTATACATATTCGGAATCGATATCTCCACTCGGCTATAAAAAGCACAAACTCGGATTGTGTATCGTAGGACAAGTTAAAATTGTATTATTGGTAACAATGTTACCGAGGTCGCGATAAATTCTCATGCAGCCTGGCTGATAGGCAGGAACCACCCATGAAATACATATCACGTCCGAGAGAGTATCACCGAACCGCTATCCCTGCGTTTAAACGTTTCTAAATATAGCGATCCAGCGGAATCGTTCGAATACAGACGGTAAAAGAACTTGATGTTATAGATAACATACTAGCATGGCTATTAGGACTCCTTAAAGGCTATCCGAAACGATTATAATCGCCTATAAAACTTTATCGTTTAATAATTTGAAATTGATTAAACGTTTGTGATTTTACTATTTCGTCTCAGACACTGATTTATTTTCCTTCCATGGAAAATAAAACTTCCTTTGCTATTTACAGGGTATAATTAAGCCTCTGGTAAAAAATATCGACTGTCAAATTCGTCATCGTTGGTACTGTACAGCCATAAAAACGATAACCGTGCAACTAGGCATTTTCTGGCGTAAGACCACGAGCTAACTCGCGAGGAACATTTATCTTAAAGCACGTATCGCATTGTAAATGATATTTTTACACTTTCTAGTTCACATAAGCGGGAACTCTCGTGACTCCTAGAGATACAGCAAGCACGCGTACAACCTTCACATCTGTCTCCGCGGGATGCTGGGGGCCAATGCCCTATCAAGGTTGTGAGTGTTCTCGTCGGCAGGAAACTTCCTTAACTCAACAATTACAACATACTTTTGTTCATACTTCCCTATAATACGACGCTTACCCAGTACACATTTAACGACATCCTTTGCTCTTCTATCGTGATGCAGAAGGTACCCAGATCAATCACAAGTCACAAGTCACAGGACACATGATATAGGGCACATGTCACAAAATACATGTAAAAGACCACAAGTCCAAATCCTGAATTTAGGACATAGGAGTCACGGGACACAGAACACTTCCTTTAGGGTACAAGTCACATGCCACGAGTCACAAGTCTTCCAAGTTCCAAGTTTCTGAAGATCCCGAGATCACATGAACCCAAGATCTCAGGTCTCCAAAGTCTCAAGCCTTAACCTCCCAGTCCAAACTTCGGGACATAGACCACAAGTCACAAGTCACAAATCATAAATCACTAGTCCTCGCGTAAGGTACTTGAGCGATAGCTTCCCGCCTCCGGTATGGTATGTGGGGGACAAGATGGGAGAAGAACGTTGCTCCCAGGAGAACCTGCGCAGGCAGGTCCAAGTCCTAACTTTAGGACATAGGACACGAGTCACGGGACACAGAACACTTCCTTTAGGATACAAGTCACAGGCCACAAGGCACAAGTCTCCCAAGTCCCAATTATCTCAAGATCCCGAGATCCCAAGATCCAAGGATCTCAAGTCTCCGAAGTCCCAAGCCTCAACCCCTCAGTAACTTCAGGACTTAGGGCACAAGTCACAAGTCACAAGTCACAAGTCGCAAGTCACAAGTCACAAGTCACAAATCACAAATCACAAATCACAAATCACAAATCACAAATCACAAATCACAAGTCCTGGCGTGAGGCACTTGCTCGATAGCTTCCCGCCTCCGGTATGGTATGTGGGGGACAAGATGGGAGAAGAACGTTGCTCCCAGGAGCACCTGCGCGGTCCCTGATTGGCCCAAACTTTGGACGCGTTTTGGGAGGAAACGGTACATCTCGAATACGCGTTCCTTTTGGAAATTTGTATCCTCTTACCGAGTGATTACGCAACGAGCTACGTCTGCGTGCCGAAAGTCGCAATCGACGCGAATAAAATCGCAGTGATTTGAAAAGGGAACGAGGGAATGCTTCAGAGAATCGTTTTCGACGTGTGACTCGTTTCAATGTCGACTCGCGCCACCGGAGATCTTTGGCACTCGCATACCGATCGAGGACAAATCGTGACAGGAATCGAAGCCTAATGACATTTGCTGCCTCGAGTCGGCTAGGTTTCTGGCTTTCACGAGATTACGAGGCATCTTCGACCGATCGTCTGATCGTTTCCCTGCTAACCGCGCGATATTCACGAAAAAATCGCTGGGATTCCCGACTTCCGTACTTTCGTTGCGCGCTGTGGGGAGACCGCGGATTCCAGTGTTCCCCCTTTGACAGGATACATGCACACTCTATGGGTGGAAGGATACAGAAGTGAACAAAGTGATAGAGGACAAAACTTCCACTTTCCTCGCTTTTTTTTTTAAAGTGCAAGCATGCAGCTTGGAAAATATAATTGCTTTCTTAAATCGAACTAGTGGCGGCTCCTGTGGCGCCACTAGTTTGCGTGCTCGCCGTGCGTCGCTACCTCCTCCAACTTTGCTTGTTGCTAGGCGAGGCACTTCCTTTCGAAGATAAATCAACTTTACGCTACACGTTTGCATTCGTAGTCACTGCTACCACTCGCTATATCCTTCAACTTCACTCGCCGCCATCGTCACTTCCACTTACCATACTTACCACATTCCACTTCCACATACAACAAAGAACGTTCTCAACAATTAAGATTCCACTGTATCAAAGTATTCACTCTTCCAATGCCTGGTGCATAAAGAAAAGTCGGTCGAATTCACAGATCACTTCACTAGGACACACAACACCACTTTCTACCATCGGTCCTGGCGCTTCTCTTTCTCCAGTTTCTCTCGAGAGGAGTTACGTTCCTTGAGAGCACACATTCCCAGAGGCATCTGAATGCCTAATTGCTGACCGTTTAATTCGAGTAGCTCGGAATTGTGCGAAGGTTTTTTCTGCAGCGAACGCTTAGGCACGCGTGGCAGCCGTTTCGCAGGGCCGCTCCTCCGGTGCTTACGAACACGAGCAAGAAGGCCAGGCGCGAGGCGGTCGATTGATATTCGGACGATGCCCCGGCCCATAATTCAGAGTATAATTTAACGGGTGCTGCTGCAACGCGTGGATGACTCTCCGTCGGCCGTTTATGCGTCAGACGTCGAGGATGCTCGCACCGGCGCTCTTCGAGGGTCCCCTCGTCAATATCCATAAGTTAGAGGACATCCGTCTTCGCGTACACACGCGGAATAATTTACAAGGATTCGAGATAACGGCAGCAAAATCGCTGCCAACGGCCGCGAGGTAATAATGCAGGACACGAACAGACGCCATTTCCTTTCGACGATCTCGCGATAAACGACGACGACCATTTGCGTTTATTAACCACTTACGCTTTCTTATCTCGCTTCTTATATATTCAAGGACACTTGTAAAATATTATCAAAAATCCCTGTTTTAAATCTTACAGTCTACAGACCTAGCCCTTCCGACCCTAGTGGGACATATATGTTTCAAGTCTCCCAAGTTCCAAGTCTCGTAAGTCTCGAGTGCAAATCTCCTAAGTCCCAAGTCTCAATCTTTGATATATAGCCACTCTTAGGCTATAAAGGTTAAAGGAAAAAGGTTAAAGCTCTGGAACCTCGAAACCACAGTGGCGACATGACTCTATGAAATTATTATCTAACGGGATGAGATACGCAATACAACAATATGTATAATCAGACGAAAATTGCAATGATTGTAACCAAGACTATTATGCAGATTACGAGGTAGGAAGTTTTAATAACCGTTGGCGAAAAATGTAAATCACCGACGTGCATAGTCCACGTCAATTACGACGAATCTTGCGAAGATGCGAGTCATGTGTTTAAATTGATACGAGACCGCGATCAGTTTGGAACAAAAGAATTTCGTGACGCGAATATTCAGCATACTGCGGGTGTATTAAACGCGCTTCCTGTTGCCTCGTCAACCTATTGAAAGCCGTCTTTTCATCGACTAAGAACCTTCGTGCGAATTCATGCGAGAACAGGAGATCGAATTTTTTCTCATAAACACCGTGAGGCAACGATGCGCATGATTACGGTAGGATCGTTTAAACGTGGAGACTTTAATGCCCGGTTGTGCACCGACCGGTGTGCATAGCATGTTCTGTTCAGAAATCGTAGGATGAAAACTGGAAAGTCCCAAGATCCCAAGACCGCAGTTCCCAAGATCCCAAAATATCAAAAACCCAAGATCTCAAGATTCCAGATCCCAAGATTTTGGGACCTTGAAATCTTGGGATCCAAAGATCCTAAGATCTCAAGTCTCCCAAGTCCCACGCCTCTCAAATTTCAAGTCTCCCAAGTCCCACGTCTCCCTGGTCCCAAATCTCCCAAATCCCAAGCCTCGTATGTCCCAAGCCTCCCAAGTCTCCCAAGTCCCAAACTACGGAACTATAAGTTAGAAATGACAAGTCAGGAGTCGTGAATTTTACGAAAATTCGTCTAATTCGAGTTGCATCGAACATTGACCTTCTCGCAGCGCACGAGCAAACCGCACGAGTGACGAAAGCTATTACTAACGATACAAGTAGAGGAGTCGGAGCTCTAAATTGGTACCGTCAATCGTCAATCAGTTTGCCGGTACGAGCAACGAAAGGAGTTGCACCAATCAACGAGATGGACATTCAGCCGGTTAAGAAACGGATTTAAACGCCAGATGTAAATTGGTGCCTGTTTCGTGTCGTAACAGCTAACTCCACGACAAAATTAATTCCCTACTGTCGTCCGTAGCGCACACGTGAAGACGCATCTCAACGTTTAACGAAACCACAAAACTCGACAGCTATCCTAATTCGTTAAAGAATTAAAATTACGCATGAATAAACTTTCAGAAAAAAATTTAAAGAAACTTAATTTATTACCTTACTTTCTGATACGCGAAAAATATTACGTTTTATCAGAAATGGCGACGGACCTATCGAGAGAATTTTAGGTTATACTGTGTCCTAATCGTAAACGAGATCTCGAGTGTTCGGCGATCGCAGCTGACGAAAGAAATTCGCCCAGATCGCAACGAAAGAGGGATCCAAGAAATACAGATTGGCTGATCGCGGAATTAAAGTCTCTCAGCGATCTCCGCCTTAATTCGAGCCACGAAACCCGCAATTTTCATTGTCGACGCCGCTCGTTACGTCTCCGTTTTGCAAGAGATCCGCAGCCGTACGACATTATGCAATTTAACGACGAGTTCGCTCGGTACTCTTCCCTTTTGTAAAAGTCAATCAACCGACTTGTGTGCTGGCTCACAGGCGAACAACGACCAACTCGAAACTCGTTCCTAACACGAGATGCGTCGAAATATTCTAACAGTCGAACCGCTTCGCTTGCACGAATAAGAAATTCTTCTTGAAAGGATAAATCGAAAACGTAGAATTGAAAGAACCGAGCCGTAGTTTCGTAGAAAATTGCACTTCAGACACGCGAAATTTGGTACAAAAGAATCTAAGGGTGACAGGTCCGCCGATGGGAAAACCATGGTCTTACTACGTCGCACAGTGGTCCGGATGGCCAAAAACCTGGCCAAAATTAAAAGGAGTTTTCGGATCTTCGCGAAACTTAGTATTTTAGGGTTATTTGGGCCGCAAATTACGAATCTGGTATCAGAATTGCAAAATTCAAACTGGCGGATCCAATATGGCCGATATGTATATTACAAAGTTATTAGATTTTCATGAAACTTGATATTTAAGAGTTATTTGGCCCGCAAATTACGAATCTAGTATCAGAATTGCAAAATTCAAAATGGCGGATCCAATGTGGTCGACATGCATATTAAAAATATTAAATTATTATGAATTTTTTATGAAATAGGATTTCTAGGTTTATAGGGCAACATAGTTAGAATACACTGGCAGAAATAACAATAATAAATTAATGTTAAATTAAAATTAAAGATAATAAGGTTTGTTTTAATGCCGCGTAAACAGTCTTCTTTTCCTTATAAGTATGGACTTTAAATTTAAATAACTTAAAATGACGCAAATTTGAGCAAGTTTTCAAATTGGATGTCATATCTGACGTGTTACTTTATATCAAGAAACTTGGCAGAGCGTGTCACTCGGTGACTATTATCTTTATTTTCCTTTTATTTCTTAAATGTAGCTATAAAAAAGTTTTTTTTACTTTATGCTTTAAAAATTATGTCGTCCAAATAGTGGCCTTTACGGGCGATACACATTTGGAGTCGTTCTTGAAAGTTTTCCATCACTCTCGCTAGCATTTCGGGGGAAATTCTTTCAATTTCCTCTTGGATGTCCTTGTTTAGTTCGTTCAACATCGGCCTGAGGTATCCCCACAGAAAAAAGTCACACGGACTTAAATCCGCCGAGCTACGGTCCATACAGGGAGCGCGAAATTTTGCGGATGATGTTTCCGGGTCGAGTGATTTCTTTACGCGAAAGAGTTCGGAAGTAGTTCGGCGGATTTAAGTCCATGTGACTGTTTTCTGTGGGGATACTTCAAGGCTGAGGTTTCCAAACATCGTCCCTGGTCCTTGAATGAACTAAAGGAAGCCATCCAAGAGGAAATTGAAAGAATTGCGTATCGCCCGTAAAGGCGATAATTTTTAAAACATAAAGTAAAAAAACCTTTTTATATATAGATTTAAGAAATAAAAAGTTTCTGGTGGTATCTCGTACCACTTTTTTTCAATCGTTTTTTAAAATGTGGGAGTTATTTCTGCCGCACCCTGTACAAACGCTAGTAGTATTAGTTCCATCTGTTCCACCTGTACAACCCATTTCTGTTACAGTTTTGGCACTGTCAACAAATTCACCGACGATTCTGTGACAAAAACATCGCGACGTGCGTGGCACGTCTTTACAGTGCAAGTGATTCAATACAGTAGGAAATTAACGTAACAATTATGTTAAAGATAACGGCTATTTTGTTAGTTTTTTTTAACGAGATATTTGCGTTCTTATGTTTTTCTTGTTGTCATTGTTATTACATTGTACTTGATATCAAGGGCACATTGCCCGTAAATAAAGTATTATTATTATTATTATTATTATTTAACGAATGGACTATGCTTGGGACACATGATATTTGTGAATATAACAAAAAATTTTCAACAGTGTCAACAGTTTTCAAACGCTTGAAATATTACGAATCTGTCTCATCGCGAACTGTGTCGCAGTTTGTAATTCGGTCGACATCAAGTGTCGAGATAATTGGAAAATTAGCAAGACTTCCGCAACTTTATTGCTTCACTACAGTATCGACACAACGCGATTACGTATTTACGCAACTATTGTTCTATTGCCGATAGAATTTTGACTTACCACATTCCTGCAGAAATCACGCGGTTGAGTTTGAGGTTAAATCGTTAGCCACCGGGAATATCGCGTTCTATCTTCGTCGAGGAGACTGTTTGCAATCGAAGCCTCACGTTTCGTGTACCTGCGTTGAAAAATAATATTAACCGCGACCTTGTCATGATTCGATCGGAGATCGTCCCTTTCTGTGTCTCTCCCCTCAATGACACCAGTACGACTTTCATCGATACGCTCCTGGCACTATTTAAACTGCTTTTTGGAAAAACGTATTCACGCTTCAACAATTTCTATTTCACCCAACACGCGACATATCGAATGAACGTCGCATTTCATTCGCCATCTACTATTCGAATCGAATTCTATCGTTAGTTAACCTAACAGGGTTAGCCTGCGATCGAATACGAACGTTTCTGTCAACGACGCGAATGTCCACCCGTTTCGAACAATGTTACGATTTAATAAGTAAAGTCAGGTTATAAATCTATGGAAAAAGATAGCGAATATTGAATATCGACGTTACTTACCCGATTATCACGTTAGCGTTGCGTAGACTTCGAATAAACTCGTTGAACTGGCGGGTTTGAAACTTCTTCGTGACGTCACGAATGCTGGTCGATAAAAATTAATATTTACCACGATCCTCGCCGACCAATGTTTCGTTACTGACTGTCGATTCCTTGGCTACGAATTCACGTTTAGGCACAGATGGCGCCTCGTGGCAATAACTGGCGAACCTGAAAGTGTAGAAAACGCTTTTCATCGCGATACTTTATAATGAAAGGGCGATAAAGTTGTCGAGGGGGCTACGAAATCATTTTGTTTACTAAATTCCTACATATTTTTCGCGATACAACGCGAGTCCCCTCGTCGTCTGATCTCACCACAAAGAAAGATATATTCTATATTGTATTTTATGTAACGCTAACAGATGTACCGTATGTGACAGACAGCGTAACGACCCTTAAGGTTAAGTGATATTACGCCCGTATTTTTCTTCCTAATTCGCGATTTCTCTTTTTAATCGATAGACAGGTTCGAAAAGAATGCCTGCACCAAATTCTATCAGCGTGGCTGTAATATGTTCTAGTAATATGAATCGAAGCATGGAAGCCCATGCTTTCTTAAGGTAACAGGTCCTGTTGATAATCAAATTCTACCCTCTACTCTTTTTTTTCCCCATAATATCTACATATTCGTATAGCTCATCACTTATCACAATTTTTATTTCAGAAATATAAATTTGATCTATATAATTTGTTTTCAGCAAAAAAGGGTTCAACGTGAAGAGCTTCGGAACTGGAGATAAAGTCAAACTTCCTGGAAATGCTCCTGATCGTCCAAACATTTACGACTTTGGAACATCCTACGAAGAAATCTACAATGACCTCTTAACGAAAGACAAGCAATAGTATCCTATTGACAGCACCAATAAATATTTTCTATTTCAGATAGAACCTTCTTTAAGCGATTAGAATTCCTTAATGGTAATCTCAGCTATACACAGAACGGTTTGTTACACATGCTGGATCGAAATCGTAGAATAAAACCTAAGCCTGAAAGATTTCAATTGTCCAAGGACAAGTTTGACATCCTCATCACTTGCGAAGAACGTGTCTATGACCAAGTGATCGAATGCATGGAGTCCAGAACTCAGGAAGATAATCAACCTGTACATCTGATCAATATCGATATTCAAGACAACCACGAGGAAGCTACAGTTGGATCTTTTCTCATTTGCGAATTGGTCACTGTGGTACTTTCAAAATATGTCTTAAATCATGCATTATCAGATGGACAAAATTTTTTGAAATAGATGATAAGACTAGTTATTCGATCGAGCATCTATTTAAAGTTTTGTCTATTTTTAACTTTTAAAAGTTAAATGACTTTTCTATAATACCAACTAAAGTAAAAAATATGGTGTTACAGCTGGCGAACAGCGAGGATTTAGACAATGATATAGATGAACTGCTTCACGAATTCGAGTCCAAGTTTGCGAGAACGATTCTGCATACTGTGCTCTTTTATTAAAAGGACTTACAATTATCAGGGACCTGGTGTTCGTCAACGATTTAACTTATAAAGGAAACTAAATTATCTATATGAAATGTACCACCGCATTATCTGGACCAGATTATGTAAAAACGAATTCCAATAGCGACGATTAGGAATTCGATTCGTGCTTCCTATCTAACAGATTATTGCTTTCTGAAGGATATGTTCCAGAAACTTACCGCTGCGTCTACAATTAACACCTACACATGGCAAGATGTAAAAGAAAGTAAGATCGCTGCGTTTGTTCCAGTGATTTTTTAATGCTGATATTGGAGGAGTTAGAGAAATAAACACAAAGGACATACAAATTACCTAATATTTCGATCGTATAATATATACACATAGAAGTATTTTTGTGAATAATTCTTACATGTGTATGTATTCTATCGTTAGATTGTATTTGTGGTACGTAGAATCGATATGAGTCTCTGATACGCAAATATATTCAGAGATTTGTATGTTACAAAATATGATCCGCTGTTATATAGCGAAAAGGCCTTGATTCACATAGTTAAAAAAATGATACAGTACTAACATCCATAATTTTAATGTTTATCCAGATGAGCGAACAATCTTCTTGTTTTTTCACGTTTCTTTTTATTCGAATGTTTATTTATCTTTTTCCATGGTTTCTCCTCGATTAATAAACTCTGCGTGGAACCGGCTACCGATACTACATCACTGAAAATTATAATTATCGGCTATTATCAACAAGAAAAATTTGTATAGACGCTCCATTACTTATTATTATACAAACGATTAATGTCAATAATTATATACGGATAACTTTATCAAATAATAAATATACAATAACGTTACATACCTAGAACCAGGACGGTATAAACCGTGCATTTTTCCAATCACCCCTTTCGTATGTACATTCGAAAAACTATTACGGAAAAATATTTGGTCTACGTCTTCGGAGCTGATCTTGCTCCCTTTATTTACACGTATCGTCCGAAGTGGCAAATGTTTGTTCGCGGAAATAATTTTTCTTCGTGGAGGGAATGTATGGAACTTTTCTTGCTCTACTGTTGGTGGTGCGACGCAATACAAAAGTTTACCGTTTACAAAATCTTTTAAAAGGTATCGGGCCGCGCGTGGATTATCTGGTTGTCCATTTTGCGTCATGAAACCTCTGTTATCTAAAAGAAAAGAGAGCTTTATAGGTGTTCGCAAGAAATGGGTTGTTCAATTATTATAAACACGATTACATACACCCATACGCATTTAAAATCTCTTCCGCGGTTGGAGGGCGATCAGGGTCCTCTCCATCTAAAGGCTGAGGTAGCATGATACCGTAAATATCCTCTATAACGTGCCTTGGTATTAAAGTACCTAATAACGTGACCGGTGGAACTTGATCTCGCATGTTATCGATCGGTAATATCCCGTTTAAAATCATGTCTGCTTTCGTACTAACAAAGCTTGGCATTACCAATCCAGGACAATCGCAGAGAAGTAGATCCTTATCCAGAAAAAGCGTTTGAAAGTGTTTCGTTTTCCCTGGCGTCGCAGACACCGATACCTTTTTGGACATTAACAAGGCATTGATAGTGGAACTTTTACCTACGTTTGGATATCCTACTAAACCAATCGTTGTGATATCTTTCGCGTATGTTTCGCCCTTGTAAATTGTTTTGAAGAACGACACCAATTGATCTCTGCTTAATAATTCTGATGAATTTTCTATCGTTGTATCGTCTTCCTCTGTACTTTCTTTATCCATTTTTCCAGTTGAAGCGTTTGATGTAAAATCACATTCTTCGTTTTCAATTTTACAATCCCTACTTGTACGCACTTCGTTCGTATTACTACTACCATCGTCTGCACTTTCATATTCGCTCTCTGAAGCAAATTCTGAATTATACAATGACTCGCTATCTTCTTCCTCCAATTCATCTTCCGTTTCGTTATCCGGCTCGTCTTCCGAATTTTCCTCCTGTATCGACTCCTCAGTCTTCTGTTTTTGAGCAGCTAACGTAGCAGAAAAGAATGCAATTTTCACGTTAATATCTGCAAAGTACTTGGCCCACACTTGTCGTTGATCGTCCGTTAAAAAATCAGCTTTATTAATTAATATCACATTCATCTTTTTAGAATCTACTTCTTTGACATAGGCTTCTAAATCTTCGCAGCGGAACAGTAGAGGATTCCGTGCGTCGACGATTTGTACGATAACATCGCTGCGCTCCACTACTCTCCACAGTTGTCGCCAAAACTCTAAATTCTTTTCATAAGGAGTTAATATTAAACCTTCGTCTTCCTGCAGCATAGCGAGGGAACGCCGCCATTCTAAAAATTCTTCTCGTTCCTTAGCTTGTAATTCTTGGGCTGTAGTTTCGCTGTTCCATTTTGGTCTCCTTGGTATCTTAAGAAACTGTTTATTCTTCTTTTGCGACTCTAATACTTTCTGTTTCTCGTCTTGGGAAAGTAATCCTATTCCACTTTTCGGATTGACAAACTTGATGTTCAGTTTCTCAGCTTGAAACTCGGTTCCTGCTAACTCGGCAGTGGAAAGAAATTCTTGAAAGGAACTTTCTTCTGTGACGGATTGAAGATTGAGACGTCCCCAGTCGTATCCATCGTTCAATTCGGTGTTATGAATCTATTTGTATGTACAAAATGTTTACTTATGTATTAAACCTCGATGACCTTGTTTATTTCGTTTCTTGTTTTGAAAATGATCACATGGTTGAAAATGTTTAAATAACGATAAATGGTTTGTTATGATTACGCTAAACTTCATAGATTTTAATATTACGAATTCTTAATAAAATTGGAGGTATGACTCCGAGCACATGCACTGACAAATAACAATGAGAGGTTAGGAACAAAATCATTACCTTACCATAGGCATATCAGCGCATCTTTTAGCTTTCATGGAACTAAAACGGTCCCTGATTAAAGCTTTCCCTAAATTGCCGCCTCCTGTCTTTCCTTTTTTACCCATTGTGTCAAACTTTACGCTCAAAAGAACATGACATGAAGTTAATCTTTTCCAAAACACATTACCGTTCACTTTGGTTAGTTCTTAGTTAGCACGAGGAATGTAGGAAGCGCTGGTTACGGGATTAATATAAATCATAAATATAACGACAAAAATATGTTTAAATATTGACCAACGGATATTTCAAGTGTACATGAACAAAAAATTTCGAATTTAGTTCGATATACGGTTGAGATATCAGGGTGGAATTAAAATATATATTTATACATCGTACATTTGAGCTATATATAGTCAATTACGGTAAACGTAGTTATCTATAACAGCTACAAATTAAAACTGGGACAGAGCTTGAAATTGAATAATTCAGCGTCTTACTCCACTTTTATTAATAACTGATAGGTAAACTGTTCTGGTTCACAGTTTCTCGACGACCAGCAACAATTATGAAACGTTCGACATGCTCCACATGCTTCTTTCCACCCTTTATTCCACGCGCCGATCGATTCTCGAATTGGAACATGAAAGTTCTTCCGCAAGGCAGCTTGTGAACAGTTTTTTTCATCGAAATAATATTGGATGTTCATCAATTATATATTACAATTTCTCAGCGGGCACTCTCGAGACCACTCGCATCATTTCGCGTACGATTGTTAATGAGATGCGGAGAGGTCGCAGTTGTTTCAACGGGGAACTCCCCATATTTAGAAATCTAGCCATCTAATGTGGATAACACCGTCCAACAAATAAAGATCTGATTTCTATAGAGCGATTTTCTCGTTTCCCAGAAAGGAGCGTCTACTTCTAAACATCGTTGCGATAAATCTGTATTTGCATATATCTGTCGACAGGTCTCTACTGTAGCATAAGAGCTTTACTGGGTTCATGCCATTTCGGTTTACAGTAGACCTAACTGTAGACTTAACCCAGCGGTGTTTAGAAATCGATGTACTTTCGTGGAATTTTATTTTCCCGTGATCCCTTAATTTAACCCTAAAATCATACGTCTCTACAAAAACTCATCTTCTTTAGAAAGTGAGAATGAAATTCATCAAGGATCCAATGGCTATAGCAAAATGAAAGTTCGCGTTGGACAATGCAATCGGTTCGCTTCGCAGGAAAAGAATAGCTCTCTCAAATAAAGTTTCTCGAAAAAAAATATACTTTCATCCAAGTACGCTGCGCGTAACGCCCAGTTCAGAGAGTACAAAACGGCTCGCAACGCGTCCGACATGGGTCGTTAGCCTGCACCGCGATGCTTACATAGTACCACCACGTTCCACGCCATAACTCATCATCGGCGACTGTACAGCCTGCACGAGGAATAACGCTGCTTCGTGCAGGGACAAACTACAGTCTGGCCAACGTTCATAACATAGAGACACTTGAACGATTGTTTCAATAATCTCTTCCCCTGATACCTCGCGAGGAATCGCCGTCGCGTCCTCTGCCACGATTGTTGTATCCACTCCTGCCCATGTTATTGTCGTTGGGGCCACGATTCATAGGACCACGACTGGGCGGTCCCAGCTTATTCCCGAAATTACCAAAGTTCGAGTTAAAATTATTTGGCGCGTTCTGACCAGGATTCTGGCCACGGAAACCAGGCCCAAAGCCTGGTCGATCGAAATTCGGAGGGCCAGCGTTAGGCCCTCGAAAGTTCGGTAAACCTTGAAAGTTGTTACCGAATGGACCTTGATTCGCCCCAAACAAGGGCAACGGGTTGGGCCTGAAGTGTTGATTCGGTCCGAAATTACCGTTGGGTGGTGGTCGAAAGTTAAGACCAAACCCTCCAGGGGGTGGACCGTTCGGTCCAAAGCCAGGATGCATGTTAGGATGATGCATCATGTGCATAGGACCGTCGATTCCTTGCATACCAGGATGCAGAGGTTTGTTCTGCATAGGATGCTGAGACATGTTCGGGTGTGGGACTAAACTCGGAATCGGAGGGGGCATGTTGGGATTGATGTTCTGCATATTGTGGTGACTGGACATGTGGGATATGCTGTTGCCTAAGTGGGGCATGTTATTACTCATACCAGGGCCAATGCCCAACGGCATATTATCGCGTTTGTCGAAGTTGCTCGAGAAACTGTCCCCTTTGCGGGGCCCATCGTTCATCGATTTATCGTCGTCCCATCGCGAACCACTATCTCTGTCGTCGTAATCGTTATCCAGGGGTTTCTTCAACGGGAACCCATGTGAACTTCTAAAGTCTTTATCGGAGTAATTGCTCCTTATATCGTAATCGGAACGCGAGCTAGGCCTGCCAGGTCCACTGGATATGCTGAACCGCATGTCTTCGTCGCCGCGATTCATGTTTCTCGCGTTATCCCCGTGGGAGAGCTTCCTGAGATCCTCGTCGTGTCCGCCATAAGAATTGTTCTCGCCGGAGTGCTGATTGGACTTTCCCCCAGTGTACCTCAAATCGGTGTCGCTGGATTGGGAATCCTCCGTCATTATTCCTCCGAAAACTGGTTGATGAATCTTCGATGTACGATCGCTAGCCCCGCCGTCGCTCCAGCCGATCAGCTGATCAAATTTCCTTTTACCACCGCGGTTCAGGGATTTGAGAAGTTCAGGATTTTGGGCGAACTTGGAACTAGGCAGAGGCGGAGGAAGTTCAATATCGGGAACCTTGGAATAGTCTATCTCGCCATCGTCTTGCAGATACTCTTCAGATTCATCCACGTTGTCCGGTGGGCCCACGACGTCACGCAATTCTTCGATTTCCCCGGAGAACACCAGCTTATTTATTGCGTCGTTTCCTTTGGTGATGGCTTCCGCTAGCTTGGAGCCAGCTGGAAAATTCGTAACGATATGTAACGACTTCTGATATCAAATGACGAACACGAGACTGTAAACCAGTATTTTACGATACTTACGCTCCACGGGGATCATTTTTCCATACAATATAATACCATTAGGTGTCACTTCGTTCAGAGGCACCGCTCCCGGTGTAGTTTCGATCAACTGATTCACAAATGCGTTCAAAGCCTCGACTTGCTCCATGTCCTCCGCCTCCATTTCGTTCCATTGCGCTTGGAAATTTCTTGGGATGGGCTTGCTGTACGGAACTTTCTTGTTGGCGAACTTCTTCCCCTCGTCGACCGCGTGGTCCAAGTCCAATCCTGGAATTCCGCCGCTTTTGTCCTCTGGCTCGCCATCGGCGTTGATTCTGTCTTCTGGTCCCATGCCAGGTATTACGGCCGCTTCGTCAGCTACAAGATAGTCGAATTATTAATGGTACGATCTAATTTAACAAAAGCTGCATAATTTCTTGCATACCAATTTCGTGATCGTCGACGCCTGCAGATCCCGCAGGCAACGTGTTGAGATTATACTTATCCCTCATCAAATCGCCAGGCCTGTTTCGCGTCCAGAACTTCGAAGTATGGTCGTTGCTACCGGAACACAGAATATGACCCAACGGATGCCAAGCTAACGTCCAGACTATGCTGTCGTGAGCCTGTTCTATCGCACCAACTTCTTTGTCAGCTCTAAACATTGATCACAGCATGTAAAACAATGTAAAAGGTGGAATATTAAGAAATATAAAAATATACCCATACCCAACGTGCCAGAATAAAATAGCTCCGTCGCTACCACCGCTACAAAACAGGCCTTCGTGGCTCGGGTGCCACGCGACGCTGGAGGCTTCTTTCTTGTGGCCACGAAACGTTTGAACCTCTTGGCTTAAATTCCTAAGGTCGAACAGCTTGAGCAAGTGGTCCCTCGAAGCCGTTACCAGCCAATTTCCATTTTCGTTCCATTTAACGTCCATGACCGTCGACTTGTGTGCATGTAATGTTGCAAGCGATTGCCCGCTCTTTGGATCCCATAATTTGACCGGTTGCTGATTATCTTTGCTCCCAGAGATGACTAGACTTTTTTGTGGATGCCAGTGCACGCACTTCACATCAGCTCCATGACCTAAACAAAAATTGGGTGAGTGCCTGTTCTGATAACGATTAATTATTCGCGAAAAATATAATTTCACGATAAAATACATATTAAATTTAATTATAACGTAATATATACCCCTCAAAATTCGTTCTTCGTGACAGCGAAGAAAGTCCCATATTCTGACTGTTCCATCGTCACTGCACGTTGCCAGCTTGTGATCCGTTGGACTGAAACTACCCGCCCAAAACACAAGAGTTATATTCAAACAATACGCTGTTGGATAGACGAACAAGTTCTTTATTTTTTTAGACGTTCACAATGGAAGATCTTCGGTATGATAATACTATATTGTAACGGCGTGTAACACATGTTTCAGTCTGATTTTCTCATGTAGGCACAAGCATTGGAGTATTTTGATATTGAAGTAACAGCATAGCACGATAAAAGATCAATTACACACTGAGTTTCATTAACTTTTATTGAGATTCTCTTTGTACAAGTGCAATATAGTCAAAGTGGAAGGAAGCGAATGTGAAGTATTTATTGAATTCGATAGAAGGAGATTGAAGACATATGGTACACCTTACGGACATTATTATAACACAACTTCAGGACATGATTACTAGAAATCGAAATCAAAGCATGTAATGGCTTACATTTATTACTGATTCGTCATTTTGTACTAAATATTCTCGCATGCAATGTATGTACAAAACAAGCGGAAAATATCGTGAGAATTTTCCCTTATTCTCCATGGTACCATCTGTTAAGTTACTTATACGTTTGCATATCTACGCATGCATCCTTAACGGATCCTAAATAATATATTCTGTAAAAGAATTTTGTTTTATCAAAATCAGCCTACAAGTTCGTAAAGCATCACAATTTTCAGAAGATTACTCGAATAAATTGTTTGGAATTAAACAACAAGCTGTTATTTCACGAGTGACCAGTTCACGTATGAACTCTTCCTGAGAGTTCGAGCGTAAGCAATGCACAAAAAAAAACTGCACACAACGCCGCGTAAAAATAAGTACGCGAAACTTTACTTTTTGGTTGAATTTCAAAAGTAGTTAATATATCGATTGCACTATGTTCTATGGAATACGCATAGTGGATTTTACTGTAAGCGCATCTCAAGGAATAGACAGACATCAGTAATAAAAGGAAGATCTATGTGTAAATATTGTAAATAAACAAAAAACCATCATCGACAGTCATATCTGGCACTCAAACAAATATTCATTGCTCGTTAAGCAACAAACTGTTCCCATTTGTCATGAAATTAGAATCTCTCTTTGATGCCACATGACCACCGAGTGATGTACCAAGAGTGATATTTTTTTTTTAACATTTTAACGTTTATTACACAAAAAAAATGTCCGAAGTGTACATGAATTTCATTATATCTCTCTGCTACTTTCTCTCTCTCTCTCATCTGCAAAAGGGCACAAGTGACACAAAACAAAGAAAAAATACTTTATTATCGAAAACCATGGAATACTGCGGTGTCTTTATTCAACTTTATTGAAAAACTTGGATGATGTAAAGAAGGACACAGGATATTTATTTTTATTATAATTCAAGTGGGAATCTCGACTAGGTATTGGCCGTATATATTTCTTTCTTGTTTATTGGTAATTCTAAAATACACATCTTTACCCAACAGCCTGGCTATGTAACTCCTCGAACCGAGAGCCATAAGGACCTAATATTATTTTTCAACAGTTCGTTTCAACTCCTTCCTCGACTTTTTGCGAAATAATAAGTTCTTACTGCTACGATCTAGCGGACCATGTAAATCGACTTAGGTCCCTAAGACTCTAGGAGTACAAATGATAAGTTTCGTATCAACACGCGTACAACATAGTCGACAGAAAAGTTTACACTATCCTTGCGTATCGACTTTGAATATCATTGTGATCCGTGAAGGTGCAGAGAATTAAAAAAATTTCAGCGTAACAGCGAAGATCTAGATACACGCTCGTTCAATCGAAAGAGACCGACGCATTCATTTAAGGAAAAATAACTGGAGCTACCATAGCACGAATAACGAACTTTTCATCACAGATTGATTTTGTATCACAGATTCTTAGCAAACCAAGAATTTGCATATTGCCCATGCGCCTGATACCAGAAAATTTGTTCAAACACTATCCATCGAAAACTCTATAAATCACCTGTGTACCCATACAAGAATCACTATTTTCATAGCAGAAGTGTTATAAAACCAGAAAAGGAAGAGAATGAGAGTCGTGTCCAGTATCGTAACTACAGCAAGGATGGACGGATCATCGATAACAGTAGCGCAAGAGACGTAAGGACTAGTGTGGTGGATGGTATACCTGAGTCCTCTAATCGCTTCTTTGTGCGCCTGAAACATCTTGACGTTGTTCATGTTGCTCTGCCAATACTTGACGTAGCCTGCATGATCTCCTGTGACCATCCAGCTCTCGTTGTGCGACCATACCATTGTTCTTACTGGACTATCGTGTGCCTGCACAGACAAAATCAATTTCTTTGCTTAGCATCCCTGGAATCGATGTATACAGAAGGAACAAATTTGTTGCATTTATTACTTCAAAAATGTATTTTCGTTAAATTAAAAAACTTTTTGCTGAGGGCGATTTACATATAATTAGATCAAAAACGTTACAACTTAAAAAATGGTCGAGAATTTTATTGCTAAACGATTAATAGAAATAGGAAAAAAATTAGAGTTACTTTTTAATATATAACAAAGTTTGAATGAATGAAGATATAACGAGGGACATATACATCCTGAATCACATGTTAACGATAAAATTGAACGCTAATAAGAAATATACCTGTAGAATAGTTTCAAAATTAAAGGTAAGGCCGTTCCACAGAGTAAATTCTCCGCTAGATGCACCGGTAACCAGACGTCTCCCCTCCGGTGTCCAAGCCATACAGAAGATCGGACAACGCATTTTATTTGTCGCAGTCTTCACGAATCTTGTGGTAACTGCATTTATGGGGTTGTCAACGTAACTGGGTGGTGGGAGTAAATCAGGATAATACATTACATCTGGCTGAAGAGCACGCCTGTCCCGATAGTCCCTCTGCCAAATTCGATTCTACACACACAAGATTCATAATATTAACAATGTTTTACATTAACAACGTAAGATTTTGTAATATAAAATAGCACGCCTACCTCTAAACTTTTTATAATAGCGGAATTGTAATCGACTGTTTTGCGCATAACAGATTTTCTAAGTCTTTTCCCATCGAATTCGTCTTGCAGAGTGTCTTGACCGGCAGCAACAATTTTGGGAGCATGATAAGGTCTGAACGGTTTAAAGAAACCACGAGCTCCATCACGGTGGTTGATGTACCGGTGTTGGTAACTTCCAGAGGTGTTTATAGTAGTTAAATTAGGAGGTGGAGCCGATAAATTAGGAGCAGCGGGAGGTGGCACCGACATATTAGGTAAACTTATGGCTGGCGGAGGAGTCGCAAATTGGGTATTTGCAGACATAGCGAAATAATTTAAGGGATGTTACGACTAATTCAAACATGTAAAAGAAAATATAGTCGAAACAGATAATAAGGAACAAACATATTCGTTGCTTGATACTGCTTGAAGTCGCTATGCAGAATCCATTGCAGTTTCTAATTCTGTAAATAAACATTAAAAAACAGTTTTCATTAAGATTTTATTAAATACCAACAGAGTGTTTCTATTCAGTAATTTCACCTAACTTTTATTAACTTTGTATATCGGTATACATTTAAAATTATTTTATGGGATTAATGGGAAAATGCACTTTCACAATATGTGAAAGTATAGAACTGACTTGTCAATACGAAAGGTTTGTACCTTGTTTATTCCTATTATCGCAGATTTCAAGTTTTCTTTGATCGGTTCATTAACATACGACTAAATATTCGATACACGTAAACGAGCAGCTAGAACTCGCTTTCAGAAATATTGGAATGGCAACGAAGGTTAGACGATATATTTTCTAGAAAAATGAGAGCAACCACGACAAACGCAAACTTTATTTAACTCCTAAGCTCTTTCAACGCGAAATAAAATACGTTTACGAAACGTGATGAAACAACCTGCTCGTTAATTGCGAATAAAATTTTCTTTGATGCTGTCGCACTGTAAAACCCTTAGAATGTACACAACCACTTATTTTCACCGAATATAGAAAAACGTTTTTTGAAATCGATCAACCAATTATAGAAAGCGAAGGGGCCATTACTCGACGAAAGTATCGACAACTGCGGCGTTATACTCGAAATATGTAAATTTAAACGCAACGGGCAAACAGTAAGAAAATTGTGTGTCCGCTACGGACGCCATTACTCTTCTGGGCGATGACATCCGTTTTATGTTTCCACTTCCGTCGGTGGTTTTTTAGTAACTTATCGTGGCTCGTGTTTTAATCAAATTTTATTGATGAAAATCAATCAGTACACGCGAAATTAACGCGAGTATCTTAAAGTGATAAGCTCTTAGTATGGAAACTTGAAATAGGGTGCAGAGTAATAGGGAGTTAACCATAAGGTGAGTTCCACTATTGGTCATGATCGCCCATCATTGGTGAATCTAGTGGTTCCTAGTAATGTAGATCATGGATCGAGATCACGTCTCAGTGGATGCATCCTGTGGTTGTAACTTTAAAAAGAAATAGTCACGTGTGTGACAGAATATGCTTTATACATGAGGTGTATCAAATGAAATGTCAAAGGATCATTATAGGGCTGCATCGTCACGAACCAAAAAGGAGTCGATGATGAAAGTTGGGATGACTTAATCCTTAATAAAGTTTAATAGTTTGTACAATATCTGAAATATCTGTATTGTATTTTAAGATGAATTCCATTCGTACTGGGATGTGTAGACCTGTATATAAAATTGGAGCACCAACAATATTATGTAAGTTCATTGGTTCTATGTGCTAACTCTATTTATTGTAGTTAAATTAATGAAATTGTTCTGCAGTTAGGACGTATTCATCGATCCTCACATTTGTACCGAAATGCGAACAAACAAAGGATTCAGATTTACTGAGGTTAAAAGAATTCATTGATAAACACAATAACATTTGCATATTGACAGGGGCAGGGATTTCTACGGAAAGTGGTATACCAGATTATAGATCCGAAGGTGTCGGACTGTATGCAAAGAGCAGTCGTAGACCGGTACTGTACAAAGATTTTTGTGGAAGCGATGTTATTCGTAGACGCTACTGGGCTAGGAATTATGTAGGTTGGCCAAGGTTGTGATTTTCTAATGGAAAACAGAATTTAATACGACCAAATTTAGTTTATAACAAAGACTCGATCTCATAGGTTTTCTTCTATTGAACCTAATAACACACATAAAGTATTAAAAAAATTGGAAGACGCGAAAAAAGTGAGATGCATTGTTACTCAGAATGTAGATAATTTGCATGCAAAGGCAGGAAGTAGGAAAGTTATAGAGTTACATGGTACAGCATTCAAAGTGATGTGCCTTAATTGCGATCGACGAATATGTAGATATTCTCTGCAAGATATTTTGGACAGGCTTAATCCAAATATGACGGCAACTAGTCAAATGATAAGACCAGACGGCGACGTAGATCTGTCACAAGTATGGGATACAATTATTAATTGCAATTGACAAGTATACGACCGATTGATACCCAACTCTGTTTAAAGGGGTAGTTTAGTACTTTATATATATATAAATGAATAACTGAATAGAAATGAAAATTTATAGATGCATGGTCTTTCGTTATAGTTCGAGGTTAGGAATTCTTAAACTACTCCTTTAATTTGAAGAAATAAAAATGTACGCAAATCTGAATGTAGGATGAACATACATTTTAACAGGAACAAGTGGAAGAGTTTGTTGTTCCATCTTGTGAAGCTTGCGGCGGTGTCCTAAAGCCTGACATTATATTTTTTGGCGACAATGTCCCGCGCCAGATAGTGGAAAGCGTGAAATACAATGTCGAACATTCTGATTCTTTACTGATCCTGGGTTCTACATTGACCACATTCTCTGGATATCGGATAGCGTTGCAAGCCAGCAATGCTGGAAAGCCGATAGCCATATTAAATATTGGCAAAACCAGAGCGGATGATCTTGCCAAGATTAAAGTGGAAGGTAGATGCGGCGATGTGCTATCAAGAATTTCTACGATGATCCTAACAAGTTAATTAACTATCTTTCGTACTTCTTACAAACTGGGCTGTGATTATTGTAAATAAACTTATAATGCACGAATAAAAAAATGAACTATTTTGTTTAAAATTTTCATTGTTTTTTTTTATAAGTGCGACGGTGAGCAAACGAGTACTTTTTACAAGATCATTTCGTCGATGTTCGATTCTTGATAATTAATATAATACATACTTATTATTTGGCATTACAATTAAGTATAAAAGTTTTATTAAATAAAATTACTAATAGATATAAAAGTACTTGCTGCTACAAGGCTTTGAGGGATAGAGGAAATTCATATTTTACATGGAACAAAAATTCCAATACAAATATTCATTGCAAACATATTTCATAACGAAATCAACAAGCCTAATATTTCGAAATTTGTTAAACTCCCTGAACCATTAAAACTTTTCCACTCTTTGCAATAATAATCTTAATAGAACACGACAATGTCTATGTTCAAAAGCATTATTAAAACCATTAAAATCTCTGATTATTTCACTTACCATAATAACCTTTAAAGTGAATCTCAATTGCAACAATAATAGCAACAACGAATAATTCAACTTCTATTTTAAAATTTGTAAACACCAATTGTCTAACTACTATAGGTTGGATAGTACTCATAACATTATCACATCTGTACCAAAGAAAATCCTTTGAATATTACCCATGCTATACTTTGGTTTGATACCAAATAATGGGACACGTTTTTTGACCTAATATTCAGTTTCAGACCTTTGTCTTTTGCGGTCTGGCATGTAAGTTTGCCAAGAAAAGTTTATCGTCCGCAGACTTGTGTCTCATTACCAACATTCTAATACGCTTTGGTTCAACGTCAAGCAATGAAGCGTCGTTACAGCAGCTTCCAATTTTAAACAGTGGCGTCAGTGACACGCACGTGAATGGACAGCTCAGTATCAGTCAGCAGTGACCGTCATGGCACTGAACACGATAACAGTCACACGATCGTTGGTGGCTGAAGAACAGCTGGCGCTCGCCTGACTTTCAAAGCTTCTGGACTCATGGCGCGCACCTGCTTGGTGATTTGGTCATAGTCGTACGTGACGGCCAGCCCACCCTCGGAGTTTGGCTTCCTGGTACTGTAACCTTTGCCTTGTGAAGAGTTCACCGTCTTCTGTCTATCGTTCGTCGCTGTATTACTGTAAAAGGCGTCCGCTGCGATGCTGCCCTCCTCCTCTTCTTTCCGATAACGTCGACTCTTGAACCTCAATATGGAATACACAGCGAGGGATATCAGAAGCAAGAGGAACAGCAGACCCACGGCAGCAGCGGCTGCTATTACTCTCATTTCCGTTGGGTCACGGATGAGCAGTTTAACGTTCGTCGAATCCCTCCCCTTTTCGCTCTCCACCAACAGAGTGTACACTCGAGCGTCTTCTTTCTGCAGATCCTTTATTACCAGCTTCGCCCAGTAGCAATTTGTTATCATCTCGTTTTCCTTGATGTGCTCCAATGGCACTGCCTCGTACTTTGGATGAATGCTCTCACCTGGACAATCGACGAGTGGAAAGCGTTAGGAACCTTACAAACATGGATAGTTTGTTTTGACGCTACAACATAGTTGACCCTTTCAACACGACTTTTCTGTATTTGAATTCTACTCCTTTCTCGTTTAGAAATTAATTGTATTAAACTAGGGTTGGCTATACATCAAAGACTATAACCGAACGAGAAGAGACGATTTACCCCATCATGAATAATTTTCTTTTTATCTAGATATGTTCAAGGTGTAATACAAGAAATCGTACCAGCTCTGATATGGGAGCTCCCCCACTGCCAAGCAACAAGTTTAGGCGGTGGTCTGGAACAGAACCGTGACTTGAGGACGTGTTCGGATTCCCCAGCCCACCCCAGCGACTCGTAGAACCCTTTTCCCCCAGTGGATGGTCTAGCTTGTATCTCTGGCGGTCCTGTTACGTGAAGCATGTAACGAGCCTCGCTGGGCATTTCTCTCCTCACACCGTTGATCACGTTGAACGCCACGCATCGATATTCCCCTTCGTCGGACCACATAACGTTCTCCAAACGCAGGCGTTTACCACCGTCCTTGTTCTGAAGGGGATTCTCGATGGCCTCCGTCACGCCCCCACGAAGATGCATCCATCTGTACTGAGCCGGTGGGTTCGCCTCGAAGTCGACGCACTCGAAGGGATCCAAGCTCGTGCTTAGCAGAGTCGTTTCCTCGAACTTCAGCGCTGTGTCGTTGCCGGACTCCTCTTCCTTCAGCCTGGGACCGTCTGTAAAAGAGGCAATTTACTTGAGAATGATCTGTATTAGCTGTATAATAGATTATGTATAATTTTAGTCTTTTGGTCAGTACAGTCATTTGCTCAGGAATTGGCGAGGCAGTTCGATTGGCTGTCGCGTAAAGGTCGATTTATACTATCCCTACAGATTACGTTACGTTGGTAACAGGTCCAGAACAGTTCCGACACAGACACGAGTGTTTATATTACACGTTCGTCGATCGGTGGAACCGATCAGTCGTTTAACAGAAAGCGTTTCGTAAAGACACGTAATAGCACAAATAGGAAAAATGTTTTCACATTTAAGTATGCCGCCATTTTGGTGTGCACAAGTGCTTGAGAAGAAGAAAAGTTGAAGGAGAATATTGGACGCTATACAAAATTAACATACGACGAAGAAAAGTTTTTTCAATATTTTAGAATGTCGGAATATAGTTTCAATTTTCTTTGGGGAACAATTGAAAATTCTTTCAGAAAGAAGAACACGGACTTTTAAGGAAGCAATTAGCCCAAAAGAAAAATTAGCGATATGTTTAAAGCAAGTATTTTTCAATAACAATTCATAAATACAAGCATATAAATAAAGTAATATTATTGATATTCTCCACCGAACTGCTCATAAAAACTACTGGTGGGTGTAGTGGCAGTTAGAGTGGAGTATGAAGTCGATGGAAATTCTAAGAGTAATGTTTCTTTTGAAGACTGTGAATATTGTTGCGGGTCTGTGCGGATAGTATAAATCGACCTTAATGGTTGCATCTGCAAAGCTACCGCGACCGAGACGAAAGAGAGGATGGGCCCTCTCCTTGCCCCTGTGCCGTTCTGCTCGTAGGTGTTTCGCCAACTCCTGAGCAATATACAGTAGCAGATACTTCAGCCAATGTAACGTCTCTAGCAACCCCAAAGACAACTCGAACTCCTATTATTCTTTCTGAGTAGTAATCATAGTATATAGCAGGAGTAGTATTAACTCCTATTATTCTTCCACAGTAGTAATCGTACCAACAGTCGCAAGAACAAAGTTACAAATTTTACCGTATCCCCGTAAATTGGGTCTGTCGTTCTACTACAAAGGGAAAGTCGTATTACGTGTCTGCAACAGGGCAGCGTCGAGTACAAATTGACGTGTTTATCAATAACCACAGGTGCGATTACTTCCTCCCGTTGTTCCTCCTTAAAACTAGACATCACGGTAAAAGTCGAGCTACTTCGCCACGAACATTGTACGTCCAGCCTGTAGTTAGCCGGGGCGCTTTCACCGATAACGTTGACCGCCTTGCAAGAGTAGAGACCGGCGTCGTTTCTCTTCACCGGCTCGAATCTCAGCTCGGAGCCCGTCTGCGTGCTGTTCTGATGCGTTCTGTTTAGCATCAACGAAACGACGTTGCTCGTCACAGTGACGGGAGCTGAATCCTTGAACCACTTGATCGTTCCGCTGGGATTGGCATCCGCGAAGCATTTCAGGCTCATAAAGCTCGCCGAATCCTCGAGGGCCGCCACCAGCAGCCGCGGTTTCGTCTCCAGCCGCACCTCGGGAGTATCTGGAAATTCGTGACGCCGTTAGTACGAGCCGACCACCGTTTCGCCTCGTACCGTACGATGGTTGGTCTATTATTTTACAGAAAACGGTAATTGCGCTCGTAAAAACTGAAATCTCGAGGATGGACGACTGCGGTTAATTGCAGCTGGCTATGTAGACCATAATGCCAGAATATACCGAGTGACTGACCAATGTAAGACTTTGCCTTTGTTTAGCTTGTGGAAACTTGCTGAGAGGTTAACCGTGTAAACGCGAATATCGAGCGTTCCAGCCTATGGAATCGATTGAAGCTGTGTTAAACAATGTAATTTAGTAGAATTCTACGTGTTCAGTACGTTATCAAACGTTTTCTAAAGGTTTCCGGTGGCTGGAATACCGTTGGCGTCGGTTTCGTATAAACGCGAATATCGAGCGTTCCAGCCTATGGAATCGATTGAAACTGTGTTAAACAATGTAATTTAGCGCAATTCTACGTGTTCAGTACGTTATCAAATGTTTTCCAAAGCTCTCAGCATTTCTTATCAGATTTCTGTTACTAATCCTTTAATAGGTTACATAGATTTACTGCAATTAATTAGGAGGCTTAGATAAAAATGAATTTGGATACATGCTTGCCTCTTTTTATATAGGCAAGAGTCAGCATGAATGGCTGTCGTGTAATATAACTAAATAAATATATAATAAATACAAATTATAGAAGGTACATAAATATATACATAAAATTGAAATATAGAATATAGAATAAATAAATAGAGTAGAATTATATATAAATAAATAGAATAGACCATCTCCGGTAAACCTCACGTTAACTATAATTTATTTCACGAGAAGAACTCGGAGTATCGCGTGTTTAGCTCTCTCGGGCTCTAAAGGGATACTTTTCGTAGAATTAGATTGAAAATCCAAGGACAGATACCGTGTGACACGAAAACAGGAGCAATCGGTAACATCTCTATTCTTCTCCGTGCTTTAGAATTTGAATGCTTCGCTGATTGTATCTATCGAAGTAACGCTGTCCTTCATTTATTTCGAAAAATTCCAAATAATCTGATCCAACGTGGAAAAGTGAATGGCACCTCAGAATTGCAAATTCACCCTTTCACTGGGCTGCTTGAATAGACGTTTCGGTATGCGATAAAACAAAAACAAAAAAAAACAGAGTACCAGAGATATACATACAATGCACATCCAGTCGTGTTTCCGCAGAAGTCGGAACGAGGCTGGATGGATGCATCGTGATACACCGAATCGGCAGACCATGGGCTTCTCTTTGTCCACGGACTCGCAGAAGACTGTGGGCCGCCCATGTTTTAGGGCTGTCCACTTCTGTCGTGTTCGTCTGCTCCCTCAGAGGCTCCACCTCGTCTCCTCCTATGTACCTGATTCAGAAAGCAAATTTTTCAGTTTGTTTTGCGTACAGAAAACACTGTTTATCTTATGGTGGACCCTACAGAAGGCACAAAAGGCGAGAACGAAAGGCTATGATTTCACGTTCACAGGTGCAAGTTAATCATTGGAAGATGCTCCAATTAATTTAATTTTAAAGTTCTGAAGACTGCTAGTACTTTGAGTGTCAGACATGCTCATGTCGCACCTCGTCGTGACGCGGCGATTAATACAGTATAGTACACAGTACAAAACAGCATTATACAGTGTGATACAATATAAGATACAGTATTAAATCATAATACAGCGTAATACAGTATAGTACACAGTATAAGACAACATAATACACTGTTATACAGTATAAAAAACAGTATTATATCAAAATACAACGTAGTACAATATAATACACAGTATAAGACAGCAT
>NW_026533254.1:23476619-23513880 GCF_026225885.1 Hylaeus anthracinus | reverse complement strand
ATCAAAATACAACGTAGTACAATATAATACACAGTATAAGACAGCATAATACAGTGTGATACTGTATAATACAGCATAATATAGTATAATACACAGTATTACAGTACACACAGCATCACACAGTACAATACAGCACAATACAAGAAGTTCTAAAGACAGTTAAGCAAAATGTACTAAATTAAACATTTTCCAGCTCCGCTACTAACATTGCTAGCCGTATGATGGAAGGGACATGATTGTTAATGTTGACTTTGCATCGAAGACACGACTAGTTGCACCCAAGTTTCCGGAAAGCCGTTCAGCAACTTCCCACAAACGTCGATATTCAAGGTTTATAACCCTTTCTAGAGTGATTCACGGGGAGACTATGCTCGTGGCCAGTTTCACCGCTTCCACGGCCGCAATCTGCATAATTATGCTTGGCACTACATCTTCCCGAGCAACGGGGGACGAAACGAAGACGAAGAAACGGGGAACTGTTTAGAGACACCGTGCCTATTAAAGGCAGTAAAAGAGTGGATGCGGCCTGCGCAAGTTATCATAATTTGTAGAATTTTTGTAAGCGCCAGGCGAAGTGTGAAATTAGAAACTGTTCTCGTAGTGTTCCATATTCTATTCGCTAAGCGTGTAAAAAAAAAATTTCCTCGCGGAATGTGCATCACCGTTTGCACCAAATTAAAATGAATTTTATACGAAGAAATAGTAATGCTTATAAAGTCGTAGTTTCTATGAAATTCGTGTCTTCCATATTCCATTGCTACGAACGATCGTAGACAATAGTAAAACGCTTTCCGACGATAGTTATATTTCATTCCTATTGTTTTTTTGCGGCAACTTTCATTCGAAGGAATGCTGACAATGTATTACCGCGTTTCAGTGGCGATCGACACGGTTTCTCGCAACTAATATCTGTAAATGAAAATACGGTGTCAGAGATTTGGTAACGAAAACCAACTATTGGGAACACTTATAGATTTATAATGCGTAACAAGGATATAAAAAAAATATATAAATGGAATTTTTGTCACTTTTAAATCGAAACCTAGAACGTTTTAAAAAATGGAACTAAAACTATTACTATAAATACTTTATGATTAGAATGAACGTAAGTTTTAATTTCTTTCACCGAAAGTTAGCGTCGAGAAACGACATTACTTATGGGGTGACCTAACAGTTCTAATTAGTTATTAAAATGATAGAAATTTGAGGTATAATTGAAACCAGATGGTGTCTGTAACAAAATGCGCCGTGCTTTGGCTTCTAGTAACGTATAAATCATGGTTCACAGAGGCCAGCCGAAGCAAGAACCCATAACGCGGTGTTTATGCAGCCGAGAACTTCGCTAGCAGGGTCTCTTTCTTTTTCATGGTCTAGCGACCAGCCCAGGCCACACCTCATCTAAATTCTTCTAACATAAAACTCGCTCTGGTCTGATCATCACCTTCGCATGAGCGGTGTTACAATTTTCATGAACACCGCTACAATTTTCATAGCAATCTGGGTACGTTACGGCTTGTAAACATAGCTTCCCAGAAAGGCCCTAATCGGACTTTCAAATTTCGAACCGGAGACCCCCGAGACGTTCCAAGAAAATTGTTCTTACTTTAGACTGTTTGTTGTTCGGCCCATGGCGTGTTCGATAAAGTATTCGAATTTGTGAATGATTAATAAAGTGAATTATTGTTTCGAAGGTTCGTCGTTACGTATTCAGATCCTTCATTGGCGTTTAGAAAGTGGGATAAAGAGGAAAGTACGAAAATCCAGGAAGACCGATTCTAGGTTTCGCTGCTAATTGGCCGTGAATTATGGCAAAAATTACTTTCATTTTTCGCTGAATCTCGTCTCCTTTCTTAGGCTCCTCCATCAGGAGCATTTCTTACTTGCTTTGAGTTCTAGTCCGACATTATACCGTGGGTTGATCTGTACTATATTGTAAATAGAAACGTAGAAAGCTGTATAAATAGATCTGAAGAACATAGGAACTTACAGTGGGTGTAGAATGTATTCGTACATCGATTAATTTCCAAAAAAACTTTTGTGTGAAATTGTAGTTTCTTAACTTCTTTTTTTGTAATCAATGATATTTTACATATTCTCGGAAGTCTCTAAGATAGATATAATCCAAACAACATTTACTAGTTAATATAATTTGTGAAATTAACAATATAAAATGGGATAATTGGGTAAAAGTATAGAAGCAATAAGTATTTCTACGATTCTTATGATGAACCATTTACAGCAGAGTTTGTCACGTAAACACGTTAGTTTATTGATCCGTACGAATTAGAAAACATCAAATTTCCAGTAAAGTACTTTTAAACAGTTGTCCGAATACTTGTTGCTTCAACATTTCTATCGATTAATTGTTTTTTTTCTTGTCAATTTCGCAACTTACATAAATAGCTATTTCTTTTTTGTAATCTATCTGTTGTAGACATTTCCGAGAATATGTAGAATGTCATTGTTTATAAAAAATAAGTTAATAAATTACAATTTTAAATAGTTTTTTTGGAAATTGATCGGTGTACGAATACTTTCTGCACCCACTGTATTTATTTTTATTTTATTTTAAATTAGCAAATTATTTATTTTAAAATTGAAAAAGAAATAAATAACTATCAATCCTAGTACCAATAATTAACCATACTATTGAATAAATGAACGTTTATTATAGAAATTTGTATCCACTTAATTATATTATAAATAAATTCAAAGAACAAGTTCCTACGTTCTTTAAATTTCTCCTGAATTAAATGGCCGGTGCACCGTGAGTTTTATGCCGACTGTAAAGTATATGCAGTTGCATTAGTTAAGGCGCATTATGCTACCCTTTCAGCAAGCTAATTGACACGGCTTACCACTTTATGAGCGCCGGTGGATTTCCATATCTTGATACGCAGGAAATGGTAACTTCCTGACCCTCCCTTAAAGTTAGGGCAGTGGTTAAAATCGTTCCCCCGTACTCCAGCCGTGGCTTCCGGGGTTTCACTGAAATCCGCAACGCAACAAAAGATTCAACGATTAGGTTACACATGCTAAACACTCGCAACAATAAACGCTTTACATAAAATATACGATTTACTTAACGCGGTGATTCATTGTTGCCCAAACAGGACGCCGCGTTTCGTTAAAATGAATTACGAGCGCGTCGCTAAAACAGTCGAATTTAAAAAGAAAACTGTTTTATATTTACGGTTCATTCATATGACGTTTGGTTTTAAAAATAAAAACAAAAAATTGAGAAGTCCTTCGTCCTGGAAATTAATACCAATTACTCATTTGTAATTCAATATCACTAAACAGTAATTATCGGGTAATAAGTACCCGAGCAATTGGATTGTGAGACAACCGATTATCAGGAATTGGAATTCCACTTGATTATCGATAATTAAATAATAATGAATCGCAAGCAAAAAAATTACATTGCGGAAAAGGCTTTCGGTTTTAAAAATAAAAACAAAAAATTGAGAAGTCCTTCGTCCTGGAAATTAATACCAATTACTCATTTGTAATTCAATATTACTAAACAGTAATTATCGGGTAATAAGTACCCGAGCAATTGGATTGTGAGACAACCGGTTATCAGGAATTGGAATTCCACTTAATTATCGATAATTAAATAATAATGAATCGGAAGGAATGAAATTACGTTGGAAAAAAGGCTTTCGGTAGAAGACGAAAGTAGAATGCAACACGAGGTGTTCGAATTTCAGGTAACCCTTTGTAAAACATGCATCGTTCCATTGAAAAGGCATCTGATTATGCATACGATTCGAGGTGGATCGAAGGAAAGTGAATTTTCCAGCGGTGATGTAAAAACTCAACGTTCCGTTAAAACTAAGCGCAGTATTTAACGCTTTAATGTCTCGTGAAACGTTATAGGAACTGTTACGCGAGCATCGTGGATTCCTTAGTTGCAAATCTGGAAATCGGATTACATGGTAATCGTTGAAATTGAGATACGATTGCTCGAGAATTAGCTCGCTTTATATTTCACGTTGGCTAACTTCGTTTCTAAAAAAAAAAAATAAAAATAAAAAACCAATTGCATGCCTTGGCAATAACAAGAAAGTCTAAAGTGCAGTTATTAAACATAAGTATTATGTAAATCGTAGCTTCGAAACGCGTTTTATGTATCAAGGAAATGATAGTATAATTTCAAATTAAATTTTCACAGAATTTGTAATCTTCATTTCTTTGTTATTTGATTCTTTCAGAACAGTAGAATCTTGAAAAGGAATCTGGCAATGTGTTCCTAATTTCTTTCCCAGGCCATTTCGAGGCGGCAAGATCACACGAACATGGGCATCGAATATCCATCTCAAGTGACTAAAAAAAATACTTCTCTGGTCCTAGAGAACTACTCAGCGATATACCGCAGAGAGTCGAGTTTTTATAGTGTGCCTGGAAAATTTCTCTGCTGTTATCCTGGGAAAGAAAGGGAGTCTAAGTAGTCGGAAGATTTTTCAAGATTTCCCAGAATTTCTCTAACTTATCCTTTGTGATAAGTATAAAAATCACCTATGATATATGTACAGTCAGGATGCATTAATATTTGCGAGAACGACCAGTTACAGGTAGCCATATGGAGGATGTTACGCGAAGCGCCACATCGCTAACCTACTTCAAAAAACAGTAAAAACCAAGGAAGGATAAATTGACGCAAGTGTTATCGATTAACGGATCGGTTGGGACATGCGGTTCCTGTTGAGTATACAGTGGCGTGCAAAAGTTCCCGGTCAGATGATTTTTGCGATTTTTCTTCCAAAATTACAGTGTTAAAAAAGTTTTGTTAGATCTAAATTAAATCTAAATTTAATTTGTTCGGCAGCGATGGAAGAAAATATGTACAACTTTTAGTTGGGAAAAGAAATGATCCAAGATATCAAACACCAACTGTTAAACATGGTGGAGGAAGCATCATGGTATGGGGAGCTTTCTCCGCTCAAGGAGTTGGTTCTCTTATAAAAATTGAGAGTATCATGAATAGCGTGATGTACAAAGAGATTTTATAAAGTCATATGCTACCATATGATAAAAGGAAAATGCCAGAAAATTGGTTTTTCCAACATGGTAACGACCCCAAACATGCATCGAAAATCGTAAGAAGGTGGTTGTCTACAAATGAAGTACAGGTTTTAGACTGACCTTTTTACTCTGCGGATTTAAATCCGATAGAGCATCTCTGGGGAGAGATGAAACGTCGAATGAAAAATCATAGAAGTTCTAGTAAGACACAATTTTTTTCAGAATTTAATAGAACAGTGGAACAAAATACCATGCTATTATATTATTCGGTTAATTGAATCCATGCCTCATCGCTGTGCTGCTGTTATTGCTTCAAAAGGCATGGCTACGAAATATTAATTATAATATGTTAAATAATGTAATCCGAAATATTTACAAAATGAAAACCAAGCATAACTTTTTTGTTAAACGTGCTGGCCTTTTGGGAACTTTTGAACACGTTAGTTCACGTATTCTACAAATAAAGACGTAAGAAAAATAATTCTAATAAAATTGTATTAACAGTTTTCTTTTGGAAGAAAAATCGCGAAAACCATCTGGCCGGGAACTTTTGAACGCCACTGTAACATGACATTTTTAACGATATAATTGCAAATTAAATATTAACATTTAAGGGGTTAGTCGCAGTCAGGAAAATGGAAACGGGCAGTTTCTTGTGTGTGTGTTTTTCTAAGGTATTAAATAATAATTTTTATTAATGAAATGTAAATATATTACAAAGTATGTCTTAAAGAACTATAAAAGACTTTTTGTTTTAAAAAAAGGTTAATCGATTTCGTCATAACAGGCGATGGCGTAGGTGGCCACTTGGTTTGCGGTGAGCAAGATTTCTTCGAACTGGTGCACCTGAAAACAAAACTAAAGGTAGATTCAGAAAACATATTAGACTAACGGGTTCCTGATCGAAGAATTTTTTATTTTCTTGTATACCTTTTTTTTTATCCTGTATTGAATCGCTTAATTTTAGCGAAAAACTTGAAAATCAACTTCAAATGTACGCCATCTTGTTTGAAATTAATTTTTTCCAAAATCCTTCATTCAGGGAGCCGCTAGACTAATATATTTTCGAAATCTACCTTTGTTTTTGTCCTCAGGTAAACCAGTGTAGAGAAATCTTGCTCACCGCAAACCTATGTTTATAAATCATCGTCTACGTCATCGGCTGTTATGACGATATAGATTAAACGTTTCTTAAAACAAAAAATGTTTTTTAGTTCTTTAAAACATACTTTATGATATACTTAATTGTTACTTATGCAAATTATTATTTAATAACTAAACAAAAATCACAAAGAAATGTCGTTTTTTCTCTTCCTGACTGCGACTAACCCCTTAAGAAGCTCACCTCTGACGAGGAGTCGCGAGGGCAAGGATGTCAGGGCGTCCTGTCGCGTGAAATCACCAGAGGTGACTTGGCACTCCCAGTAGCCGTCGTCGAAGTCGAGGGAGGCCCTCCTGATAAGGAGGGTGCAATCGCTGCCACGGCCGCTGGCCCACTCGTATTTGTCCGGATGCATGCCCACTGGCTTCCTGTCTTTCTGCCATATGCACTGACCACGCTTGTCCTGTACCCTGCACCGTAGCTGAACGTCATCACCCGACGACACTTCCTGGTATAACGCGGGAGTCTCGGCGAACCTCTGTTCGCCAATAATGGGACCCACCAGTACAGTCAATATCACCCCGAGACTAACAATCTCCATCTTGGTACCCACTTTAATTCAAACTTCCAATATTCCAGTCAATTTTCAATAATTAAACGCGCCGGTTCAGTTTCGAATCGTCATTATTCGTCTACACGATTTTATTCACTCTTCATAGTTTTTGATCATTATTAACTTGGCATATTTAACGCGTATTTCTTCCAGGTTGCGATTCGGATTCCGATCGGTACGTCAATCAATCGTAGGAACGCGCATAGCAAATTGCAGAACCTCGTCGCATTGTTAGTCACCGAATAAAATTCTAATTTTAATTGCAATTCCTTCTCGATATTTGTAGCGAAGAACTCGAGCAATTTAAAGTACCTTCACTGTAAACATTGTTCACTTCGATCTGACGTTCGAAACACTTTCGGAAGATGCGCGGGAAAAACTGTCGCGTCGAGCTTTTATGCTAATGAATATATTTCGAGTATATCGTGTCTTAATCGATAAAGTTTCACGAATACTTCGTCACAAATTCACTGCGATCGTTCGAAGTAGACATCGCGCGAAACAACACCGGGGAGAACAACCTGTTCTCGTTGGAGAACATGAGACGAAGTGAACGTTTGTGATCAGTTGTGACATTCGAACGAGACCTCGCGAGGGGGCAGTCCCGCCCGCAGCGCCATCGGCGGTGGATCGTCGAAACACTTTCACATCCCCTGTAAACTTCAAACTTTCTTCTCTCGATTAATCTTTAAAAATATGCGTCAGTTGCGACAGTATCTATCGATGATCCTTAACGAAACAGATGTAAAAAGTGAATATAGTACGCCAACTGGGAAACGTAACACTTCGCGTAACATTGGTCCTACCCGTTATCTTCCACTTCTTCGAGTCGAGTGAATTATTCGAACCCGAAACACTCGAATCGAATGATTTCTATCGATCAATGTTATGAAGAATCTTGTACAGAAAATCTTGTACGAAAAATCTCGTACGATTGTAAAATTTTATTTCGAACGTGAAATACGTTGTGAAATTTGAATTTTCGAATAGTGGGTGGAATAGATTCCTTGCGGGAACGAATGAATCGCAGACAAAGAGTACCGAGAGGCTGGGAGGAAAGAAAACAGACGAGGTAAACGAAGTATCTAGGACGTCGGAGTACAATACTGGAGGCACGTAGTGGAACTGAGCCAGAGTTAAAGCCAGAACGTTCACCGGAGTGGAAGCGGAAGACGGGCCCCGAACGCGGGCCCACGCGTGCGTATCCAACCCTGTCTCCTCTGCTGCTATCCTTATTATTCGAGCGTGTTATCATTATGCCATGCTACGGCGAGCTTAGCCGCCCATTTGCTCTACATACTCTTTATTTCGCGTCTAGCCAGCGAGAAAACCACCCCTGCGCCCTCTTCGCGATCCCTACCCCTTTTTTCCCCTTCCAATCGACTATGACACGCCTCCTTCTGAGTTCGAGGTGAAAGCAGCCACTTATCGGGCCATTAGACAAGCGTTCCACGTAACGTAACCAACTGTGGAGGGTAGAGATAAGGAGGGCAAACTCATATGGAATTTAAAAGTCGAACATTGTCAATTGGTAACTTTTGTAAAGTACAGCCTTACTGTTCGCTAATACTCGAGATTGTGGCAAAAACGCTCTCCGCTTGTTCACTTTCAAACTTCAAAGGGGGCATTTCACTATGACCGCACAGAAAAAAGCCAATTTTCAATCATTTTTTTCTCAGGAACTGCATAAAATTGCATAAAATTGAACGAATGTTTTTTCCCCTTAAAGGTATGATTTAAGGAAAGTAAATAAAAAAATTTTTTTTTGGTAAATAATATTTCGTCGTTTATTTACAAAATAATGTGCATGTGTGCAAAAAGAAAAAGTTATCCGCTGACGCAGGTGATTTTGGCTCTCCTGGTAATCTGAAACAGAAAATCGAAGAAGTTTATTAAACTGTGTCGTCAAAAAATTTTTTATTCACTTTCCTTAATCATACCTTTAAGGGGAAAAAACATTCGTTCAATTTCGTGCAATAGTTCCTGAGAAAAAAGTTATTGAAAATATGCGTGTATGTGTGTGCGTATGTATGTACATGTGTAAACAAATTTTTCGTTAACGTTTTCTAAAAAACTAATAGCGAGATCAAAATGATCGATGATGCAATCGATGTGTATCAATCCAACTCAGAGCTGATTAGATTTTGTTCTAATTCGGTCCAATAGTTTTTTAGTACTTTTAAGAAAACTTAACTCAATAACGCAATCTAGATGGGAGAATATAAATTTACTACACTACATATATATACATACAGGGTGCTACAAAAGTATGGAAACAGTCAAATACTTCCCAAAGTGGAACATTTGTGAGAAAAATGATTTGGAGAAATGTTTTAGGGTTTCAAAAATTCTATTGAACGATCGTGTCCGTTTGACCTTGAAAGGACCGATCAAAGTCAACATGATTTTTTTAACATTTTTTTAACATTTTTAACAACAGGAACACCTCATTTTGTATCATGCACTGCGAAAGCTGGCTATGAGATCTTTTCAAAACACTAGTTTCAAACATTTCTTTTATTCGCGATAGATTGCGCTGTAATCGGAAATCGGGAAGTTCCTTGTGTGGCCCGTAAAGGGTAGCATACAAAATAAACATAAATAGGTATATAAATTAAGCGAGCAACAATAACCAGCTAGTTTTTTAATGGTTTCTCAGCAGCTTTCTAAATTGCATTTTGATTTACAGAGAGAGAAAGAGACATTTTTCTACACAGTTCGTCCTCCTTATTCTCTACTTTCCATACGTTCGACATAACGTGACCAACGAAACGCCAGATGCTACCGATAAGCTTTCAACTGACAATGACAGACCACACGGTCTCCTTGACAATTTACAACAGCCATATGCGTGCTTTTAGCACTCCTCCTCGCCTACATTCCATTCACCATGCCAGAGAATAATTACAAAAGTATAAGTTAACACTGTATAACCGACCAGGCGGGTTACCGACCGAGACGCGAGACCAACTTACTTTTCAACCGTCATTTCGTGAATTAGTCACGTGGAATTCTGTTATCTCGAATTATCAGTTAGGAGGCAATTCACGCGTAATAGCTCAGCCGCGAGACGGTTTAATAAAGAGCGAATATGCAGTCTTGAGCGACCGATGAATCGTCGTTTCATCGAAGAACGAGTTAACGACTTCGCTAATGAGTCGTTAATAGGGTCGCTTACTCCTCTGCTCGGACTTATCGACGCACCATGACCGTGCGGTGATAGGAATGTAGAAATTGCAACTTCGGTTAATGATACTATAAATGTAAAGGCAATATCGAAGTAATGATTTTATGCTTACAATAAATAGTTAATGGAACGTTTAAGGGGTACGCCTATCGAGGAGAATTCAAAACACGCACATCTTTGAGAATCTTCTGAAGAGAAACTTTTAAATTTTGTTTTGTAAATGTTTTTTTTTTTTTTTTATTATTATTATTATTATTATTATTATTACTTTATTTAAGGTCACATCAACTACGAGGTTATTAGTGACCACGTTACTATTTACAATTCAATTACAATTTGTTCTTTCTATTATTTGTTTGTTCTTTCTATTTGTTTTTTCTATTATTGAGAATCATTTGCATATTATTTAAATGTTTGAACTATACAATATCGTGCTGTATTCCTTGACATTCTTCAATTAAATGCTTGACTGCGAGAGGCTCGTTACAAAAGGTGCATGATGGTGGCTGTGATTTTGTTATTTTATAGCAATGAGTTAGATTTGTTTGTCCAATTCTCAATCTTGTTATTGCTACTTGCAGTCTGCTATTTGGTAGGTTCGGAGTTGTATCGCTAGTTGATTTTCGGATTTGGTGTAGATTCATTGGTGGCATGTTGGTCCATTCCTGGTTTCAGATTTCTTTTGCTGTTTTTTTTTTATTCAATATTTGGTTTCATTTAATGTGGGTAATATTCGGACATATGGTTCTTCCAACGTGATTGCTTTTTTTGCAGCTTCATCCGCTCTTTCGTTGCCCACGAATTCCTTGGTGTGATGGAATCCAAACAAATTCGGGTTGAACATTTTTTTCTATTTGAAGTTCTGTTAATTCGGCTTTGTAAATGTTTGCCTATCTAATATTATGGTAGATACAGTCGATGTTTAGAGAAATTTAGAAAACGCCGTTCCTGAAGCAAAATTGAGTCCGAAAAATTAATCCTTGCCCCAAGGTAATACTCTACCTGCTTATCTTGAAATTTTTAGAGAATATTTTTGAACTTTTGTACATCGAGAAAATATTAAAAGTAAAAAATTCGAAGTAGGAATACTCCTTTGAATAAATGAATTCAAGAATAATATATTTTCCAGTACTCTCGCGTTTCGCGTAAAAGGAATGTTCGAATTGCGTAGTATTATTTCCCATAAGCGAATAGCTGTCATTAGTACATCTAGTCAAGGTCATTTCATATTCCTGAGAAACTGTTTCACGATGGAAATGGTCTCTCTGTGAGAAAATTTATGCGACTTCTATTTTCCGTTCTCGAGGACTCATGGACGTTTGCGTGTGCACGGATCCGTGCAGCAAAAGTCGAGAGGCATTAATTCATTCCGCTCGAAGGGAATAGAGCATACACAATCCCGTAAACGAGATACTTTTTTCTGTCTGGGATATGTGGGGTTTATAGGACTCTTTACTCGTTTACTACTTTATCGTCATCAACCGTCATATCCGACGTTATCGACGGGGATTCGAAACAGATCCTAGCGCCGCGCGTAGTAGACGCTGGAACTGAACGTGTTTAAAGTGGGTGTAGAAAGTACTCTCGCAAGCTTTCAGATAATTTGTTAGTTTAAAACTTTGACAATATCAGTACACTTTCATTATTTTGCGTTTTAAAATAATTCTTATTCATCGACAGCTTGACCTTGTCTGGCCAAGCATTTGATTTCCAGGCCGCGGAAATCTAGGCAAATCATCTGGCAGCTTATTTCGATTTCACATCTTTTTCTATTTTCTTGTAGTTTTTTATCGGGATCTTCTATTTTTCAATGATAACTCCTTGAGTCCTTCACTTTTTTATGTACTTGGCGTAATTTTTTTTACTTTTTTGAAGTTTTTTTATCGGATTGCTTCTATACTTTTATCCACTTTTCGCATTTTTTTGTTAATTCCACAAATTATATTAACTAGTAAATGTTGTTTGGATTATATCTATCTTAGAGACTTCCGAGAATATGTAAGATATCATTGAAAAAACGTACAAAGAATTGTTATAAATTGTGAAAAATTGTTTCTGATTAATTGTAAACTAAAATTTTCCAAATAAAAGAATTAAAAAATTCTCTTTGTTGGTTCATTATTTCATTCGTTTTTCTTATATTTTCGAGCGAATAATGTTGCGGCTCACTGTACATACGCAATAGTAACGAAGTATACTAATGTCTTTGATTATTTTTTCAGAATTTTTTAAATTTTTTCGCGCGCAACGAATCGATTCGAGTGGATCGATGTATCGCAGAACCGCTTGCTCGGTCGCGGCTAACTTCAGAGCTGTTGTGAACAATGGCGACGTTTCGACGAAAGTGACATTCTAACGAACAAATGTGTTTTTACACTTTAACGTTAATCTTCTTTTGTAGATAATTAATTACGCTCGTTAGCTGTTAGCTGGGTAGCATCTGCGTTTTATGATGGCTTTGAACGCGAACGCGTTGTCCAGTGACATAAGCCGAAGAAATCCACAGGACGAGTACGAGCTCATTCAGAGGATAGGTAGTGGAACTTACGGAGATGTTTACAAGGTTCGTAGCCTTAGTGGTTCTTACATTCGTAATCAGACGCGTCGTCTACAGGCGGTGTTGTATTTATATTCGCAGGCCAAAAGACTTTCCATGAATGACCTCTCCGCTATTAAGGTTATCAAGTTGGAACCAGGTAAGCTCTACAAAAAATCAACTTTTTCTTGCTCCTTTTTTGGAGGGTACGTTTCAGCTTTTTTTCCGTTCACCCAAGGATTTCATTCGACTATCTTCCATATACGCGTATTATTCTCGACGCTCGTCGAACGAATTTAATTCTAATTTCCTTCTGTTCTTTGTAACCAAGTTTCCTTCCACATTTTCTCACACATCTTCCCTCTGTTTAACAAATACACGTTTTAAATAGAATGCTTTGGTTTCTATATATTTGACATCCTAGTCCATTCCCTGCGGATCCTGTAGCTACAAAATATGTCCTAGTTTATTATTACGATTTATTAATTTTAAGCAATTACCACCCCAATTTGGGCACTGTGGTATCAGATGGTAACTTGAAACTTGACACTATGAGCTCCCTAGAGAGTTGTACTTCAGATAAAGATGTAATGTTGAGAAGTAACATGTTAAGTTGATCTCGCTACGCAACATTGAATCTCTAATGTTCAGAAGTGTAGCGGTTGGTGAACTAAAAATATAAAATTTTGTAGAAAGACAAAAGGGCACCATTTACTTCAAATTTTGTAACAAACAATTAAAAAGAAATCTATCTGTTGCTTTACCCTCTTCTGCAACTTACGGCTTACTCTGTATATATAGGACAATGAAAATAAAGCTTGGACCTAACTCTGCCATACTCTTCCAATTGGTAATTCCAGTGTTAATGCGTTGAAATGTTTTAGGGGATGATTTTGCAATTATTCAGCAAGAAATTTTGATGATGAAAGATTGCAGACACCCTAACATAATCGCGTATTACGGAAGCTACTTGAGGAGAGACAAATTATGGATTTGTATGGAATATTGCGGAGGGGGTTCTCTACAAGATATATATCATAGTATGTCTCTCTTTTACATCCAGTTTGATATATTACGTGTAATCCATTTTTTTTTTTGCAAAGACATTTATGGAACCATGTTCATAAAGTATACATTACAGCGCTAAGAACTTTATGATAACACATAAGAGTTTTAATAATATTATAGTAACTGGACCATTATCAGAAATACAAATAGCGTACATGTGTCGAGAGACACTTCTGGGATTGGCTTACTTGCATAGCATGGGCAAAATGCATCGTGATATTAAAGGTGCCAATATATTGTTAACCGAATCTGGCGATGTCAAATTGGCTGACTTTGGGGTATCTGCGCAAATTACTGCAACTATCAATAAAAGGAAAAGTTTCATCGGCACCCCGTACTGGATGGCACCCGAGGTATTACGAGTCTTCCGGATGCGTCGCGATCTAAAACGCCCATGGAAACTACGTTCTTTTTGCTCCTTAGGTTGCAGCTGTAGAAAGAAAAGGCGGATATAATCAGCTTTGTGATATTTGGGCATGTGGGATCACCGCAATAGAATTAGCAGAACTCCAACCACCTATGTTCGATTTACATCCTATGCGAGCGCTCTTTCTCATGTCGAAATCTGGTTTCAAACCACCAACGTTAAAAGATCGAGACAAATGGAGTCCGACATTCCACAATTTCGTCAAAGTCGCTCTGACGAAAAACCCTAAGAAACGACCTACAGCCGAGAAGTTACTGCAGGTTAATATTATGTCTGATTATCGTTATACTAGTGGATTACCATGTAGACGAAAATTTAAATAAAAACTATTATTCCAGCACGCATTTTTTCAAGGCGAAATGAGCAAACGTTTAGCTTTGGAATTGTTGCAAAAGGTATCGAATCCTAGTCATATGTTTACTGATTTAGAAGCTGATGAAGATGGAGCTGTACCTAATGTCCCACAGAGGATTGCGTCGCGACATACTGCAAGACCTAGACCAAAAAGCCCCATACCACAATTAGATAGCGATGGTAAGGGATATTGTAGGTCGCGAGATATCTCGTCCATTAGCGCGATGGTGTCAAGTACATACAGTGGGTGTAGAATGTGTTCGTACACCGATCAATTTCCAAAAAAACTTTTGTGTGAAATTGTAGTTTCTTAACTTCTTTTTTTGTAATCAATGATATTTTACATATTCTCGGAAGTCTCTAAAATAGATATAGTCCAAACAACATTTACTAGTTAATATAATTTGTGAAATTAACAAAATAAAATGGGATAAGTGGGTAAAAGTATAGAAGCAATAAGTATTTGTACGATTCTTATGATGAACCATTTACAGCAGAGTGTGTCACGTAAACACGTTAGTTTATTGATCCGTACGAATTAGAAAACATCAAATTTCCAGTAAAATACTTTTAAACAGTTGTCCGAATACTTATTGCTTCAACATTTCTATCGATTAATTGTTTTTTTCTTGTTAATTTCGCAACTTACATAAATAGCTATTTTTTTTGTAATCTATCTATTGTAGACATTTCCGAGAATATGTAGAATGTCATTGTTTGTAAAAAATAAGCTAATAAATTACAATTTTAAATAGTTTTATTGGAAATTGATCGGTGTACGAATACTTTCTGCACCCACTATATATACAGGGTGTATATAGTGGGTATACTGTATATACAGGGTGAATCACGAATCGTAATCTCCACTGACCACGATTCGTCATTCACCCTGTACATATATGCGTGTGTGTGCGCGCGCGTGTGTGTGTGTATGTTTTTGTACATAAATATACACTGCATATGCATTACAGATCAAATTAATCTCGACGGAACGTTACAAAGAGATTCGATATCGCCATCCGTGGACACCAGTCCATCATGGGATATCATGGATATAATGAATAATGTAAAGGTAACCCACGATTATCAAATATTCCTTGCACTAATTGACAGATAATAGTGCATTATTTAATCCGGTAGAGTCTTGAGTATTAGTGAAGTAACGAAATAAACATTTCAATTTAATACTAACAAAATCGCGTCTATTTAATTACACGTTGTGTCTCGAGTGACAAAAGAAAAAGAATATATCGTAACGTTTAAATTTTAATGTTCATATCCGTGCGTATATGTTCAGGCTGTTCATAACTGTGATGTACATCCAGACTGTGGCATCGGCACTGCATTCGAAGACGTGCAAGAAAAGTAAGTACGAAGGAATACATTTCTTTACGTAGTCCTATAATCTAATAACGTGGGTAGGGTTGACGCTTCAAGGTCCTTCCACTAATATGGTAACTGCTATTTCGCTAAAAATTGTAAAAAGAATTTACCTCTGTAAAAAGATTGTATAAGATAGACGTGTATAGCGAAAAAGCAGTTTTACGCTAAGCATTGTTAAGTTGCATACGGCACGTCTGCTTCCGCTTCGCATACGTTGCATCAGTTATTAATACGAAGATACGTTTCTCCCTACGAACGCGCGGTTCTTTTTCGTAAAAAGAATTAAACTGCATTAATTCGCGAACTCTGCGAGATTCTATCGAAATTGTTTTTACTTTGTCCTGAATTCTATTTTTCCTGGACATGATATTGTTTATTTTTGTATCAGTACTGTTGGCGCGAACGTTACAACAGATAGTAGACTGTCACGTCGAAGCAAAACAGGCACAGAAATATTTCATATGAGCTTAAGGTAATGCGTACGATGCAGGTAGTTTGGTGTGAAGATGTTACGTGGTTTTTAAATTTACTGTCTGTGAGATCATGAAGACAGAATAAGCTGGTTTCTAACTGATTCAGAATACACTTTCTTTGAGTCGATATGTGGTGTAGTTTCCCGAGTAGATACGTATGCATGGTGTTTCGCTCGTTGCCGTAGAATATGTCTAAACACTACAAAGCACCATTTGTTCAAATTACGTTTTGCAAGTGAATATGTAATTAGGCTAATCTTGCATTTTTTTTTGTTGTTGCTTCCTCTGTGCATGCATTATTTGTGTTACTTTATCTGCGTGTGCATTAAATTAATAATTACACAGAAGATTACAATTATCTAATCGACATTCTTTTTCTATTTATTTATTTATATACCGAAAGTTGTAGCATGTTGTGTTAAAGTGTACTATATATATTTTTCACAGTATTTTAATGTTTTGCATGATAATGCTTCGTGTTATTTACTATGAATGTGCATGCTTAAAATAAAAGTTCAAAAAGGTCTTGATCTGTTTACTGCACCTGCTCCGTAAGTATATTATTTATTACGTTTGATATGCTCAATGTATTCCTCGTATAAAGATCTTTTTGAATCGATCAATTTGTTTTTTAGCGTTCGCTAAAATGTTACATATCCGGTAAATATCAAAGCTCTTAGTTGAAAATAATATGATCTAATCTATTATCCGAATAGAAATTTGCCCATCTGAAATGTAAAAGTGGTTGTTAATTTAGGAGCGTTATGCGTACCGGATGTGGCACATAACTCAGGATATATTTTAGTGAATTTGATAGAACACGTTTTACACCTGAATGACATTCGTAGGGAATGAAAGTCCACGTATTCTACACCGGTATTATTAAATCGTAATCTTGAAATAGTTACTCAATCCCTTATATTACATCTAACACTTATCCAGTATTTAATTACACAACTTATTTCTATTATAATTCTTTGTAGCCTTAATTTCTCTGATCAGTTTTGTAATTTTAATAATTTCTCCCAACAGGAGTCTATTGCAGTACATTGATGAGGAGTTGTTGCTAAGGTATTGGCAGGTAACCCTTTTCCCTTGCACCTTGCACCTTGCACTTATATTTCCTAACGCCGTGCATTAAATTACTTACTCTTCTCGTTTCTACCGTTGCTTTACATTAACTCATCGAACGATCCCCCAAAACTTCCTTTAACAACTTGTTTTGGCATTGTAGTAAAAACAACTGCATCGATTCGATTACTTCGCATCGTGTGTTTCTTTAATCCTTCCTTTTAATTATTATTTACGCCCCGAAAATGTTTATAATAAATATTAATATTAGAAGCATATATGCGAACGGCGTTTATGTAAAAATTAATATTTTCAAAGTATGCTGTTTAATAGGTGCTCTTAATGTAGTTCATTGCATGCGAGTTTTCTGTTAGAGAAATCGTTTCTAAACCCTGCTGACCATATTGGTGGTGGGAATTCGTGTACCTATTACAGAGATTACGATTTTGAATATATTTATACTGCGATCGCAATTACTGTTTCGATTAGCGGTGCGATATCGAGCATAATAAATGCAAGTGAAATAATAATAATAATAACTGGTTAAATAATAACAGTAACGATACTTGTTAATAAATGTAACTACCATCTTGTGGTAACGTATTGATTAAATTAATTGTAACATTTATTTTTCACTGGAAAAATGGGTAATTCAAAAATGGGTAATTGCTCGTGCATTAATGAGATATCGACGGATCATTTTGTACATCGAAAGTGTACAGGAATTTACGTGTAAATGAAATCAGCTGACGTAATAAGAAATCGTCATTCGTCAGACGTAATAAGAAAAAGAAGATGTGTAATTGTTGTATAGATATGATTATAGTTTCATATGTGCAGGGGGAATGCAATGTCGATGGTTGGTGGGCATTGCGACCAGCTATATTCCCTGCAGTAAGTAAATGCCAAAATGTAATAGTAGATTGTTTTACCTTTGGTTGTAGATACAATTCAGTTATTTTCGTTACTTTCGTTTTAAAGTAACATTGGGCTTTTATTATAATTTTTCGATAATGTATATCCGAGTCTGGCTTCAAACAATCCACCGAGGAACTCTAATAGCTTTCTGTAACATATTGCTAGCCAGATAAGCGATATGTGAAAACGTATTAACACAAACGATATTTTGCGTTCTTTAAATTCTTGTCAATTTCCAACGTTACATACGTAGTTTCACTTGCATGTAAATATCTTTTGACCCAGGAAGGGTAATTTTATTTATACATATGTAGAGAATTATTTTTCAACGTAGTTTTACTTCGAAGTTTGAAATTTTCCCATCAAATGTGCTTATTAGTAAATATCCTGTACATTTGAATAATATAGTATATTTTACTTGTTAATTTTCCCCGCTTAAAAAGTGTCATTTTTCCAATGCAATACAAGACACCATACGTTTTATATTCCTTCAAATGCTTAATAAATACTACTCTAAATTTCACGAATCCACGTTATAGTGACATTCCCAATTATAACATATGTTTCTTTTAACAATACAATTATAACGAGTTTACGCACATTCATTTAGATCAGTGTTTGGTTTCTTCTAATGTACCACATCACATTTTGTTTTTCTAATAATCAATGCAATGAAATCGAAGGTTTCACGTGGAATAATACACTCAAGCTTTATCTCCATTAGCTAACCATTGCCATTCATACGTACTCTTTATTTTATTATCGATGTATTACCAATAATTTACTAATCCTAGTAGCACATACGTTTTGGCAACAAATTCTTCTAATAACTTCTCACCCGGTTGTATATTATATACTAAAGCTTATACATTTTTCTTACAGAGCTACGCTTCCTCTTGGAGAATCGTCGAACGACTGCGAAGTGCACTGCCCTTATTATAACATGTCAGGTAAGAAGTCATCTATCTTTATGGCAACACTTACATATTTATCACTCTAGAATACGTTCACATATCACATTTTCTTTAAAACTTCCATATCAAATTACGAGATTAAAAATACCTTGTATAATACCTTGTGTAATCTATCGAAATGTACAAGAATATTATAATAGTGTCCAATCGAACAAAGTAAATGATGTGGAGGTTCTGAAATGTTTGAATGTATCGTGGTTGTAGTATAAAAAGTAGATTCGGTGCATAGGATCTCAAGCAAGTCCCAGGCGCCACAGCTCTGTGGACGAGTTGTATGGTCTGGTGAGCAGTACCCAGTCCTTAACCGCTGTCAATGGACAACGCCAACGATCTCTCTCAGACAGTGGTCCTAGAGATGAATCCCTACAATCCAATGGTAGGAGCACGCTAATCTTGCAGTTCAACTCGTGTCATACTATATTATTTGAGAAATTCTCGACGATTGTTTCTATAGACCCAAAAGGAAGCATGATTTGTTCCTTAATTTTACCCAAGTGTGCAACTACCCAATCGTCACTACCTTTCAGAACAAATTTGCAACTCGATAGCGCTAACACAAAGCATACAATAAAATATCACTTCTATAAGCAACACTCTTGCACTCTCGTCTCATGTAAATTTAGTATTCACAGACTTAAACAGGTATCGCTAATCCAGAAATGTGAAAATGCTACGAATCGACGCGTTAAGGATTCCTTGTGTTGATTGCGTATAAACGATTTTATCACCGTTCAGTCTTTCGTTAGTAAACAAACATCTTTTTAGGTCAAAATGAGGTGTCAGGCGACGGAGACGGAGAAAGTATGAGTCCAGACTTATTGTCCGATACTCCACCTGTTCCTCCAAGAAGAAGGGACAGGAAACGTCATACACCTCCCAGACCTATCAGCAACGGACTACCGCCTACCCCCAAAGTCCACATGGGAGCGTGTTTCTCAAAAGTTAGTAAATTTAGTTAGTTAGATTTAGCCTTTTCTCTCAGGCTTGCTATCTCAGAGAAATGTTTCCAAACGAAATTAACTCAGCACATTCGACATCTGTGGAATCGTTTTTGATCAACAACGGTTTGGATATTTGTGCTTAGGTATTCAATGGTTGTCCACTGAGAATACACTGTACCGCAAGTTGGATTCATCCAGACACGCGAGATCAACATTTATTGATCGCAGCCGAGGAAGGAATTTACAACTTGAACCTAAACGAACTCCACGAGACTGCGATAGATCAATTGTATCCGAGACGTACCATTTGGATGTACGTCATTAAGGATGTCCTCATGTCCCTTTCTGGTAAAATATTACTAACTGATTAGTATACAAAGATGTATAATAGATATAAATACGCGAGCCAATTTCCAGGGAAAACACCTCAACTATATAGACACGACTTATTAGCGATGCAAAGTAAACAGAGCCACAGGTTTTCACTGCACATGAACAAAATACCAGAGAGATTAGTACCTAGAAAGTTTGCTCTGACCACTAAAGTACCAGACACGAAGGGTTGCACCAAATGTTGCGTTGGGAGAAATCCTTACAACGGGTGAGCGAATATTGAAATTCCTAACCGTCTATAAACGCATCTTTTATGTGAGACACATGTTGATAACAAGTTATTCGATACAGTTACAAATACCTCTGCGGTGCGATGCCAACTGGAATATTTTTAATGCAATGGTATGACCCCCTCAACAAGTTCATGCTGCTAAAGCACTTCGAATGCATCTTACCGGCGCCGTTGAACGTATTCGAAATTATCATCACACCCGAAATGGAATATCCAATGGTGTGTGTGTCTGTAAAACAACCATATCAGCAAAATAAATTGAAGTTGGATTTAATTAATATGAACTCGGGAGCAAGTTGGTTTCACAGCGATGAATTGGAAGACATGGATGGTTCGGGTACCGTTATATATATTTTCATATATTATGATTTTTTTACGAGAAACTAGCAGTTTATTTCCTTGGTAGATCGTAACTAGTAGTCTTCGTATAATATCTGAAAAATATTATTTCACTATAATAACTGAAAATATTATTTTAGCCACTGTGATACCAAGAAGGGAGAACCTTAACGCTATCAATGTTACGCAGTTAGACAAGAATTCAATATTAGTATGTTACGACAGTAAGTACATCATAGAAGTAAATACCGTTCGAATCTATGATTTATTTGTATTTTGTCTGTCACAGATGTAGTGAGAGTGGTGACGCTGCAAGGAAAACCTAGGTCGAGTAGGAAACATATGTCGGAATTACATTTTAACTTTCAAATCGAATCGATCAGTAAGTTCATTCGAAGTAGATCATTTGTTAGTACTACGTCAGAAATCGATTCAATGGGTTGTTTACCATTTATTTGTTTTGCCTTTAGTTTGCTTACCGGACAGCGTATTGGCATTCCATAAGCATGGGATGCAAGGTAGGAGTTTTAAGAATGGCGAAGTTACACAAGAAATCAGCGATCCGAGCAGAACGTACAGATTACTTGGATCAGACAAGTACGTGTATACTGTTTTCTAAGTAGATTAATCCTTTGCACTCGAGAGGTGATTCTCAATCACCATTAGGTTTCACGCAGCAAATCTACAATACCTAATGTTTCTTTAAGTTTAATTTCTTTGGAGTTCGAAGTGTCGATAAAATGATTGTCGGTGAGGGAAATGTGACCTTATTTTCAAATATAGATAGCTTAGAATTCATGGTAATAGAATGCTAAGAAACATCTCGAGTTGCTCGCAGATACCAGAAAAAAAGGCCTCGAGTGCAAAGGGTTAAGCGTAGTTCCGCATTTTGAGGTTAAGTAAAATGGAAATTCGTGCTTTTTGCAGAGTTGTAATGCTAGAGAGCCATTTGGTTCAGTCGGGCACGCTAACTGAATCCGAGGGAGCAGACTTGTACATACTTGCTGGACACGAGGCCAGTTACTAAGTTTCATCTTCCAACTGTGAATGCGCAGACGGAACGCGTCGCAAGTGAATTGTGATTTGGACAGACTGCATTGTAAAGTATAACGTGACTGTACTGAGAGGCAGTGGTTGACGTTGGTAAGAGAAAATTGTTAATTATCCTGTTTAAAGTGCACATGAATGAAGAAATTGATTACCGACGTACATCAGCATACACATCATTCGTCACTGTTCTCCATATAGTCAATGCTACATAGACTGGTTATTTACCGAGAACTTTTTAACGAAAACAGATTTAGAATTAGTGTGATCGATATTAAAGGAGAGAAAGAAAGAGATCACAGTGGGATGGAATATTGAGAGGAATCGCGAATATATTTAAAGTAATATGTAAATTTGCCCTTATGCCTGACAAAATAAAGCTTATACCGATCGAATTTCCTCAACGAAAGAAACAGAAACGTACAGCGCTATCGCAAAATTACCCGGAAACCTAAGTTAGCGTATATCAAATATTTCAAAGAGACATTCGTTACGATACAACAATATAGTAAATTCTAGACGTGAGTTTTGATTTGAAAACTTCTTTCCCCTTTTCAATTAATCTAATTACATTGGCGAGTTACGATACTCGAGAACCACGCGTATTGTACGATAATTATGTGTAGATATACGAATACTTATATTTTTAGAATGATTTTTAGATTGTATCACGATACGAGAAATCCCAACACCCTAGATATGAATTAATTGTATCGTCGTAAGCTTCACATAGAAACTTTGTACGACTCTTATAAGATATTGGCCAAAGGTAGTTTAAGTAGATTAATATATAATTGACCATTGAACAACAACAAAGACAACGATTTAAATACAAATTAGTTACCGAGTATAAAAAATTCTAACGCTTATCGTATGTATTTTTCTCGCGACGAATAGAAACTAAATTTGACAAACGTACATTTCCATTCTTTTGTATAAGTTTTGCTTTGGTAGGCATTGGGCTGTTGCATCAAAGTTATTTTAATAAGACATTGCGTTCATCAGTGTCTCTAATTTTGGACGATTGTACTATGAAGATACAATATAAATTGCAAAGTAGTTTATGATGGCAATCATAAATTATTTATTTTAAGAGGTATATACGGAAAGGCTTAGCAGTTAATTCATTCGAACAGATCCAGATCGTTTTACCCAGTACATATGAAATTTTTTGACGCAATTGCGTCATTCTGTGTATTCTATCTCACACAATAGTGTTGCAGGTTATGTAATTAATTAACAAATTATATTGATGATCGGACCTGACAGCAATCAGAATCTAAACATTATTTCTCTTGTTCGTTTGGCTTTGTTTTTCTTTGAAAAAAAAAAAATTGCCTTCAATGATTACACACTAAGAATAACTTAATATTCTTTCGTATTATACGAGCACAGTATTCGTTTGGAAAAGAGTTCATTTCCGTGATATCGGTGGAAATAACTTGCTTCTGTGAAATACTAATGAAATTAAGTGTATTTTGTGTGATTGGTTCTTAAGACTGGGAGAAATACAATTTCTCGTTTGCGAAAGACTTTCTTAATTATACACAAACGATGTATTTAGGAGGAAGAGTGCTGGATGAATAGAATTTAAGAACATTGATGTGCAAGTTGCATCGACTATTTCTACTTTATGGTTCGCTTCGTAATTAACTCGTTTTAAATAGTTGAATTTTTTAATTTTACTCGAGATGGGGTGACGCGGTATTTTGTAATTGATAATGTTGGTGATTTATCAATGATTCGATTGAAGTTTATGTGATATATATTTCCGTAATTTCTTTACGTAATTAATATAGAAACAATTATTCTGCTATGTTCTGTATTACGTGCAGTATGTAATATAGTAAATGTTTCTGTTTAACGTCTAAGCAACGTTTTTAATTAAAGGTAATATTGAACTTCATCGATATAAAACTACTATAAATATCACACGAAAATAATCATTCTTTTGTTTCTAATTATTTATCCATATTTTAAGAGAACGCGCTTCTGTATATAGATTTTTTATTTATATAGAAATTGTTTATATCCTTTATGTAATTTAATAATACTCATTTTTAATGTGTTTCTGTTACGGTATCGTAGCTTAAAATAAATGTCAAAGTGACCAGTTTCAATAAAACTTTAACAATACGAGTAGAAAAGTATGTACGTTTTGCATGCAGCAAGTAGCATAAAATAAAAGACACGTCCGCGCTTAAATATTTATTTTAGTCTGTAATTACGTTAGTCGATGTTATATTAAAATTTAAAGAACAGTTTCGAAATTTAGGTTTCTAGAGATTTATGAATTTTTGTATTATATATTCACCGATGAACAATTTAAAGACAACTAAAATTAAAATAAAAAAACAATGGGATGTTAATAACGTTTAGAATAATAGTTTTACGTAATATTCAACTAATTGGATTAATCTAGAATCACGATTTAACTTATATCGAAAGGAAGATGTTCGATTTTGAAATTTTAAGTAGTTAATTAAATAAAATTAAAGAAACAAGTGCTTTTCTGTATAGCTTAAATTTTGTTAGAATAATGGTAATTTTACTATTAGCGTCGAATAATAAGATCATTTAAATTCCATGTAATTCGGCCAAAAATACTAATAAGTGTAGATTGGTTTCGTACTCGTGATCAGGCCTTTTGAGAATTAAATATTAGGCAATTTATGAATAATTACTAAGAAATTTTCGATAAAATCTATTAACAATTTGTCGCGTTATACAGCTAATCATTATTATAGCCAATTATTTTTTTTTTACAAATAATATTTAACGAATTGCATTCGAACTTATTGGTGTCCTTTAGATGCGAATTAGTAGGTTTAAACGAGTATTGTATCTAGCACTTTTCCATCCATTATCGATTGTTGGCATCTTGCACACTAAAGTAATCGATTTGCAACAACAAGAACGAAATGTAAATTGAACTAGGAAGGATCGACAGAGTAAAATTATCTTGGAAATGTTGAGATATTTTGGTATTTTATATGAAGATTTGCTCTGTATATAGGAAGTAGGTTACAAAAGAAAGTATTATGCTATTAAAGGTTTACTATAATAGTATCATATCTAACTGCTTATTGTGGTAAATAATTATGTTACATTTATTATTGTATCCAACCTCGAGACATAAGTGGTGTAACATAAATGTTTAACATTTTCGATTTCATTTTTATTGTTACGATTTTCCTACATTCCAAAATATTTCAAATATTCAAACATATATTTTATATTATATCTTTGAATTAAAATTAAAAAAAAAAAAATATTACTTATACTTGTTTCCATCGAAGACGATGGTTATAAATTTATTTCCAGGTATATTCATTTTTATGGCACGTTCTTACACCACTTATGCTGTGGCATAATTTAATACGTAACGCGAGATTTGTTATTACAAAATGCAGCAAAATTGCGTTTAACGAAATAATATTCCGTGCTGACAATTTTTGTATAAAATGGAAACAATTGAAACGATTGTGTGTTCAAGATATGTCCAAGATAGTTCACTTTACCATTTTAAATGTCACTCTTGTCTTTTACATCGTTTTTTAGACACGTTTTACACACTCTGTTCGAATATTTCATTCCTGATGTTATAAATTTTATATAACACAATTTATTCATTCATTGCAATGGTTTCAAAGTAGCTCAAGTATAATTTAATTGAGATTTAAATAAGTTCAAATTTTAAATATGCCTAATTATTTATATCAAACTTTATGGTTGCAACTATATTCAAATATATATATGTATGTATATCGAATATACTTATACATTTAACGTGGCATTGAAGACAAGAGAGATGTTTCAGGGAATACGATTAAGCAGGTCCATGTTGCGGTATGTTTACCATGCGTTTGTGTCAACAATTCAGTATGCAATTACAATCAGTGATTAAGCAATCAAATTACCGAACGAAATGTTTAATCAAATTGTACAACTTGGTTAAAGAAAAAGTCTACTAGAGCGTTGTTCATACAGATTGGTAGGCCTTGTAAAGGAAAAGTGTATAAAGCAATGTCTTCCCTGTATTTGCAACTAAGCATATATACATACGAACAATTTTTGTTTGTTTTGAAACAATTATCAATTGAATTTCTCTCATTACTTAGTTTGAATTGCTGATGTTCGCAATTAGTCGTGTTTGTTCCTAACTTTTGTTATATACAGTTCAGTATATGTACTAGGTTGTTTTTCCTTAGCAAACCGTTTCTAGCGCATGTTTAATTTAACAATCAAATGCTCACAAATCATAGAATGTATTTGATTTCCTGTGTTCGAGCAACAATTATTAGGAATGAATTATCGGTATATCTCTAAATTTCTGATCGAGAAGCTTGCGCTTTGTAAACGTTAAGAATGATTTTCAAGAAAGTGTGGAATGGTGTGATATAGATTACTAGAACCAATGAGAGATGCGGAAAGTCTATGATAATATGCTTTTCAAGCATTCAAAGTGAATATATATGTATGTGTATATGGAAAGATATAGTCGTATTGGTAATATAGCCAGGGAATATCTTGCAATAAATTGCACCTGGATATAAATGTTATTTTACAAGTCAGTCGACTCTACGCACAATTTAGACACGAGTAACAATTCTTTCACTTGTTTTCTAGTTCTAAAACGCTACTTGAAAACATGCTAGTTAACATGTTCAATATTCTTGTACTTTAGAGGAGTTACGTACTTTCCGGATATATTACTAATTTTCTTTTTATCTTTGATACACATATATCCTTCTGATTTGTTTAAATGTATCAAACGTTTGATCGGTTATAATGGTATTCTGTAAAGCATCCGTGTACCAGTGTCGATAACCTACTCCAATAACGGCGTAAATAGTTACACTGTAATGTTACCTGGCAAATTTTTGTATTATTGCAAAGACAATAATTTCATTTATAGCGTCGAGTATTGGCTAAACGCGAAAGGAAAAGACATTTACACCGACAGCAAGAAAGCGACTCGAGAGTCTTAGGAAAAGGGTGAAGAGTGTGTAAATATACATAATCTTTGGGAGACCAACTATTAGGAAACATAAAGTTTAGAACAGAGACGGGCAAAATTTTATTCAATAGACGACGAATAAGAAGTCATAGAGATTAGTTCTGATTCATTCAACCTGAACAATAATTTCTTCACTCTGTGATTTAAATTATAATTTCTATTCGATAAATAGTAGATAGAAAGTGACGTATCTTTTGTTTTGCCCGTCTCTGATATAAGGAGGAAAACGCAGAAACACAGAAACATGTTACATGCAAATTTTACATATCCGTGTTCTACTTATGACCATAAAATTCTAAATACAACCCTCAATAGAGTTTTGTTGGATATAGTGCATAGCTGAAATATTTAGTTTTTATCAGATCTCAATGTGCATATTAATATACTGTGTGTGAATCGAGTGCCACGCGTGAAAGTCAATTCGATGACTTTGTAAAGGGTCATTTTATAGAGTCATCGGAGGGTTGATATGTTTTTAACCGATTTCACACACAGCGTAGATTTCTCTAGCGGTAGGACAACTAGTACAGCGATAACATGTACCTGTCCATATTGACCAGATCAGTGTCTTTGCCTCTACATACAAACGGAGGGTAGAAAACTATCTTGGAGTTACAGGCTCGTATTTCTGAACTTGTTACAGTCACGGGTGTTTGTTATTGTGTTCCACCTATGCGGAATGCGTACACTTGCAACGTGAGTTTCAGGGAAACGCAATAACGAGCAAGTTTCTGTCCACAATGGGTTTAAAAATAGTATTCTGTGACACTCTTAGTTTTATATTCTGTATCATTTCATTTCGATAGTGTTTCATATATTTATTTAACCCTGAGAGCGATAAATAACGAAAATAAATCTTACAGGCTTTACCGTTGACGTTTGGAAACTACTTAAGAGACCAATATTTTGTCTACTCAATTTTCTCTCTTGGAAGAGATTTAACTTTGTTTTCAGAAATGATTGATGACTCTATTATTACTGTATTTATCACCAATGGTATAGTTTGGTATCGCTTTCAGGGTCCAGATCAGAAATGGCTAGAATTTTATTCAAGCAACAGATACCTAGCGAATAGAAGTTGTTTATCTTCTACTCTGATTAGTAACGATTCTATGTTTATATCAGCTATGTATTATGTTTTCCATGGAAGTGCAAATGTATAACAGAAAAAAAATATTTTAAGAGGCAAGTACGTATTGTAAGAATGACGAGTTGACTTAGAGAGAACGAGACAAACAGAGATACGCAACGGAAAAAAGATATATATATAAATCTAAATATATTTAATAAAATTCTTTAACGAAGAAATATAAGTTCAAAGAAGTATAAATTAGCGCGAGATAACGATACCGAGATTTCGTTAGTTTTGTGCCGTTTCAAGGGAGAACTATAAGAAATTGTCAATATGTCAATAGCACGTTATTAACCAAAGCTTTAGCTGCGAATAGAAGCGACGATTAATGAAATTATTCTTACAAGATGGAATCATATAAGAGCGCGTCGTTGTCGCATAAATAAATTCTAGGTTTAAGGTACTCCTGTATAGAAAAATTAATTAACGCGTTTCAGTTAATCTCTTGGTATCAGTATTTTCCAACTTTTCTATCCTTTAAGTTGCTTCGTATGGGTCAGACTGTGAATTTTATATTCTAAAAGATTGTTCTAAAGATCAACAAATATCAAATTTACAGTTTATACCCTAAGTTTGTTTAATTTCAAGGAAACCACGTCGCGTTAAATAACTCCAGGATGTCCTGCAAGATTTAGATATTCAGAATTATTGACATTCCAGTTGCTCTTATATCTTTATTCTTGGTTGGAAAGCACTGATTTTACCCTTTCGATGCGACAAATTTGTCTGATTTGTCACAACCTATATAGAAAAGATTAGATGTGTGCTAGCGTTGTAGTTAAAATTGATGACTGAAAAGGCTTTTAGCAAAGCTTGCGGAGAGATTGATCTATAACAAACAAAATATTTACTCTCTGCGTGCAACGGAAGACAACTCGTACGAAGTTGTTATTTCGCTGAAAAATATAACGTTAATTGGCCTTTTGTTAAACAATGGACCAGCGTCTTCGTATCGAAAGGGTCTTTTCTTCTGCGTTCTGCGACGCTTCCTCGTTACTCGAACCAAACGTAAGGAGGATCACCCCAGCGTACAACACCTCAGAGAGCGTAGGGACTCTGTAAACGAGACGAATCTTAATTTATTCTTTATATTTATATTCCGTAACCGAAACTAACGAAGATCCTTCTGTATAGAAGATAGACTCTAATCCAAAATAATAATGCGGTTAAGTGTATCATAGTTGCTAACGGCTGTATATAATGTGTATAACGGATGATCGTTCTTCAGTTCACCGAGCTTCTCGTCCTCCCCCCCCCCCTTTTTAGTCAATTATTTTTTTCTTTTTATATAAATACAGTATTGCGAAGCTAATTTATGAACATTATGTATCATTTACGTGTTATCTGTAAGCACGACTAGCCAAACCTCTGTAAATAGACACTCTCGTAATAAACCTACCTGAAGTAACATTTGCAACTGTCTCTCGAATCCTCTTCCACGACGGTGTCTTCGCTACGTAACACAAGTACCACTGTAACCTAATAACTCGTAACCATCACAATTTCAAAATGTAATTATGAATTACGATTATAAATTGCTCTTTGTATATGAAACACTAAATCGTGTAAGGAATCTTCTTATCACTTTTTCACAGAGCAGGAATTCTGAAAATTACAAACATAGGAGAAGTACTGACAATAACTAGATTGATTTATTGCAAAAATACTAACTTCTCTGCATAGTGTAATTGCAAGTAAATCTCACACTCATTCGTATCGTTAATCCATTGTTATCTACATACTGTTTTAATATACCATGAGTGTTCTTTTTGCGTCAGACAATAGCTAACCCGTTAGGTTCAACAAATATAAATAAAAAATAAAAATTTGCTCTCCTATTTGAATGAACTTCGTTTCTTATTCGGGAATAAAAGAATTTGAATCCTAACGAGTTACTGTATGTTTATCGAACACTTACAATATTCAGTCGATATGCATATTGATTTACAACGGTTTCATCGACGATGTTAAAGTTAAAAACAAGAAATATTCTCTTCGTAGAATTTTTGAACAATACAGGGTCGTCGATAATGTTTTGTCGACATGACTTTATAATAGTCCTTCGTAGTCGTCTTTCGATTAATAAAAATTCGATTACCCTGTATTATGGCCATAAAATCGATGTATAACACGGATTAAATACGGCATACGGTTAGATGAAATTATCACTTACAGCATTTTTTCTATTTACCACTAATTTACATGATATGACAAATTATACGGCAGTATTTGTTTCAATGTTGTACATCCTACGTGTACTTCACACCAGAACTTCATATTTGCCTGGAAAATAGTTCGTGTAAGGCACAAATAGTATAAAGGGAAACGCAATGTGTACATAACAAGAGTTTAATACTTTTCTGTCGAAACGTTCGATATTAATCTTGTTTAAAGACTATCATTAAAGTGAACGGCACATATTAAATGCATAGTATTACGTGCTTCCACACGGAGAAGTTCGTTATGTACATATTATGCTTTCAATTACAGTATTTGAATTTCAACTAGATCAATGTTACTCTCTGCGTATCCTTCTTTGTTTCCGTTATCTTCTATCACTATTGCCGCCTTCCGTTGTACTAATAAAATATAATCTCAAACGTTGTACTTTGCCGATCACTGAAAGACAATCATTGGCTCCAAATCGCACACCTCTACCGAGTACTATTGATCCGGACGTTGATTTAGACCCTTTAAATTCTTTCAGAACCCATACCTTTGGGAAGAAAAGCCCTCAAGAACATCAACAAACGTGAAATTCGTACATTCTTGGTTCAATCTCACAGAATTTGTACACTTTCATTGGTATAAATTACGTTTCAACGTGGCCCTGGAGCTGTCCAACGATCTTCATCACCCAGCCAGCTTGGCTCTGTCCCGCGGACACGTCGTCCCTATCCTCACCGCCCTTCCCCACCCCGTTACTCAGCAAACTAACCTTAGGATATCGATACGCCTCCCACTCAGCCACAGGTGACTTTCTCGAAACCTTACAGTCCAACTCCTGCTGTCCCTTCAAAAACAAAGACTTAGCCTTTAAGTAGTCAGGCTTCTGAGCAACGCTAGGCCTGTATTTCGTCGTCACAGAATTCACCAAACCCATCGACTCTGCTCTTTTCTTCGCGGGAACCGGTGGAGCAACTTTGCTCTTGAAAGACTCCTCCGTGTCGTGATTCGAAAGTGGCCTCGACACAAGGGCCTCCTCGGCGCTCTGATTCGAAAATGGTCTGATCACTAGAACGTCCTCTATGTCGCTGAATATTGCACTGTCCCTAAACATATCATCAACGTCTGCGTCCACGTAGTTCTCGATCGTCTCAAACGACTTCTCGTAGAAGCTATCCGTTTCGCTCTCTCTGTTCTCCAGGCTTTCCTCGTTCTCCTTCTCTGGTGTCGCTTTAGCGACGTTGCTCGCCGGCTGACCTGCTCGTTTCGACTCGGAGAACAGTATAGTAGGGTCAGCGTAGTCCGACTGAGCGATACGAGCACCCAAACCCGAGCTCCCTTGCTTGTAGTAAAGCGAAGGGACTCTCGGGTCTGAGACCCTGGCGGTGCAGCCGATCAGCTCTTCAACGTCCGACGAGGACTCCCTGGAGTGCTTCAATTTGCCCTTCTTCTTTAACTTACCTGTGCTCAGGGAACGAAAATATTTGGTACGTTCTATCTCCTCGCTGCACTCCAGAGTCTCCGTGCTCATCGTGTTCCTCAGACCCTGCAGACGGTTACCAGCCCTCGAGAGGACGTTCTTGAATAAGGTGGCGCTACCAGTCGCGTTCGCCCTGTAAATCTTGTGATCAGGGTGTATGTTCGCGGTCGTGGAGGACACGTGGAGCTCAGAGTAGGCGTCCGTCAGCGTGTCATCCAGGGAACAGAAGAAAGTTGAGGACCCCGAAACGGTAGTCGGGAACATAGCAATTCTTCCTTGCGGCTGGCACGACGACGCGTATCGCTCCATGTCCTCCAGATTTATCTCCGCTGGCTTGTCTGAGGCTATCGTGAAAGGCCTTTCGCTCATCGGTTTTCCGTCCCTCTGCAAGAATCGTGATTTGGTCACGTTTTGAGTACAGTTAGGATTGATCTGAAAACTGCGCGGAAGGGAGCCACACTTTTGGGGGGACGTGGGCAGTCCCTCGCAGCGTTTCGTCAGCCACACCACTGGAAGAGTCGGACTGTCGTTCCCCAAGTCTTCCTTTTCTTGCAGGCCCACCCAAACGTGTTGCAAATTATCATAGTTACCGAAGCCTTTGCTAGGTTCCGTGACCTCCTGGTCATTCGTTCTCTGTCCTGAATCGGATTGCTCTAGATCTGTCCTCTTATCGTTCTTTGCGTTTGGGACCTCGGTTTCCTTTAAGACTGACGTCTCAGCTACTTCCTCGCTTCTGGAGGTCGAATTCTCTCTTATCCTCAGGGCGGTCTTGATGATCTTGCTTTCCGTGAAGATACTCGGCCTTTTCACGCCTTCGAACAAGGCTTTCTTTTCCTGAATGTGGTTAATTTTATTCTTTGAGCTACTTTCAGCTGATTTGTTGTTCTCGTGTTTCGTGAGGTTATCGTAAAATGGCTGCAGCTTCGGCTGATGGTCCCGCGAAGAGGACAACGAGTTCAAGGTGTTGTTCGCTCTCACGCGTTTGTCGTGTTGGGCAGCGCGAAGACGCGCCATCCTGTTGTTCTTGGAGGTGTCGGTGTTGTAGTTGGCGTTCTCAGAGTCACTTTCGTCGGACGTATCGGCGGATCGGTGCTTGGTAAAACGTTGCTGCTGTCTGACGTTCGGTATGCTGTTCGTTCGCTGCTTTTCGTTCTCGATTATAGCGCACTCTGTTTCGACTGTGGCTGATCCCGTGTCACCTATGTCTTCCTTTTGCTCCTCGTCGGAGTGATTAAGACAGACGTATGACTGGAAACCTGGCTCTGACTTCCTTCTCCAACCGGTGAAGCGATCCTGAATGAAAAAAAAACGAACATGAAATATGACTTAGAGGTTGGTCGTGTAAGGTGCAGTTAGAAGCTTAACAGGTTCGTTGGCCATTACGTAATAGATGATACTGCACTGTCATTTATATCGACGTACCTTGACTTTCGATCCCCGTCCATCTGAAGCTCTAAGACCCTGTTCTCTGGAATCGTTTATGCTCGAATCCTCGTTCTGGTTTTTTCTTGGCGATGCTGGAGAATCCTGAAACAGCACAAATCGAATGAAGAAAACGAACAAATGGAACGTAACATTTATAGAGTCTCATATTCTACCTCAGTTGTAGTCTCAGACTTTCTGCCACTTTTCTTCAACTTCTGCCTAAGTCCAGTTTCAGACCTTCGTCTTTCTTTCTCTTGTTTACGCTTCTCTAAATACTCCGGAGGTGCAGCGTACTGCCTCTTCCCCGATCCTCTGTCTGCCAGTGCGTCATCTGCAAATGTTTCACGACTGCTACATAACGAATGTTTATTAAATAATATGACTGTAGTTTGAATAATTTACCCTCGGGTTGCGTCTGGCCTAATTGCAAGACCAACTGTCTAGCGTGGAAAGGTATGACGGCGTTGTAGTTTTCGAGAATCACCCTTTTTATCTGGAAAGTCCATTCTCTCTTCTGTTCTAAGTTTCGCGCCTAATTCGAATAAATATTAGAAACGGTTAAATATAGCAGCGCAAATAAACAAAGAGGACGATTGCGTGTAGTTTACCTGTAAGGTGTATTGCAGTCGAGGATTGTCGAAGGGAATAACATGGAAGCTGAATGGTTCTCCTGTTATGCTTTCGATCAGCATTAAGTTTGAACACTACGAAAAGAAAAGCTGTTTAGTTTTACAAGTGAATCGGAGGTAGGATGAAATGATGAGTAGACTGCGGAAGTTTATTCACGATAAATATGTAACATGCATATGCAAAATATGCATGAAAAATATCCAAAATATGCACAAATAATTTGAACAAAACGTGGTATAATAAATAATATATTAGAATGTTACAGAATATTCGCTGTGTATATAAAACACTTTTCACAATTATTCTGGTATATTATAATTCGCGTGACAACAAATTACGAGCATTTTTTCTAAAATTAATGGTGTTAGTGCCGGTATTTATGTGTTGGTCTAAATGCGATTTCCTTTCTCACTTCACATTCTTATTGCAAATTTTGCAATAAATGCTTCTGCTCATCGTTATCATTATTGTCGTTGTCATTAATAACAAAATTGTAGTCGTCATCCAACATAGCATTAATGCTTTTCTACTTTTTCTAACTTTTGGCATTTTTAGAGAATTAAGAGACACTTAAATATATTCACTTTTTCACAGAGATCACATTAACTGCGATAATTGAACCGAAGTATTCGAATTCGAAATACAAACTGTCACACCTAACGGTCGATTAGCAACACAAGGTTACAGAAATATGGTTTCATATGGCCTGTATTTGTGTAAACACTACACAATTATGATACCAAAGTATGGTGATAGACGAAACCAATTTGTCGAGATAGATATTTCACATACGCAATATACTATTGCATATGTTTTTAAACATAAATATGCAAAATAAAGAATGTATTTTTATTGGACTCTAATTTCAAAACAAATTTCTGTCTAGGTCCCATTCTTTTAACTATTTCCTATAAAAATATGCATTTGCATAAACTTCCGCAGTCTAACGATGAGAATATACAGGTAATACCATGATGTGAGTCTTGTAGACTAGAAGTCCATCCTCCTTCTTCTTGGTAAGAAGAAGCATACGGTCGAACAAGAAAGCATGCCTAGGAGCTTTCGCCCTCAACATTCTGAATCGTCCTTCCGCCACTAGTTCGCCGCTTGTGGTTAAATCTGGACCGGGCCAACCATACAGGAGCGACTGAATCTCTTGAACACGCACCGCGTGCTCATGTCTTCGTTTCATAGCGTTAATATGCTTCGCAATGCCAGTCATCGCTGCTAACGCCGCTTCGATCGCTTTCCTACCTTCAGCCTCATTTTCTCTCGACTCGCAGTCCGCTCCGTACTCCTTCGACAAGTTCTGTAAATTAGACAGTTTAGCACTGAGGGTGTTAACTCAGATTTCTTTTCTTTCCGCGACCGCCGAAGGAAGAACGTATTCACGTTGGGAAACAAGCCCAACTTCGGTTTTCACGATAGAATTTTAGAACGAGACAGGACTGAACGTGAAACTTGCCTCCAGAAGCAAATGGTACTTGAGAATCCTCTGAACCGGCTTGAGAAGAAACGATCCAAGGGGTAACGCGTGTCCCAAAGCCGCTTGCCTTTCCCGAAATGCGTTCGCAGTCTCTTCTCGACTCATTAAATCCGTCAAAACAGAAACTGTCCTGTAACGAACCGCGTTAATTTCAAGCTAAAATTTACGACCCTCGAGATGAAATCCCTCAAGCATCTCCTAACTTTCAAACTCTGACCACGGTCTAACATTCCAACATTAGAAACCTAATACCCGTGGAACGATTGATTAGATAACGAATTAAAGACTTGCCTCGGGTAATTGGTGCAGTACTCGGTGTACACTTTGAATCCTGAATTGTGCTTTATAAATGTGTTTGCCATGCAAACAGGATCCAAGCCACACTTCTCTATTTCTTTAAGGAACTCTCTGCAATCGAAAGCTTTATTTTAGTTTGGGGATCTCTCAGTCTCTAGACTGGCTCTAGACTTAATCCGTAGACGAAGTTTACCTGTTGAACTCGAAGATATCCTCGATATTACTAAATAAGTCACTCAGTTGCATTCGATGCGCAAACGATGCCTGATCGTTTCTCCAACATATAAGGTAACCCTGAAAAAGTGCAGACGGTATGAGTTTCACGATTCCAGCGTAGGCAAAGTGGATGGACATACGGAGACTTACTTGGATAATTTGTCGTAAATGCTCCACGTATTTCGCTTCTGTGTCGACTATTTCAAGGAGCACCCTTTCCATGGGATTTCGATGGGGATCACAGTAACGCGGCCTGTAGAATGGCGAATCGTTATCCGTGCTGTTTCGTCGTTGACCGCTGCCATCGTTTCCGATTCTGCAGTTCGTCTCTGAAACCGTCACCACTCCGCTGTCCCCGGAACCTGTCCAACCATTAAATTGGACATTAGCTGGCAAGATAATTATTATTCAACAGGAAGCATGGATCTGTCTTGGTTCTTTGGACAGAACATTGAACACAAGGACAGCGACGCAATTAAATAGTTTTCAATCGAAATAGACGAGCAAAGAAGTCGAAGGTTATCGAAGAAGATCTGGCTGGATAAACAGAAATTGTAGAAGATCTCTGTTATTATTTTCCTCGGGCTGTGTTTATAGTATAACTTGATCTTCTTCGGACTACGATTGTACAGATCATGGATGACGACGAGGAGTAATAATACAAACACAATTAAACATTGATATCCACCAGTGTAAGGATAATTCTTGCCTCATTCTGGGCACGTCTTTGCTACGAGCAAACTAGACTCGTTTCGTCAGCTTTTACGATTATGCTCCAAAGCTTGAAATATTTTAGAAATCTGTTTCCCAATGTATCGTACGCCGGAGATTCCAAGGACTCCGACTTTCTCTCTGGTGTAGCGTAATAACCAGCAATGACAGTAATGATAGCAGCGGTGGCAATAAAGTTCTCTCTCCGCGTTCCGTGATCATCGAGGAAAACGTCGGCTCCGCGGCCTGAATTGCCACCGGCACGAGAAAATGTGTGCATTTGGCAAAGGCGATAAAAGAGGATCGTTTCGTTTTCGTTCAAGTTTTAGAAGCGCAATTTTATGCGAGCAAATGTGTATGACTCGAAAAAATGGAAATTCAATTTTCATCTGAAATTTCTGGAAAGTTTTTCTTTGGATATCGTCGCTAACTCGAAATTTACGTTGAAATTACTGGTTCGTGATTTGGAACTTTTCAAGTTGGGAGGCGGAGTTACAAGTCAGTAGGCGGAGCCACGAGTATCAGTAGGCGGAGCCACGAGTATCAATAGGCGGTGCCATGAGTGAATAGGCGGTGTTACGAGTCAGTAGGAGGTATCACGAGTCGATAGAC
>NW_026533254.1:23473399-23476609 GCF_026225885.1 Hylaeus anthracinus | reverse complement strand
GAGCCAAGAGTGTCAGTCGCCGGTGTCTCGAGTCAATAGACGGAACTGCAAGTCAGTAGGTGGACCTAGGAGTTGGTAGGCGGAGCCACGAGTATCAATAGGCGGTGCCATGAGTCAGTAGGCGGTGTCATGAGTCAGTAGGCGGTGCATGTCTGCCGATAAGGCGGTGTCTCGAAGCATTAGGCGGATCTACGAGTCAATAGCCGGAGAATACGAACAGTGGGCTACACAAACACCTCTTAAAACAGTGGTAGGAAAGTTCGAGCGGCTAATAAAATCCGCCACACCTCTCCAGCGACTATCAGGGCACTCTCAACCGCAATTTTCGTTGGAACCCTCACCTTGAGAACTGGCGCAAGTGTCGGCCAGGGACTCGACGGACGCCAAATAAGGATTGACGTTGCACGCGTTCCCTTGATTGCTGCATCCACTGGAAGAGGTGCTGGACGCCACCGAGCTTCCAGACAGAGGTCTGCCGGCGTTTCTGCATCGTCTGTTGTACCTCAATGGCGTCAGTCCGTTGCTCTCTCGACGATATGGCTTCTCCACGATCGCGCAGTCGTTTCGATCCTCCTGCTGGCCGTTCACCGTCTCGTAAACGTTGTCCTCCTTCTCTCGCCCGATCAGCTCGACCACGAAGTTCATGTTGCTCTCCGTACCTCGTTGATCGTTCATCGCGTCCTCCGGCTGGGTCTTCGTTATCTCCGGACAGAACTGATCGAATATGGAGCCCCGATGAGATTGGGACACCAGGCTGAATCGTTTCTGAAGCTCTGGTGGCAGGACTACATGATCGTATCCATTACCGCGACGCGAGAGCTCGTCGTACATACCCAGCATTTGAGGTACCAGGTCCGTGCTCGAGCCTGAAACAAAAATCATCATATGTTGGTTAAAGGACTCGCCTGTACGAATCTTGTTTAATAAGATGTTGAGATACAGACTGCCAAGTCTTCAGGGTTGAATTGTTCGAGTCCTAATGTATACAAGGTACTAAAGAAACACAGTATTAACCTTGAAGTGACCTTTAAAAAAGTACCTAGAAGATCTAGTAAACTTTACACAGATCTGTTTAAAATAATAATGACTGGTACCATAGGGATACAATTTTATAGACGTCGCGAGGACCTTAGGTCATCGAAACGCAATAGAAAAATTTCGTTTATAACGAATATCATATTTCAGACATCGGTGCAGTCTGGACTGGCAAACACCGCGCGCTTTTACTCGTGCAGGCCGCGAAACATAACGATATTGTATAAACAAACGAGAAGGGTGATGGTTTCCAATTCCCGGCGAGGCAGACGTGAATCAACGTGCAATGAACTTGTCCGCACTAACACGCGCGCGCATCGATGCGTTTTAGCGTTTTGCATACCGAAAGTATATACAGGGTGGTCCAGAAACAACGTATCGACCGGTGATATTTGTTTCACTCCAAGGAATGATCCGAACCTTTGTCAGGTTCATAGAGATGGTATCGGACATTGAGATTTCAAGCTGTAAACATTCAATGCGTATGCAGGGTGACTCAAAAGTATCACTGGAAAATTAAGCACGATTTTGAGCCTCTCTATACCTCACTCTAATTAAAGAAATGCGATACGACTAAATGGTTTCGTAGCTTCCGCGCTAAATTTATTTTACGCTCGCGGCTGTAACATTTGCGATTAAACACGATCTAAAATAAGGGCTAAAGCAGTAAAGCATCCACCTCCTGGCGTACGAAGGAAGTTATTCTTTCGGGATTCGCAGCTGTCGGATACAAATGCAGACATCCCTCATAAAGAACGCGCAAAGAAAGCAGAGTATATTTTTGCGCGGCGAGATTTATCGTCGGACCAATTTGCTGTCGGTTATTTATGTTCATTTGTATTGAAGACGAAAAAAAAAAGTTGCACCGTGCACGGCCACGAGCGCGCGCGAAATACTTCCCTCGAAAGTTGCTCGAATCGCGATATCCCAAGGGGGAGGGGAGGGGAGGGTTCCTATAACAGGAAGTCCCTAACTGGATTGAAGAAGAACAGCGAACGATCTTACAGGTCGATGGTTTGTATATCTTTCTGGTTCTTCCCATTTTTATGGGCAAAACTGTTTGCTTTCAGAAAACAGTACCTCTCGACAGGAGAACCGGTTTCTTTTGTTCTTCGCGATATTACGCGCGAGGACTTCCAAGATATTTTTAGATCAGTGCATGGATGGAATTCATTCAATAGTTTCAACCGTTTTTTTTTTGGATATTTAACGATTTCTATTAGGTTGTCCAGAAAGTTCGCGCCAATTTTTAAGAAAACTTCAAAGGCACGTTTGAATTGTAATATACATTTATTTATATGTATATTTATTGAATTACATGGGTACCATTTTGTTCCACAACCTTTTCACCTTTTAAGAGATGTACATATATATATGTTATTTGTTTTCAGCCATTTCGACATATTCAGACCTGCACCACCTATCAAAAATCGGTATGGACTTTCCGGACAACCCCAATAGATATTCGAATATTTTAAGGCATTCAATAATGCCTTCAATAATCCAGAGAATATTCTCAAGACATGTCTAAAACTATCCTCGCTAGTTTACAATTTCTCTTGCAATGAAACCGTATACATTTATAAATTACAGATTTCTTATTTGTAATTTATAAGTGTACGTTATAATTGGGGCCTCGGAAGCTTCGCAAGGCGGGGAATGAAACGGGCAACGAGACACCATGCAGTGATCTCGAGGCTCGAGACGGAGAGCAGACCATTTCTCTCTCCGCTCCTTTCCGCTTTGCTCCGCTTCGCTCGTTGCTGGCCATATGCGTTCCTCCCCGATCGCGATGTTGCACTTGGCTGGAACTCGGCTAATAATAGAACGGGACCAACTTTCGTCTCGGCCTCGCGTGCACCAGCTTCCCCCTGCCTGTCACGTTAGAAGCCGATGACACGCTTCGGGCTTTCTCGCTACTCGAAAGAACGTGCTTCGTATCGGGCCATCTCGTAGCCGATACACCGTTTACAAAAGTATCGATCATATCACAAATAATTCGTAGATATACAGAGTAACTCGATTGATTTAAACCTACTCGTGGAATTCAATCGATCGACAGGGGGCGTGTCTGAAACGCCCATGGGGCGTTCACTTCGCGTGCCTGACGACTAGGACTGCTGGAAAAGAATAAAATGATTTTATTATTTTCATCCGGAGTAAATGATTCTAAAA
>NW_026533254.1:23461788-23473389 GCF_026225885.1 Hylaeus anthracinus | reverse complement strand
TATTATTTTCATCCGGAGTAAATGATTCTAAAAAGGATTCGAAACATCGTTCCCTTACTCGGATAGACTCCTGAATGATTGAACAAGGGGGGCGTGTCCGTAACGCCCACGGGGCGTTCACTTCGCGTGCCTAACGGATAGGACTGCTGGAGACGAGCAAAATGATTCCCTTATTTTCACTCAGAGTAAATGATTCTAAGGAGGATTCGAAACATTGTTTTCTTACTCGGATAGACTCCTGAATGATTGAACAGAGGGGCGTGTCTGTAACGCCCACGGGGCGTTAATCTCTCTATTTTCAGCGAATACGATTGCAGGAAGTGTGTTCAGTGACGAAATTTTAGCACAGCACTTACTAAATGTTTTTATTATTTTTATCCAGAGCAAAGAATTCTGGAGGGGGTTAAAAAAATTGTTTCCTGGCCCCGATGACGGCCTAGCCTAGCTCCCTACCGGAAGACTCTTTGGAATTTGTTTAGACGATCGAGCAAATTCCAATTCTGGAAGAAACTTGCATTCGAAGACGTGGAGCACCGGTTAGGTGGATTTCGGTCGCGGTCGTGGGAAAAGTTGGAAATCGGACCGCGTGCAAGTGCATTGAACTTCACCGCCGCGGTGAAGAACGGCCACGTTGACGTTTACACTTTTTATCGTCAACGGGGTCCACTGTGCGGCTCTACAGGGTGTTCACCGAGTGCTCGACCACGTTTTCGAGTGTTCGAATACTAAGGAAATTAAGCAGTGAAATGAGTCTGGATTAGGTTTCAAGTGTCCCTGCTCGAGATTAGAGCCTCTCACGATTAGGAAGGTGTAGTAGGAAGCTGTACTGAGTCTACAATTTAGAAATTTAATATTTTAGATAGTATTTTAGATAGATAGTTAAGCGACTTGAATCTAAATAAGTTCGCGAATAAAATATTGTGTAATAGATAGTTGAATTTATCTTGGTGGTGACTCACTCTGTATATGTTATTGTTTCTGTCTTTTGGTGACAATATTACAGGGAAACCTCCTGTGGACCTGGCAAGGAATGCTGTAGAAGTGGGTCATAGAATAGGTTACGGCGGTATTTTAGGAACCTTCCTGTTCGGTTGTCACTGACTGGGATCTATGCGACAACGTAAAAAGGAATCTCGTTACAGGTAAAAGGTGAGAAGGAAATGAGCTGTTGAAACATGTTTCAAACGAAAGTTGTTCGATTTCTGGAGGCCTATAAATTAATGGAAACAGAGTGTTGAAAAAAGCTCAACGATCCGAGTCTAGTCTGATCATCTGCGATGTGAAACATCTCGTTTCGAAAAATCCCGATCGCGAGTCGCTTAGGTCATCGCCTGGGATCGATTCTCGCAGGAGAAAAACGGTGTCGGGGCAGCGTGGCGCCGCCGCGGCAAAAATAGCGTACGGTGCGCCGAAAGAAAGGGAAACACGTCCGTTCATTGACGAAAAGCAACGGCGAACGCCCGCTGAAAAGTCTCGAGTGGCTCGCTTCTCATGCGTCTGTATGCTCGCCACGTTGCTGTGACTCACGAGGAACGCGCCGCACAGCATCGTGCAACGATGATGACTAACAAGCTCGCATTGAAGCTGACCAGAATGGCCAGTGAAAATACCCCCGTCGTGAACGGAACAGAGACCCGCGCTTTCGATATGGAGACGCTCCTCATTTGCCTGCATTATAATTCATTTTACATTGCTCCGTGTAAGACGATCGTCGAGGCCTCGAGGATTACAATCAGGCGCCATTGTGCCTGGATATCCGATGCGTTGGATGCTGCCTTCGAGAGACAGTGGAAATGAATTGTTCGCGGTAATGAAATTGTTTCGTCGAGTTAATAGGTCGAGCACGTTGTCGATGATGGGCCAGGTTTAGGTCTGTTCGGTACCTCGGTAGCCTAGATTTGGAAAGTTGTTGTTTCATTAATTTTGCAATTCTACTTTTTCAGTACTTTATCAAACGTTTCTCCAAAGGTTTCAAGTGGCTGGAGTACCGTTGGCGTCGGTTTTCTATGAACGCGAATATCGAGCGTTCCAGCCTATGGAATTGATTGAAACTGTGTTAAACAACGTAATTTAGTGCAATTCTACGTGTTCAATACGTTGTCAAACGTTTTCCAAAGGTTTCAGGTTGCTGGAATACCGTTGGCGTCGGTTTCATATAAACGCGAACATCGAGCGTTCCAGCCTATGGCATCGATTTGATAAACAAGACACTGGTTGAATGCAGTTGGTAAGTAGCTTAACTTCTTCAGAGATACTTCTATTTGAGCGTAATGTGTAGGTAGCATCATTGCTAGCTCTGAATAAGGCTGCGTCCAAAGTTCAAACCAAACCTACTGTTCAAATGCTTTTTGATGAATGAGACCTGAGTTGGATCCAGTTGGCAGGTAGATGGACCTCTTCAGGGATGCTGATAAACGAGTGCTCTAGATAAGGCTGCACCCTAAGTTCGAGTCAGACCTAGTGACCAACCCGAATTGCTAGGATTGTTGGACACAAGCATGAGAAGATTGATAGTGTGACTCTTTCGTCACGCACACAGTATTGAAAAGAATGCGACCTCCCCCCTCTGTTAGCCGCGTAAGTGTTCGTCGTGCACGTGCAGTTTGTTCCACGGTATCCAGGTGCGAGGCATAGTCACCGAAACCTGGGGACTATCGCTTGCATCACGGCTGAATCAATCCTGGCGTGAACAAAAGGAAAGGATCTGGCGAAGGAATGCTGCCAGTTTCGAAACGCGTATGGATTCTATAAGCGCAGACAGAACTTCTAACCTTCCCCCAGTCGTATCTATTTATGTCTGCATTTTAGGCACAATTTGGAGTAGAGTGAGATAAGTTGAGCAGTGAGTAGAATCGAATTCATTGAGTTGTAAGTAGAGATAGGTAGGACTTCAAAGCGAACCTTCCTTGGCCTGGCAGAGGATACCTTGGGGATTTCTGGGAATCTCTATGATGTAGCTGTTTATGCCTGCGTTCTGATCCCAATCCCGGAGTAGAGTAGCGAGTAGAGTGAAGTACGTTGAGTAGTGAGTAGAAATCGAATACGATGATTACCAAGTAAAATGCAACTCGTTGAGCAACAAGTAAAGTTGAATACTTTGAGTAGCGAGTAGCGAGTAGTGAGTAGAGTCGAATACGGTCGAGTAGTGAGTATCGCTCTCTCCGACGACGATTAAAACATCTCCAGAACGGTCTCGACCATTGAACCATTGAGTAGGCAGCCACGAAAGCGTTACCGGGACCAAACGAGGAACTCGAGATCCATAATTCGCCGATGGTCGAGTTAATCGCTCGATTCTAATTCAAATGGGTCAACGTGCCAGTCGTCGCGGCACCCGTCAGATAGACTAATACCAACTGCTCACGCACGTTCGCCAAAGTCGTGACTTAACCAGCCGTAAACTGTCTCGTTATCGTCACGCTCCTATCGCTCGCGACTGTTGCACTTACAACTCGCTACTCGCCGGGTCCCTCGCGCGATTCGCCTGATTATTTCGCCCCTCCCCTCCCCTCCCTCTACCGTGCCGAGGGAAACACGAGCCGATCCGTGACTTTCCCTCGACACCCAGCGTCTCGGTGCCTTATCTCGGCCGCGATGTACCCGGAAACTCCAGCATTTCTTGCACGCGGCGCGCCTAGCAAGGATTTCAATGGTGTGGTCGAGATTGTCCGGGGATTTACGACGTCCTGGAAGCAATTGGCTTCGTCGTTCGAGGACCGCGGATTGATCTCGGGATGCGGGGATCGGTTGGCGTTCGATCCAGCGGGTCGGGACAGTTTTAGTTTGAAAGCTGTGGCTTCGAGGAGTCCGAAGGCTGATTTAAGGGTGGAGCGACGGTGCTAGGCGCGTCATGGGGATCTAGTCGATGCTGAGGTAGTACTGTTTAGGCAGATTTGCGAGTGATCAGTTGGGGAAGGTTGAATCGAGTTGTTTGAGCTGGTAGCAGGTTGGGTCCAAGGGGTGGAGCTGATTGCTTCGCTGTTTTTCGAGATTTGGAGGTGGTTAGTACTAATGTTCAAGCTTTTATTAGTTTCACTGTACTAAAATATAGTTATGTAATAAAGACAAAGGTGTAGGAAATATCCGGGGACAAGTTTCAACCCTTTTACGATTTTACAAATGATCTTTATTACTTGACTACTTTCGCTCGCTTCCCCTTACATTCTAACATTCATCCTCACGTTCGCTCACCGTTTCTTATATTCTCTCTCTCGATCCTTACCAATCATACACTCGTTTACAAACATTCCATCTATCACGCTTCCTGATTCGCGCTCTTCAAACATACACCCATGGACACCTAATTACGCCCACCATTTTGCGACTGGCGCGTAATTCGATCCTACAAAGGATTGAATTTATTTTTATATTTATATAGACTCTAGACCTACAACTAGCGTAGACAATCAAGACCATTTCTTACTTAATTGTTCATTTCTCCCCATATTCAATTAATAGTTTATGAAAAGTACCTCGAAATAAATACTTCACCCCATACTATAGTTTCATCACAATTATTACTTAAGCGCCCGCCATTTCCCGTACTACAAATCCAACTTCAACCATCTTTTCCACGAAAACAGACCTCGCCACTTGTTGCTAAGCGTCCCGATCCCCCTTGCTCGTCCCTAAGAACCACAGACGAGGTCCGCGTGTATCCAGGTTGCGTCCAGAGGGGTTCCCCTATAAATCGTCTCACGCGCCTCGAAAGACCGTCGATCCCTGCTGGCGGTGTTCCAAATTTCACGACGATCGTCTCGATCGCGAGGTAACAGCCGCGGCTAATCCCGCTGTCGCGAACCGCGTCACGTAGAGGAGCCCTCCGTCGGCCAGGGAATGCCGGAAAAGCAGAAAACCAGCGACGACGAACCAGAAAAGGAAAGATCGTATTCGTCTCACGTACCCGCGGCGACAAGTACAAGGATCACGTTGCGCCAACGTGAGACTTCGCTGCCCCGGAATTCCAGGTTGCCTTTTGCGCCTCTTATCTGTTCCCGGAGATGCACCCGGAAATGCGACGGCCACCGAGGCGCATTCCGAAGTATGCATTCCGAAGGGACAAAGCAAGTTGCTTTAACCAACGTGCCCGGCTTTTCGGCGACGGGTGGGAGTACCTGTTGAGTGTTTTGGACGAGTATAAAGCTTTGGAAGGACGGTGCACGAACCTTCTTGCAACGGGACATAGCGTCGTGGATTTACATAAATATTTAGACGTCTGGTTCAATGTTTTGTATTTACTTGAATTTCCTATAACCGCTACTATTTTCTATTTTCCAATTTTTGAATTCTGTATTCTTTTGTGTCTATAGAAACTGATACGCCAGACACAGAAGATAGTGTATCATGGATGGAGATAATGGAATAGTTACCAAGAGTTACTCAAACAAGTGATTCCTATTAATTCTCATAAATGACGTACTCTTGTTTTTTTTTTTTTTTATAATTCTGTATCAGACGATTGTTGATAAAAGCAACTTTATCGCACCGTTCTGCGATGTATTTCGAACAATTTATCATACTTAAATCAGACCAACATTCGCATATTAGTAATAAATTATATTACAGTAGATATTTAAATCCTTAATGAAATATTTTTTCAAAGTGATAATCACTTAAATTGAAAATAGACATCGAATTTACATCGTACAAAAAATTCAAAGTAGCATCGAAATAAATTACTACGAAAACACCTATTGAAGACAGAGTTCACTTGAATGTACGCTGCTTCAGAAAATTCCATTCATTTTATTTACTTTCGTAATCATCATTGAAGAAGCTCAATCGTTCATTATCGTCTCATCCGAGTGCCTATTTTCCTTAGCTACGGTCTTAATAAACATTATAACAAACGTACCAACCAACCAGCGTCGGATCACAACGTTACAATGCGCTCAGTGTACCGTGGAGACATCGACAGCAATTAGACGAAGGCTTCGTCGAACTTGCGTGTGGATTATCTTCCACGAAGTGGCGATATCACGAATGCCACCCAGTGACGGGCAAAATTTTACGCGAACAATAAATAACAGAATGACGAATTCAATTTTCGCAACTGCGGTCAAATCCACGTGTTTTTTTTCTTTCTAATCATGCCGATTTGTATGTGACGAGTAATGTCTGTTCGAAACTTTTGCTTGGAAAGAACTTGGAAGAACTCTGAAGAACTATTCCCATTTCCGATGATATTGTATCTTGTGATTCACGCGCGAATGAATCCCCGTATCGAGAGGAATCGCAGAGAAACGCAGCGGAACTGATGTTTGGACAAGGATAACCCGATTGGAGCCTAGACGATCAAATAACAAATCCGTCATAGCGATAAGAGTTATCTTCGAACGGAGATAGTCGTTATGAAACTTTAGTTCTTACGTGATTATGATTTCGATCGGTGGAAACAAAATGGTTGAAGAAATTTCCTTTTCAAATCGTCAGTCTCATTCGTTCTTCTGCCTCTACTCACTACTCAACGAATTCGACTCTACTCGCTACTCTCTACTCAACGTACTTTACTCTCTTCTCTCTACTCAACGTACTTTACTTACTACTCTCTACTCTCTAGTCAACGTACTTTACTCTCTACTCAACGTACTTTACTCTCTTCTCTCTACTCAACGTAGTAAAGTACGTTGAGTACTCTCTTCTCTCTACTCTCTAGTCAACGTACTTTACTCTCTACTCTCTACTCAACGTACTTTACTCTCAACTCACTACTCTCTACTCTCTACTCAACGTACTTTACTCTCTTCTCTCTACACAACGTACTTTACTTACTACTCTCTACTCTCTATTCAACGTACTTTACTCTCTACTCAACGTACTTTGCTCTCTACTCACTACTCTCTACTCTCTACTCAAGGTACTTTACTCACTCCTCCAGAATATGCCAAGAATGGAGATATAAACACCTATAACTCGGAGTAACTGTTTCCTCTTATAGAACCCATGCAACACATGAATTCAAGTTAATTCTTTAATTCTTAATCAACTGTTAATTCTTTCTAATCGAAGAAAGCAACATTAATTTTATCAGACGCATTCCATTAATTTTCCATTAATTTTCCATTCCTCCTGCATAAAATTACGCGTCGGATATTTGAATCCCTCCGGATATTAACATATCCCGTTTTCAGGAAACGGAACATCGCAAACTGTCCACAAAAAACGCGATTGCACTGTGACCGTCTCGATGAATCATTTCCCCTCCACGAGGCGAACGGACACTGTCTCAAGATGAGGACTTTTAATGTTTGATTTACACGAACTGGTCAATCCAGTTGACTGGAATTTTGGACAGAAGCCATCACCGAGAACCTGCCACGCAACCTCCACCAAGATTTAGCTACACGATCGAAGCTGACGTACAGTTTAGCTTACGATTGGGCCAGTTCAAGAAAATTTTATTCGAAGTTAGAAACCATGATTTCGATGCAGTCCACAGGTGTCTTGGCTCTTCCAAAACAAGTCTACCGATAGTATCCTAATCAGAGACCTAACATCAACAACTGTTCCTCCACAGCTACTTATTAATGCTGCTAACCTGACCAGGAAGTTAGTTTCCAGTAACCATTTCGTAGAACGTATCGCTCAACGTCAACAGTTTGACTGCTTTCCAAATCCTATATGACACAGCCCGATAACGTCGGGTAATTCGACTCTTATCTATCCTGAGCTGCTACCTGTTTTCACTAGCGTCGACCGACATCGATAACCTGGCCACCACTTAAGCTTGGAATGACCCTGTTCGGGAATATCTTATCCAGGGCCAGCAGTTTGGGTAGGTTTTCAAAACTAAATTCCTACAGTAGCAGTTTCCCAAGAAGCCTGTTTCCTAACGCTAACTAATCGAGGCAAACGATTTTTAGAAACGTCAAACCCAATGGCAACGACCTGCCAGGTCTAAAAATAAGTTCTAATACGACTATCCTAGTCTCCAGGTCCCCTCTGATACACGTTTCAAGACTAACGGTTCGGTGACTGCAACGCTAATTCCGTAATGATACCAAATATCGGATTATCCAGTCGCCATGCCAACAATTTTTCAATTTCAATTTTTCAGGCTGACCTCCTACGTCCAAACGTTGACCTTTTAATAGTTTATTTCCTCCCACTATCCACAGCGATTTTACTCGAACCTCTGTCAACTATCGGGTCCATCCCGCGACACTGTCGACTATTTCTCCGCGTTTTTCAAATCAACTCACCGGAGCAGTCCGCGGAAGGTCTCCGATCAATCCAAGAGGCACGTCAGCCACCGTGCACCGACACTGTCATACTGATCGATGGAGCACTCGCACACCGGAAGCAATTGATTCTAGCAACGAGCCACGATGACCACGACCGACACTGTATCCACTGATCGACGTTTCGCGGAAAAGGAACTCGCGTTACTCGAACGGAACGTTTCGCGACTGTTCTTATCTGTACGAATTGTTGATCGATTAGGGGGCGGGGGGAGGCGGGGTACGATTGGGATCGACGGATAAACGAATTCTAGATTCGAGAATCGTTGGAACGAGGAGAAGTCAGGTGCGCGGATGCGAGATTATTCGAGGAGGCGCGACAAGCTGCGGAGCAGGTAAAGCGCAGCCTTCGCTGCTCGAGCAACAGGTAGATACTGCGGAGAGAGGCGAAGATGGGAATGGAGCGAGTGTCCCACTCGGATAGACGGATCCGAATGCCGACGAGCGGGACTGACCGTAAAGCGGCGTTCACAATAGAATGTCGGGAGAAGCATTCTTGGAAACGGAATGCATCGAGTAGCGAGTAGAGTGGAACTCATTGAGTAGCGAGTAGTGAGTAGAGTGAAATGCTTTGAGTGGTGAGTAGAGTGGAATTCTTTGAGTAGCAAGTAGCGAATCAAGTGAAATTCTTTGAGTATTGATTAGTGAGTTCAGTAGAATTCTTTGAGTAGCAAGTGGTGAGAAGAGTGGAATTTTTTGAGTGGAATTCTTTGAGTAGCGAGTAGTGAGTAGAGTGAAATACTTTGAGTGGTGAGTACAGTAGAATTCTTTGAGTAGCAAGTAGCGAATCAAGCGAAATTCTTAGAGTATTGATTCGTGAGTACAGTAGAATTCTTTGAGTAGCAAGTAGCGAGTCAAGTGAAATTCTTTGAGTATTGATTCGTGAGTACAGTAGAATTCTTTGAGTAGCGAATAGTGAGCACAGTAGAATTCTTTGAGTATCGAATAGTGAGTACAGTGGAATTCTTTGAATAGCGAATCGTGAGTACAGTAAAATTCTTTGAGCAGCTAATAGTGAGTAAAGTAGAATTCTTTGAGCAGCAAGTAAAGTCGACCTCAGTGAGTACCAAGTAGCGAATCAAGTGGAATTCTTTGAGTAGCAAGTAGAGTGGAACTCATCGAGTATCAAGTACCGAGTCAAGTGGATTTCTTTGCGCAGTGAATAATCACCACTCACGCCACAGTCACCGAGTTCCAAATAGAGAACTTATCGAGTCACCAAGTGAACAAAATAAAACACCCCATGTAAACAACAAAGAAGAAAACGCGTAGCACATGAAATATGCGCTATCGCGAACTGATTCACGGATTTTTGCAATTGTTATCGCACGTACTATTCTAATCAATGTCGTCTTAATCATCATTTGCGTCGGATCAATTGCATTTAGTTACTCTTGATTTCATTCCGGCTCCTTCGAATAATTCACAGTCTAAACACTTTTTACCAAACTTATTTTTACCAGCCGCGATAACTGATAAGTACACGTTCTCAGTTGCTTTCGGAAGAAGAACGTCTTCGAAGAAGGAAAGAGTCTCTAAATTCCTCGTTTGTAACATTTACGAAACCGGAGGGAACTTATCTCGCTGGTCCGCCGTGTGTAACGCGCGGCACTTATCGCCCTTATTAATCATTCAACAAGTGTAACGCGGTTGCATAAAATGAAAAGAACGTTTTGTACCTACGCAACAAGAAGGTTAACAAATTGTGACTAAGGATGTCGCCTATCAGATCGACTCCAGTTACGATTATCATATAATCTGTCTTAGCGCATATCGGATATGTCCAAGTATTATGTCTCCGGACATTATATAACTCCTCCTACAAATCCCGGTTTCTCATTCGAATAAGATGATATTCACATCGTCCACACTATCGTCACTTTTATTATCATCGTATTAATATAACTTCCAACGACACTACGTTAAAATTCAAAATAGAAAATGTCAAGTATCATTTTTCTACTATAATCCATCATTTGGAAATCTAAATAAATTGTTATCGGTAGGCCATAGAATTATTTCTAAAAATAATTTCTGTTTCAGGAATAGGAGCAGATTTGAATAGAAAGCAAAACCCTAGGCGGTCACGTGCGATGCCTCTTAATTGAATTTCACGCTGACCTGTTACACAGGTATTACCTTCGGGAATCAACGGAGGCCTACTTTTTATCGCAATTATGAAATCTGCGTGAAACTCGACGAATAATTAACCCGCTGGCTTTACCTGGAACGCGTGAACAAGTAAACTGTTTCTGTGATTTCTGCGATTCAAGTTCATTTGAAATCACGTTTAATGTGTATGATGCGAAGCAAATGCTCGAGACCATGGAAAAGTAATTCAAACGGGAATTAATTAATTTCTCATTAACTCTAACTAAAATTGGACCCTGAAACGTAAATTGTACCGATGAAACTGCGTGAACTTGAGGCCTAGAAATTGTGTCAACACGAGGAGCAGAGATTGTATCAGCCATAGAGACAAAAACTGCATCAATCCGAGAGACAATACCGCGCATGCCCTTTCAATTACATAAATTCTTCCCATCGTTAGGCGATCCCCTTTAAATAGCTAAGCCTACACAATAGGAATTCCAACGATCCGAGAGCGCAGACACACGATTCCGTCGAGAATGCTCGATTCTAGAAACTCCCAATTCATAGTGCAGACACGCAACAGGCGACTGGTCCCAGGGTCAGCGTTCCTCCGATGTGAATGAAGCCGTACTCGAGGGACGCGGTGGGGGCTCAATCATCGCAATGAATTACAACGAGCCAGTCACCGAGAGTGACTCACTGCGGTGCTCTAGCTGCTGCAACGGCCGATGAGGCTCCTTTTTTTTCCTCTTGGCCTTCCTCGCGGGGAAGGAATTCGACCCAGGGAGAAAAAGAGCCATGTCCTTCCGACGAATATGACGGCCCTAGCGGACCGTGCTCGTGATTCAGCGGTGCGAAATGCTCCCAAGGTACATGCGTGTACTTTCATTCGCGGGAACATGAGAACTGGACGTAACGGGATTTCTAGTGCTCCTAATGCCTTGGTCGGCTTCTTGAAACGACGTCGCGGAGAATCACGGGGGCTCGCTACCGAGTTGTGAGAACTTGGGAGGCATAGGTTGTGATAATTTGGGAGACAGGTTGTGACTACTTTGGGGGATGGGAGTTGTGACAAATTGAGAGACATGGGTTGTGGCAACTTGGGAGACATACATTGTGATAACTTGGGGGATACGAATTGTGACAACTTGAGGAATAAGAGTTGTGATAACTTGGGAGACACAGGTTGTGACAAATTAGGAGATATAGGTTGTGACAACTTGGGAGGGCGCGAGTTGTGACAACTTAAGGAATAAGAGTTGTGACA
>NW_026533254.1:23445018-23461778 GCF_026225885.1 Hylaeus anthracinus | reverse complement strand
TTGGGAGGGCGCGAGTTGTGACAACTTAAGGAATAAGAGTTGTGACAACTTGGGAAACATAGGTTGTGATAACTTGAAGGGTAAGAGTTGTGACAACTTAAGGAATAAGAGTTGTGACATCTTTGGAGGCATAGATTGTGACAACTGGGGAGACGTAGATTGTGCCAATTTGGGAGACCCAGGTTGTGACTACTTGAGGAATAAGAGTTGTGATAATGTAAGGAATAAGAGTTGTGACGTATTTGGAGGCATAGATTCTGGGAACTTGGGGAGTACGAAGTGCGACAACTTCAGGAATTAGAGTTGTGACATCTTTGGAGGCATAGCATGTGATAATTTGTGTGACACAGGTTGTGACAACTTGGGAGGCATGTGTTGTGACAACTTTGGAGACATAGATTGTGACAACCTTAAGGACATAGATTGTGACAACTTGAGGAGCAGGAGCTGTGACATCATGAGAACAAGGCTTGTGACAATTTCAGCAACAGGAGTTGTGAAAACTTGAACACATTGATCGTGATAATTTTAGGAACAGAAACCACGACAACTTAAGGGATATTATTACAGACAATTTAAGAGACACAGGTTGTGACAACTTGCAAAACAAGACTTGTGACAATTTGAGGGACGAAAGGCGAGACAACTTGAGAAACAGAAATATCCCTAGACCTTATATCGAATGAGCCATACAACGAGGTTTGTAGCACCAAGAGAGCCTATGACTCAGACGTCTATTTTGGAACCTAAGCTACCTAACGCCTTTACCCCTTGATTTAAACCCGCCAAACTCTAGCTACCATGTCCTCCACTTCACAACCCTCTAAGAGTCCCCTAACTTAACTAAGAAAATGGGATTAGGGCTAGCTTAGAAGCCCAAGAAAAAGCAATTGACAACTACTTAGCCCCAGATAGCGAATTGGGATTCCCCGTGGATATGATTTCACGAACACGGTTCGCACGTTTAGGTGAATCGTAAGGTTACGATTCGCGGACTCGGCATAATTCCCAGAAAGAATGCAGTTCCGTAAGCAGGAATCGAACGCCCCGCGGGCCACGAAAAATCGAATTTCGCGAGACCGGTCTCGAGTATCGTCGTCGTTTGGTTTCTTTTTTAAGGAACGCTCTCTCGCTCGCATACCGTGCCAATTATTCCCCGCACGGAAGTTCCACGGCCTGGCGTGAGAGATTGACGCGAGTCGATGCACTCCGCGTATATTTTATTCGTACCTTTCACCGGGTCCGATAAGAAAATTATATTTAAACAGGCGCCCCGCGATGTCACTGGAAAAGAGAAAACCGATCGGATCCGTCCTCCTCCGATGGGAAAGTAATATCCTACCGTACGTCACGCTCACCACCGATTCTCTCGACCTAATCGTCGCTTTGTTCGCGCATTTAGCCGCGTTACGAGCGCCGAGCATGACGATCGCAACATTCTCGACGCTGGATTTATCGGTAAGTACGATATGAGGATCGCGAGTATCGTAAGATTCGTGAGGTGATCCTTGAGGATCTTTGGAGGGTCTACGAAAGGTGATAACTTCGGAGTGTAAATCTATAGATTTTTGTGATATGGAGCTAACAGGTGTCGCCACGATAGTTCGACCCTTCCACCAGATTAGGTATAAGGTATAATCGCGAAGAACCAGGTCACCTCATCTCTAAAAAGTAGTCGCATCGTCGCCTTTTCTTCGTAAGAAAAATTGAACGAAAAACATAATCACGACGGAGATTTGAACTAGAGAACCTTTTGGTCACAACCAAGCACTCCTCCCACTGCGAGACCCAGAAGACAGCCCAAAACAACGAAGAAAATCAGAACGAGCGTGATTTATATCCTCTCGGCCAAAAGCGTAGTTAATTTTATTAGAGGCACGTATTCAATCACCGTGCGCGACGTAATAGCCCCTTCGACGGGCAATTTGGTAGGGTAATCGATCGGTGATCGGAGAAACATTCGATACCCCCAGGAATATTAGACCTAACGACGTTTCCACGCTGGCTTCGCAGGGGTGTTCGAATAAAGTATCTCGTTTACTGTTATTATTTAACACCGTGCCGTGAACGGACGCGATGCTATAATTTCGCGTCGTTTAATAAGCGGTCGCGGGACGCAGAGGCGTGCTTCGTCTCGCGTGAAAAAGCCCCGGCTTTATTTAGAACAGCGCCGGATACTTTCGACGCCGGAGACCTATCGTTACGCGGCCCTTATCGCTGGGCCCTCGAGCCTCTCGAAACGGCGCCTTTTAAAAGTAACAGATTCGGAACTCGCCTAGGCGATCGATCGTTCGAAATTGCTGTTCGATCGTCCATTAGCGAAGCCTTGCTATTACCTCGGAAAGCTGACGTCTATATGATACTTAACCCTTCGCGATCCAGATTTTCGCATTTCAAGTGCATTCCGGGCGAGCCTGATTCGACGGAAGACCGCGAGGGGTCAAGGTGAGAGCGTGTCGAATTTAGAGATAAGTAGACCATCGCTAGTACTCTTTGCTGAGAAATAGTTAAGTGACCCACCGTATGGATCGTGGAAATTATGAAGTGACCCAGTGTGTGGGTCATGGAAATTTTTAAATGACCCAATGTGTGAAGTATGGTGCCTTTCAGGTGACCCAATGTACGGAGCATGACAATTTTTATGTGATTGAGTGTGAAGCGTGAGAATTATTAAGTGTGCCAGTGTGTAGGTCATGGAAATTTTCTGGTGACCCCAGAGTGGGTCATGAAAAATTTTAAGTAACCCAGTGAGTGAATGGGACTTTTTAGGTGACCCAATGTGTGGAGTATGAAAATTTTTGAGTGATTGAGTGTGAGGCCTTGGAATTTTTAAGTAACCTAGTGTATGGGTCATGGAAATTTTTAAGTGACCCAGTGTGTAAAGTATGATGCCTTTCAGGTGACCCAATGTGTGGAGCATGACAATTTTTATGTGATTTAGTGTGAAACGTGAGAATGATTAAATGTGCCAGTGTGTAGCTCATGGAAATTTTCTGGTGACCCCAGAGAGGGCCATGGAAATTATGTAGTGACCCACAGTATGGCTCATAAAAATTTGTAAGCGATCTAGTGTGCGAAGTATTGGGACTTTTTAGGTGGCCCAATGCGTGCGACATGGACAATTTTTAGTATCAGACGTGGTAAATTTCAAGTGACCCAGTGTGACCCAACGCATTGGTCATCGAATCAGATTAAATCATACCCCATTACTAACGGGGGTGTCACTATAAAATTCCCTATGGTTCTAACGCATTACGTGGTTAAGGATGAAACGTGCAAGTCCACGCCAACGTTAAGGAGTCGATTTCAAGTCGAGGAACGTGCACAACGCGTTCGATCATCGGCGAACCTATATCGCCGTACGCGATTCGTTATTCGGATCGTTCTGTCCACCGACACACGTTCGAATGAACGGAATTCGATGGAGTGTACGCGGTCACGTGCCGGGCGTTATAGCTTCTCCCAGAAAGAGGGCTTAAAGCCTCGTGCCGCGGCACGGATCGACGTGGAAAAATGCGTGCAGCAGGACGGCGCCAGTGCTCGGCGCCCCGCGTGCCCTCTTTGCCCCTCCGCGACGCCGCGTCGCGGCCAAGATCGCCGTTCGTAGGAAGGGAAACGCGGGGAGAAGGGGAAGTGATCATCTCGGAGGGGAGGTAGTAAAGAAGTTGAAAAAGAGAGAGGTGAGACGAGGGAAAGAGACGGACCTCTCAACTCTGGATGAAAATTTCTTATTCAAATGAAGAGCTGGAATATTAGACGTAGAAATTAATCCTGTACCTTACATTCAATTCTTTTATAATTATAGTTTGAGTGAAAATATTTGTTCGACTATTCAGTTAGGTTAAGGTTAGCAATTGTCTAAGTTCTCGACCTGATAAGCTAGTCTCAACTTGATGGACATTCTTCTTATATTCTTCATCTGTTACGAGAATACCATTATACAAAATCTCCTATCTACTAAACTATGTGTATGGAAATACATTCGTAATGTCCATCAGGTTGAGACTTCATACGTGCATAGATTCTCTGTAATGGAAATCAGGTTGAGAACTTGAGAGGTTCGGAATTTAGTCTAACTACTTAAATTACAGTTTTAATTTAATATACAGACACAGAATTTCTATAGGTAATGTTTATGCAATTTTTCCCGCATGAGAACAAGGTACCGATAAAAATGGATTTGCGTGAATCTGTGCTCTTTTTTTAGTGCGGACACGGTGAATGGTACCTTCTCGGTAAAATTCCGTCGGGTTTCTCGTGACGTATGCATCATCACGCGGTGGTCGTTTCCGATTTCCGCTCGAAAACGCCAACGCCTTCAAAGCCAGCTGCACCTGCGGGCAAGACGCTCTACTTGTCAGACGGGTTATCGGATGGAAAGGGGTGACCGGCTTTTTAAATTGTGGGTTAACGAGGCGCGAGCGAGCACCTTTGTGTCCTTTTTTGGAAACTGGCGGAGGACCCGTGAAAAATCGGTTCGAGTTATTTTCGTCAACATATCACGAGAATCTGGCACGGGATTCGTAACAGGTATGTTTAACGCTGAGGTTACGTTGACTTTTGCTTTTTTACGAGTAAACGATACGAATACAAAAATGTGATAAGAGAATTTAGATAAATGAAAGATTAGAACTCTGATAATTATTATCAGAGATATCGGCACCGTACTGAAAATTGATGTCGAAACGATTATTCGAATACGAATTATTTATTTAAATACTCGTGCACGCAAGGTCGTTTGAACTTTGATCCTATCTCACCGAAATTAAATGGAAAAGGAAAGGCGACCTTGGAAGGTCGCGGAAAAATAAAGATTGCAGAAATGAAATCGATGTTACAGATATAAAAATTGTTACATTTTCATTTTTGTTGAACAAAGTGATGGAATCTGCCACCGTGCGCCAATCCTTTCTTGGCACCGTTCGTTGGCGGTTAAATTATTTACGACACGGGTGAAAGTGACATGGCGGTGATTCTCTGTGCCCTTTTTCCATGACAAATTTCACCTTGCAACACTGGCGGTGAATCGCCCACTCTGGCGCAGATCTGCGTTCCAGAATTCGTAAACAAACAGCGAAGATGCATGCCCGAGTCGAAAAAAATTTGATTCGAGTTGCAAATAATGTGAGCTTGTGCGTAAATTCATACAAACTTCGTTATATACACTCATTTATAAATTTAGTTATATAATCTCATTTATAAATTTGGTTATATAAACTCATTTATAAACTTGGTTATATAAATTCATGTATAAACTTGTATATGTGAACTCATATATAAACTTGGTTGTGTAAACTCATTTATAAATTTGGTTGTGTAAACTCATATACAAACTTGTTTATGTAAACTCATATAATATAATCTTGATTATATAAATTCATGTATAAACTTCAATATGTAAACTCATATAATATAATCTTGATTATATAAACTCATATATAAACTTCGATATGTAAACTAATATAATATAATCTTGACTATATAAATTCATATATAAACTTGGTTATGTAAACTCATGTATAAACTTGTATATGTAAACTCATATAATATAATCTTGATTGTGTAAATTCATATATAAACTTGGTTATATAATCTCATTTATAAACTTGCTTATATAAACTCATATATAAACTTGGTTATATAAACTCATATATAAACTTGAATGTATAAACTCGCTCACAAACTTGTACACATAAACTCAGCTAGTTCACATATAAATCTAACACTGCTCCAGTCCCAAGTAAACGAAAGATCGGATACAGTAAAGCGGTCGGATAAAAGTAAGCACGCGACGATGATGATGTATGCACGAGCAATCGACAAGATTTTATGGGTCGATAAACACGGTTGTTATCGTCGAAAAGTGGTCTGTGATCGACGGAATAAAAGTAAAAAAAAGAAGTAACGGAAGGTTTCATCCCCTCAAAGCGAACCAGTGACCCGGATCGCAGCTCTCGACCCTTTTCCTACGTTCCTAAAGTTTCGCGGTTCGTTGAATCCCCCGAGCCTGACCGGGGTGGTTCAACGCACTGTCATAGGAAGAGAAATAGAAAACTGGCCTATCGGATGGAATTAGCCTAAGCAGTTTCCGACTGGCGGTAATTCGATCGGCTTGTTACGCGAAGACACTCTCTTTTCTCGCCCACTCCTCTCGTTTGCTCTCTTTTTTTTTTTTCCTTTTATTCCACGCGACGGAGGAGCGATGAAAGTGATTTCTCACGTTAGGGTTGCACCGTGAACGCGCCTACGTTTTTCGACGACTATGCATATATACCGGATGTCGCGATTGAAACGAACCAGTGCTCGATATCCTCGCTATTTCAAGCGATTGAAACGATAAAAGGGATTCACCACTGGGATTTCAACGTAATTATAGGTTACGGTTTTCTATTTTTAGTAGATATACACGGTGTCTCATAAAAAAAAACGTCTACGTAGATATCTTTGTTATTTGAGATAAAAAGAGGAACTATGAAAGTTAAGATTGCTCTGTGATCTCTGTGGTTACATTTTCGTCCTAGTAAAAATAGACCAGATTGGTATGTGTAAAACTCTACCAACTTAAGTACAGGCGCATCTAATTTAAACTTGAAGACAATAAAAATTAATTCCCAAATCTAGAATTAAACGAGTATGAACATATACATGCTTAATGATTCTATATTTTGCCGTCGCCTCACCCTATATAGCCCGATGTCTGCACAGGGGTCACTTTTCACAGATAAGATCGATCTATCGCTCGAGATCACGCGACCACCGGAAGAGCACCGATTAGGATTGCTAAATACTCGAGATAAATGTGGCAAGCCACTAATTAAGGACGCCGATAGATCACGCTCCGGCTAATGTCGAATTTTGCATATCGCCGCTGTGGGAAAGATCTATCGCAATGCAACGTCCGCTCGACTAATTAAAAGAACCGCGGAATCACCGAAACGTTTCAAAATAAATAATCGATCGACTCCTAATGCAATTAGGAATTCTTTAACGCTTCGACCGAGCAATCTAAGACGTTCACTGAACCTCTCATTCCTAATTTAAAGGTACAGATGAATAATTTGGTTTGGAATATTTCTGTTGTATAGGGTCTTGATTCGTAGTCAATTCTAGTTTAACACGATTCATTTCTAAAACAGAGACGAATAGAATCAATATATAAAACAGAATAGAAGGGTTAAATAATAAATTTGTTTCCGTAAGAGACAAGTAATTTTGTCGAAGTAACTTCCAGCATCTCAAGTGGTGTTAGGTTAAAAATACTCCAGAGAGTACCCAAAATGGCGGTGTCAAGCCTTAAATCGACGTAAATCAGCACCTGAGAATAAACAGAAATGGGAATATCCGAGTCGACCCTTTCCACGACTCGATTATGTTATTTTCGTCCGATTACGAGATCGTTCCGCGAAACTTTCGACGAGCGCACACGCACACGCGTAATTGGAAAGCACACGTGGCGCGCTTTTATGCAGAATTGCCCCATTAAATCGCGATACGTCGGCATTCGTTTTGCAATTAGCCGGGGCAGCTCGTCTCGAAACAATTGAATTGCAGCACGCGCCCGTCCCAGTTTTCCAGCAAAATCTTTGCACGGTTTTCTCGGCCGATACGATATTTCATACCCGAGGACGACAGGGGACAATGAGCTTTGTCAATGGAGGATAATTATCGGGCTCGTTCGATCAGCTTAATTCGCTTTCATTGTCTCTAAGACGCGTTGCTCAACATTCGAAGGATATTATCCTAGCATCTAGCGCCGTTTTGCTCTCGGACACTTTACGAGAGCCAGAGAGAGCCAGGGTGATCCTGACAAAAACAGAGAAGGGCAGAAGCTTGTAGATTGAAGAGATACCGATAGAAAAGGGTAAGTACGGTTATAGAAAAGCACGTAACGAGATTAGAAAGCATGGAGAACCACGGAGTAACAGAGAGAGCCAGGGAGAGTCAGTGAAATAAAAATTGTCATTTTACAAATTATGGGTCGCGGTATGATGAATTTGAGGTATATCAGAGCTGGAGAGCGCGATGCAAGAAATACGTGGTCGTAAAACGAAGCGATTATTCTTAATTTTCGGTCTAAACTCCGCAGGTGGCGTTTTAAGATCGCAATATGGCCGCCGTCGGTGCTTGCCCTCTACTGGCAGCGCGAGGAACTAATAACAAAATGTCGGTTTATTTTAAGTCTACGCATTCAAGGTGACTTTAAAGTTTGAAATTAGTTGGTAAACATATAAAGGGTGGTTCTAAAAACTAAAAATTGTTGGTGCACACATACAGGGTGGTTCTAAAGATCAGAACTACCTGTACATATACAGAGTGGTTCTAAACTTTGCGTTCTGATTAATCAGTTTCGATTTAATTCTTTCATCAATATTTCTTATTTGTACCGTTTCTTTGATTTCCTTTTCTTTTTCATATCATAAATGTGTGCCTTCTCTTTTCTCTCTTTTCCATTTAACCAGACACAGCAACGCGTGTATATTCCAGCTCGATATATAATATAAATAAAAATAACGTCGTCCGCGTTGGAATCCGGCGGTTTTCGACTGGTTCCCGAGATATTAGCTAAGCGATCGGCGCAAGTACGTATATGGAGGTGAAACGGCCGGTTCACAAAGGACATTCCATTCCATCTTACGCTGGCTGCATTAGCTTTGAACCCACCGTGGCTACTACGATTCGAGAGTCAGAAGGCCGTGTGTGTCGTCGACTAAAATATTCAGAGCTTGGCTCTCGGTGGGGCTTTCGGCTCTGTGCCGTCTCCCAGCGTGAAGCTTTTAACCCTTTGCACTCGTTCTATTTCGACCGATAGCCCAACCGATATGGACATCCGGTTCTGGCCTTTCTGGAAGGCTTACGGCGAAACCTGCATTTCGAGACACGCCAATCGAAATATTTCAATCGCGCGTCGTGTTCGTTTCGCGAATTGTTATTATAAATACGATTTCCAAGCCTATGATATTTGGGTCCCATGTTCGAGACGAGACTAGTCGCGCATCGGACGCATTCCCCTCGAAAATTTCTGCGAGTGTACGTCGCAAAGCATAAGCGTGCAGAACCGAACAGCTGCGTTTGATTCGTACGGTAAACTCGGCGTTCTAATTACGGACAATTGGCCGTCATTGTTCTTAGGCGCGTACGTAAGACGGGGAGGATGATTAACGTGAACGGTGGCCTCTGACTACTTGGAAACTGGTCCCCCCGGCGCTGGGTACCGACGCTTTCGAACTGCAAGTGAAATTAAGGTCGATCGTTAGTAATGGGGAACAAGACGACTCGACGGATATCGAATTTATTATTCAAATGTGTATCAATGTTCAGAGTCGTGCAGTAGAGGTAACGAATAGTCTTTAAAACCACCCTGTATATGCGTAACAGCTAACTTCAGTCTTTGCCAGTGTTTCAGTCTTTACGAGCGGAATACAGTTTTTATTAAGTATCGTACAGTTTATCGTCATAGTATGGCGGCTCGATGAATTCTCAAGTTTTGAAAATCACTTGGGTGTAATTACCAAGCCACCCTGTATACGGAACAGAGTCTCGAGCAAACGCATTACAAATGAGTCATGCGACAGCGAATCGTTTTCAAATTGCTTAGAGATACACCGTTATCGCCCTATTGCGCGCTACGTGACGTCACGTGACCATGTAAAGTATTCTCCACCTCGCGTTTTTCCCATTTTCTGATAAAACTTTTGCGAGTCGTATGCAACGAAAGAATAATTCATTGGAAATAGCATCTATGAACGAAGCGATATATATATATAATCCCTTAATCGTACACGTCGGGAGGTTCAACGAGCAGCACGCGAAGATGAGAGCACAGATTTAGAAATTAGAGGTTATGTAACACCACGTGACGCGGTAATAATACGTTTCAGGCTCTATTCACGCATCTGCCGCGGGTATACTTTTACTTTTCACTCGTCGAGACCAGATGAAAGAACGTGAATAGAAAATCGTCTATTCAGTATCTAACCTAACTTGATTTATTATTTAGGCGAAGCGTGTTTTGTTGAATCAATAGAAGTTCACGTGAATATTTCCATGTTTTAATCTAACTAATATAATAGGCACATGCTAAACATAACCAAAAGGTATGAGCACTTACGCAAAATGAAATAACGATATTATTACAATAATTGTAAAATATATTCAACATACATTACACATATTTAAGTATGTTCTCCGTATTATTATGCATCACGAATGCATAAAATCGGCAGTCCAACTATTTATTACCCAGACCAATCCGACCACAATAAAGAAAGGACTTACCGCTTTCGCGTCTTGTTCACCCAGACTCGCTTTCGAGGACCAATAAAGGAGGATGTGTACCCAAAATTCCGGATTCTTGGTCGCTACGAGGGACCGTCTCGGGTTGCAGCACCCGATTGCGAAACGCGCGTTGTGTTTACAACCGTGCGCTCGCGCGCGTGAAAGTCGCCGCGTCGGCGTCGTGTCGTTTCGGTGGAAAAAGAAAAGTCACGCGCGTTTAGTAATGACCTAATACCGTCGTCGGCTGGCATTAAATTTGAACGACGCCCGTAAAGCGACTGTCGAACCTGTATTCAACACCGCGAGCCACTTGATATCCTGCTGACTGGCAATCACGAGAACTCGCGCGTCGAACGACCGACAAGTGTTGTCCCGTCCTCGGCTGGAATGATTTTAAGTTAGGTTTTGACCTCTGGTGTATCGTTTTCGATACGAATACGTTTCGTGATTACATCGTTGTTCCTAAACTTTTATGTGTTTTATGGGCTGGTGTGGAAATTAGCAGAATTTGAGTGAAATATGTTCTGTATGTATTATTTCAACGTTCCTTTGGTTGAAATTTGATTCAAAGTCAACGAAATCGATTAGTCGCCCGAGATTGATGAATAGCCACGCCCAGTGCAGCTTTGGGACCGCCCCTCTGCTGTGGCTGGTTCTCCGCGCACGTGGGGGCGTGCTTTACGGCGCATGAGCGGGAGAAGGGGCGTTCCACGGTGGGCGTGGACTAGCCACGAGCAGCCTACAAGTCTCTATTTTGCCCATTCCAACCCAATAAAGTGAAACTAGCCCTTTCGACGAAATTCCCTGTCCTTTCCAATACTCGTATCGCGTCACCCCGTCAATTTTTTCACGCGTTAGCCCGTTAAACCGAACCGACTTAATAATAATCGATCGATTTGCACGCGGATTAACCTACTTCTTGTTCTCGCATCCCATTATGCCTCATAACGCGAAAGTTGGCATGAATGAAACATGAGGTGGCGACGATTCTCATCGTCGATGAAGTTCAGCTGGCTATGAATATTCAACGAGGACGCGTCCATAATAATAACAACAATAACAACAATCGATGCGTTGGACTGGAGTCATAGAAGAAGCGAAATAAACGCGGACGAACGAGAAGCACCACCTTGAGTGGTCGCCTACGATTTCTATGTTTTTCAGCTCATAGCTGTCCAGAGAATTATATTAATCGAACGATCGACATGACTCCGTCATCGTCGCGCGTTTCGCGACGTCGCAGTTTCACTCTGATCGCTGCCAACGCATACGAAATCAGCCTCGGAAGTAATTGCGACAGGGTGTATACAAGGTGTCTTTAAAGCCATGCGGCCATTTCCTTGGTCGCTAAGGCGAGTACGATAGTCTCTGCATCGATGGTGTCAAGATCGATACAAGGGAAGATCTACTCAGGCCTGGGAAGTGTTTTAGTGGGGAATACAAAAAGACTTCCCAAAATTCCCAAAATTCTCAACAGGTCTTGAATGCAGGGTTCTGTTCCAAGGACAAAGTATTCTACTGGTTCGTCTTGGAAAATTCTGGTAAAGCCAGCAACTTCTTGGACGCAAGACAAACTACCATTCTAGCTTTTGCCCATCGAACGATTCAACCACGCCCCCGCGTGCGCGGAGGACCATCCACAGCGGAGGGGCGGTCCCAACGCTGTAGTGGGCGTGGCTACTCATCAATCTCGGGCGACAAATAGATTTTGTTTTAACTTTGAATCAAATTTCAACCAAAGGAACGTTGAAGTAATGCGCACAGAACATATTCTATTTTCAGCTCCTGGAACACGATGCAATAACCGAGGAGACTTTAACAGACCAATAACAGAAAGGAACACCTTCTCGTCTGAATTGTGCGCCAAATTACCCGAGCCCGATAGAGCAACAGAATGTAGGCAACCGCGATTTCACCTTCAAAGGCGAACCATTCTACTGTCAGCGTCTAGAGGCCGAAGCAAAAACCAGGGAGACCTCAACTGTCCCACGTTAATGAAGATTCCACTTTCTGCGTCTGCAGAATCAAGTACCCAATGACCAGTGTCTGGCAGCTCCACGGAACGAGGGCAATTGAAATTTCACCTTGGAGCGAATCTGCGACTTCTGAACTTCTAACTAAAAATTCGTCTGGATAATTTGATGCTAACAAATGTCACTTTTTGCAAGCGTACAATCGTGCACGAGAGGTGTTCAGCCGCAGGGCGACCGCGAGCCGTGATTCCACCTTCGAAGACAAAGGATCACACTCTCGTAGCGTCGATAAAAATTGCTCGAGGCGCGAACGCGTGAATAATCGTGGAAGAGAGACGCGTCGACGTCGCGGTAAACACTGGAGGATGGCACCGGTGCGGGAGAGCTCTGGCTGGTGCGCTTCTGGTCGCGTAAGGTTCACGTGGGACGGGAATACTACCGCCGCGGTGCGGTCTGGTTTCGACGCGGTACTTTTCTGTCTCCGGTTGGTTACGAGCGGAAACCGGTCTCCGCGAACGAACGAGTCCACGGATCGACGGGTCACCCGATGGCAAACACGCTTACACGGCCCTTTGCGAGGATCAGCTGCTGCCCGCTGTCATTGCACCCACGATATCTTGCGTCACCGATCGGTATAGAATGCCATTTTTCCTTTCGTTTCGCCGTAGAGTTCTCGGTTTGCTCGACGATCGATCTGATCGATCGGTTTGGCCTTCGCGGATTTAATTGGCCACGCCCAATGCCTCGATTTTCTGTTTTTTATCTCATTTTATATCGTGACGTAGAGTGATTTTAGTTTACGTGTTATTTGATCCTTGTTTGTCACCTAAAACTTTGTACTTTCTTCTTTGGATCTTTGGGTTGCCTTAGTTGAGTAAGGGAAGGCGTGACAAAGTGTCAGGGGGAGGAGTCTAGTAACTAAAAGGGCGTGGCTATGCGCCTGAAAGCAAAGAATATGCTCCCTACCTCCAAGGGGAGGGTCCGTAATTTTTTGGGCTGTCTTAAATGAGTAAAGGCGTGGCGAAGGGTTAGTGGGCGGAACCTAGTAGCCAAAGGCATGGCTATGCGTCCAGAGGCGGAGAAGGTGCACCTTAACTTCGAGAGGGGGGTCCCTAGTTCAATTACGGTTGGCCACGCCTACAACAGACTACGATCGAGGTCGATTCTTTAACAAACCCTGCCATATGACACATCCAATCAAGAGTCGACCAAGCAGGAGCCTCTGTTCGATCTATAGAATAAATTTCATTCGAATATGTTCGCGCTCCTTTTAAAGAAGAATGCCAGTTGCGTTACAACTTCCCATCGGCAGTCTCGCGGAGGTAGCGATAAACAACACTTGGGAACAGAATTCATTCGTGCCTGTTCGTCAATGAAATGAAACGAAACAGCCTAATGGTTCGCACGCATGCTTAAATGAGCGTCGCTTCGTATCATTCCCTCCCCGTTTCCCCTCTGTGCATAAAGCGATCGCTTTTAATAACCCGTTTCACATTTCGCCGATAACAAGCCAACCGAACAGGTTTATTCGTAGGGTGTCCTTCTTTTCCGAGTTTGTTTACTGGTTACGCCACTGAACGCTCGCCAGTCTAGGATAGCATTTATTTCGCCTCCCACGTGTGCTCGGGCTCGACTCGCTCGAAATACCGATCGATACGCGACGGCGATCTCGATCTCGAGCGGTGAAATCGTTGCGTGGAGGCTGCTCGATGCACGTGTCGATTACATGACAAATCGAAGCATTTTCGTCGTCAAGGAAATTGCGAAAAATCCTCTCGACGCGTAGGAGTGGGGTGTGTGTTCGAGCTCCGATGATTTAACGATATTGAGCCTAGAGGGATCCGAGTCGTATCTTGATATCAACTATCTCATAAATAAGGCACAGGCTGTAATAATAATAAGGATTTGATCGTTACTTGACTCCATCCATCTTCTCGTGGCTCCACCCTTTTTCTGTTTGCTCCACTCACTTCATCTTTGGTTCGCTCATTTCTTCTATACTCCACCAGTCTTTTCTTGACTCTACCTATCTTCTTTGGTCCCCACCTGTGGCCTCTATGTTCCCCTTAGTCTCTATTTACCCCGCCCATTTTGTCTTGGCTCCACCCATCTCCTTCTTGCTCCGCCCATTTCCCTATCGATTAAAAACAACGCTGTTACCTACATTCCGACTAAACTACAACCTAATAACGATGGAATCGAATACAAACGAACAAAATTATGAGCGCGACAACTGTTCGACCGTACTTATCAACGTAAATAAGAAACCAACGTTCTTTTGGAATACTTCCTACCGTATTTACGTAATCGGTTAGGTTTGCACCGCCAACATGACACCGCTGTTTCCTGAAAACAATCTGAAAAATCCTGCACCGTAATTGATACTCACAATGAGAACCCAGGCGGAAGTTATCGGACCGATCACGGACACCGATCGCGGCTCGTACTCTTGACCCAAAACTGTCCAAACATTTCCAGAACTTTCGTGGAACGTGTCTCGGCAACTACTGTTATTTGGACAAAAGTTGAGACACTTTCGTGATTCGCGACGCACGTGCACGGGCAAGACGATGCGCAACAATGAAACGTCGCCGCGGGTACGAAGTGTGTTTATGGGTGAAGAGCGCGACGCGAAAAGCCGCAAATCTCCTCCGACCGGAATACTGTTAACCTATCTCGCATCCGGTAGAAATTCAATGGTTTGTCCACGGATTTGTATCGCTTTTATTTGAGCCGTTTGCCTTGAAAGCGGTCGAGCACGATTTAGAGAAAATATAGACGCGAAACTCGGTTCTGCGGTTACGAACTGCGCGATACGATCTTTCTATATGAAAGTGCCAACCGTTATCGATAGGCCCCCGTTGGGTCACATGGGTCACGGTGACCCAATGGAGGCTAGATCCTACTTTCTGCGATTTTACCCTTTGCGAAACACTTGGGAGAGGAAGGTCCACAGGTTCGAGACTGGACGCGTGATGGTTCAGTTTTTCAGCGTAGCGGCGCCACGGACAAACCGATAGAGGGCTGGAGGTTAAGTGCTATTGGCTAAAAGAATTCTATCTAGAAGAAGAGGTCACTGACTGGCTAGGGGGGAATGGGGGGGCTTAAAAAGGTGGGGAACCTCCTCCCTGTACCGTCCGGCTGATATTCTTTCCATCTCCCAACAGTACTTGAGTAAAATGTTGCAAAAGGTCTCTGAACCGAGTTCGATGAGAGAAAATGAAAAGAAGTGCTGAAAAGGGAGACCCAGCGGACCGCTACGACGTAGATTTTTGCTAATACGACTCGTCGACTTTGTTCCTGCGGTCTCGGCGAACAAAGAAAAGAGCAAGGAACGCGGACACGCCGGTCACTAATAAAATGTAATACTCTATTGTTGCTGGTTGGAGACAGGGATTTTCGGGCTAACTAGATCGTTCTAGCTTGACATATATTTCACTCTATTAATAGTGCAACTAGAATGTCCACTGAAAACGACAGACAGTACTTGGCGCGAGACCCTGTTGGAATTATGACGGGTAAAAAGGATTGGAAACTTTGTCGAGATAACAAAACAAGCAATGCATGCGTGATGTGTTAAGTTAACATAAAAGCATTGATGGACCTAAAATCCTTAAAAATGTGATTTGTGTTAAATTCAACACAAAGTTTTCAAAACTGTAAGTCAAATCGTCATTGACTCTTGGACTATTATGTAAACGATGAGTGATTAGACCTAATACTATCTTGAATACTTTTCAGTAACAATTTGCGAACGTTTGCTGTTACTTCATCAAGTTTGTAAATACAACGTGTGCACGAGCTGCCCAACCCATTGACCGCCCGTCAAATGACAGTTTTTTCCTCGTTGTGCCCACTTTCCACCCATATAATCCTCGAGATAAACGCAATAAGCGCTGGCGCGCTGGTGCCCACGCGGTATTAAACAGCACTTTTTTCATTCAAAATCTGCGTTTCGATTGCTTAGCCTCTGCCCCCGGCTGAATTATGAAACAAACGCAATTCAAAGGTAGAATTTATGGTCCAGTTGAGCTGCAACAAAGCTACTACTCGATGTATTGTTTCTATTGACCTCCTAGTTAGGTGTGAAGGTATCAGACTGCGAATGCTGATAAGTTGTAGTTTAGTCGGAATGTAGGTAACAGCGTTGTTTTTAATCTATGGGGAAATGGGCGGAGCAACAAGCAGACAGGTGGAGCCAAGAGAAAATGGGCGGGGCAATTAGAGATTAAGAGGAACATAGAGGACACGGATGAGGACAAAGAAGATACGTAGAGTCAAGAGGAGACTGGTGAAGTCAAGAAGAAATGGGCGGGGCAAATAGAGACTAAGGGGAACATAGAGGACATGGATGAGGACAAAAGAAGATAGGTAGAGTCAAGAAGAGACTGATGAAGCTAAGAAGAAATGGGCGGGGCAAATAGAGACTGAGGGGAACATAGAGACCACAGGTAGGGACAAAAGGAGATAGGTAGAGTCAAGAGGAGACTGGTGGAGTCAAGAAGAAATGGG
>NW_026533254.1:23433261-23445008 GCF_026225885.1 Hylaeus anthracinus | reverse complement strand
CCACGGATGAGGACAAAAGAAGATACGTAGAGTCAAGAGGAGACTGGTGGCAAATCCGGAGAAATGTATAAAAGTGTCCACAATTGCAAAAATTGATTTAGAATTGAACTTTCAGATTCCCTCGGGTCTAGAAGCTTAACTTCCCTTCATCATCAGCTTCAGAGACACATACCCCTAAAATATTCCATGAAAATTCCCAGTTTGCACAGAGTCCTCCCACTTGGAGTACCCAGAACGCGGCACTGGTTTCCGTCGAACATTCACGGCGGATTTACGAAGCGACAGGGAGCTAGAAAAACGTCTGCCTTCGCAGACTTTCGAGTGAATTGCACCGGTACACGGAGGACTCGATATGTGGCACGTGTGGGAAGGTAATAGGAGCAAACGGAAGCCGTGCCCTTTGTCGCGTGGGACGTAGACAAATTGTAAATAAGACTCGACAATGGGTTCTCACAATACTCGTTAGGACGCGTTTGGACCGCCGTGGTTCATCTGTATGCTATTGGAAGACCTGCGTTTGTTGTCGAGGAACGAGTTTCCTCTTTATACACCGAGCTGGTTCACCTGAGTAATTCAAACTAGATATATCATTATTATTTTTGTGGATTAAGGATTCATTAGTTTGATTATACAAGTATAAACTATAGTATCTCTAGATTCCTCTGAACACAAAGCTGTTATACCAAGCTACATTAGTCCAGTCACAAGCATAATTACTAGTCTGGCGAAATTTATGCAAATTCAGATTGTCACAGACGTAGAAAAAGAATCGAAAGTGTCTTACTGTTTAAACGGTAGCATTTAGAATTTAATTTTGAATTATTCCTATAGCTTGAACCGAGGAAGCTACAGTCTCTTCGCTTAGATGACAATTTCCTGAAGATGATACATCCCTAAATGAACATGTTCGACGAAGTCCCTGATCCCCACTGGTTCCCCAACCTAGACCGTCCAAGCCGGGACAACGCTCTCGTCACGCGCGTGACACAACGCCCACGCTAATTGCATTGAAAACGCTTTTAAGCAGACCTGCAGGGACAAGCCGGGCACAAAAGCGACACAAAACGGTACAAAAGACTCGCCGCGAAATCGTTTCAATCTGCTACGACACCGCCTCTTGGCAGAACGCTTCGAGCAAGCCAGCCATGTTCTTAGAAACACGTATTTGTCACAGCACGTGCGCTATCGCCTGGTTCAGGTGAACCCTGGTAATTAATTTAACGGTCGAAACTATTTTTCTAGCTGGACCACTGGCTGGCCAGGTAGAGTTCGTTCGAGAAGAAATTTCTCTCGTCCCCCAAAGGCGTGGTAACGCGATTTCTATCGTGGCAGAGGATTTCTGCCGAGTTTAAGTTTCAAGAACCCCTAGCGCGTCACGGTTGGGACCAAACGAAAGCGATTACGTCAGGGTACATAAGGTAATCTCGGCACAGAATCGCTCGAGAGTTCAAACATGACCGTGAAATCGCGTCAAAGGCGGATTCTCGTTTGTTCTCGGCGTGGGGACCCTGTGAGATCCCTGTCGGGAACACCCATGAAGAGAAAGGTGGCGAATAGTCCCATGCTTCCCGTCGACCTGTAATCCTCTATTTCAGGAATTTCGTATCGTCTTTCGTAGATTATTTAATACTTTAACTTGAGAACAAATAAATGCAAGGTTGCTAGATATCTTCATAAAGAATAACGATAGAATTTCCACCATTTGTTTTTTAATAGTAATACACGATTCCTAACGCAAAACTGAATCGAAATTGTAGAACGAATTTTTTTCATACGAACCTTCGTTGCGGAGTAAGCGGGCTTCAAAGTCGAGTGCGCGCGCAGCGGTGCCTCGCGCGATGCTTGAAATCAAATTACTCGGAAACGAAGGCTCGCACGAGATCCGTTACTCGACGTTTTCGTTTCAGTTTTTCGAGAAGAATACCATCGCCTCGCTCTAGTTAGAGAGAAGCAACGTTAAAAGAGTTTGCGGAACGAGCGCTCTCGCTCTTCAAGAAATTCTTTGTTCGGTCGTCCAAGGGGACCACGGTATCGCGTTTCTGCTAATTATCGCGATTCAATGTACCAGAACGCGCGCGTAGGAAGCTTCGTAGCTAATGCGCGCGAGCGCGTAAGCGGCTTATGTTTTCCTTCGACACCGTCAAACACACGAGACAGCTTCATTTGCATTTTAAATATCGCACGCGCTCCTAGATCTAGTCGCCGCGACATTATTTGGATTACACGGCGAAAAAATACAATTTATTCCGCTGTCTGAGTCACGTCGACAGCATCCAGATTAATACTCCGCGCGAGCGACTTAGAAAGCGACGCGATATTTATTTCCATGGAAGACGAAGAGAAAAAGATCCACTTTTAGGTGATTTTTGAAGAAACTCGAACTACTGGTACGCGATCAAATTGAAAAGAGACTAAACGCGTGATTGGGTTCAGGAAAAATTCGCGAACGATTAAGGTGGTTGTTTTGTGTACTTATTTAATGGAGGATTGTAATAAAACTTCGCTTGCTTGTAATTTTATGAGAAACGATATCGAGATTTTGTGATTTTAACACGGATCTTTACGGAGCATACAAATCTTCGCGTGAATTTTTTCAATTTAAATTAAAATACAATTTGGGTACTAAATAATTGTTGACCGCACCGTTACTGAGATATAATTCATTAAAATTTGAATCTGGACGTGGAGAAGTTGCGCAGCATCAGACAGCATAACGATATATTATGGATGTGTGAGAGAACGGTAAGTTTATAGTCGATGATTTTCGCCTTTGGGACGTGACTGCCTCGAAACAACTACCTTAACGTTACGTCCAGAAATAAGTTCGTCTCCCGTCGCGTAATTCTATAGCAGCGGGATAATTGAATACCATGGCAGAGAAAATAAATGAAATAATTTGCAGAAATCGTGGTACGCGACTCGAGCTGGTACACAATTACGGGGACGGTTGATTTAGAGCCGCTCGTTACTGGCCATGTGGCAAATTTACCTGTCGATGCAAGGGCGTATTGAATCGCAATGCGTCCACTCCGAGATCACGATAATTGGCTCGTCGCTGATGTCTCTCAAACTCGATACAATTACTCCAAACAAATTAAACCGCTTTATCAATGGCCGAGACCCCTGCGTTCCATTGTATGGAAAGGAAGTGGCTTTGGAAATTAATCTGGCTCGATCCAAGCGCCATACGAACGTTGAAACGCGGACAATATTTGGGGAGTTTTTTGTGAAAAAGATATACGATGATTCGACCTGAAATTTCGCGTGTCGATTACTATACTTGCGAAGAGAATCTAAGAATTTTTTCGAGTATATTACTCTAATAATAAACGAGTTATTAACGATACAGTGAGTAGAGAACGCGATTGCGCTTCATCAAATGGTTCGAATTGGAAAATTCAAAAAGATTGGTATTCCACTCGAGAGTAGCTCTCATCCGCCTTAGAAGGAAACGGGAAACCCGACAATTGACAGAATGGCGCCGGTTAGAGGGGATGAAACGGATTTCTCCTGTCTCCGATCATTTTCTCGAGACGCGCCGTTTATTAAAACGCGGCCGAGGCGACGCGTGCGCTTATAATGCGTGCGCAGACAAAAGCGTCCCGACGTTGACGATTTACGAGTTCATTCACACTCCCGTTGCACATTAGGAGCGACGCAGCGACGTTCTGACCATAGATACAATAGGGGATCCCGTTGGATAATCAAAGTTGAATCTTGCGGTCCGGTGATAAGCCCGACGAAGATATAATGCGGTTTATCTGTCGCGTCTCCATATCATTAACCCACGAACAGTCGCGCTTCGGGCGTTTCTCTACGGACTGACTATTTATGAACCTAACCTCTGAAACTTTCATCTGCTCGCCTTGGCATTCCTATCCTCCACTTTTCAATTATCTACCAACATATATTTATCCACCAATTATTCTATAGGGAAAATATAGTCCACTTAAATTGGCTAAATATAAACTGGGTATACAGGGTGTCCTAAAAGTCGGGGAGGAGCCGGAAATGGGGGATAGCTGAGACGATTCTGAACAACAATTTCCTTTGCAAAAATGTCGGATGGGGCTTCGTTAAGGAGATATTAAGAGAAAACCCCGACCAATCAGAGCGCGCGTAGACCGTTGTAGCGGCCGCGGTAGCGAAGGCTACGCGCTAGGCGTCAGCGTCAATGTCCTTCGATGCACGTCGAGTCACTTGTTCGCGTACAACCCCAGCGCGTAGCCTTCGCTACCGCGGCCGCTCCAACGGCATCCTCGCGCTCTGATTGGTCAGTGTTTTCCGTTAATATCTCCTTAACGAAGCCCCATCCGACATTTTTGCAAAGGAAATTGTTGTTCAGAATCGTCTCAGCTACCTACCATTTCCGGCTCCTCCTCGACTTTTAGGACACCCTGTATATAGAATAGCTAGATATAAATTTAATTGGATACACGAATTTGAAGTATATAAAAGAAGTTTGGTGCTTAAAATTGCATCCTACATCCCAACTATCACAACTGTACCGCAACTATGGTACAACTTTGGTTCAACTATATCACGTGTATAATGCAACTACGGTTCAACTATATCTCAACTGTAGTTCGAGTGAATGAGAATAATAGTGCGACTATACTGCAACTATATCGTGTAACTATACCTAAAATTATATACCACAAGTATAAAACTACGCCTTTTAGAAAAGTCTTCCATTACAATTATCCACCAAAATGTAAGCATAACAAGGATCGATTGTAATTGTTATGGTTACGAAAAAAGTGTCACGAGTGACAAAATCGGCGACGTGCAACGATGAAGTAACTACGGCGTTCGGTCCCGCGTGTTTTGAATAACGTCACGCAAAGTTTGCGGAGCGGGCAGAAATCCGTGACACTTTCGACGCCGATAACGAATTGCAAAAGTAACGAGCCGCGTTTTAAATGTTGTGTACAGAAGTTGTATAACGAGGCGTTCCACATATTTCGCGCGTTAGTCACACGCACCTTTTGCGACCCCGGTGTTATACATACGGACCCAGAAAGATAAGGACCGGAACGAGAGAATGACAAATCCCCTGCGCGACGTGTTCTTCGAGCACACCTTTCAATAACTATGATCGAAGTGACCTGGTGCGCGCAATATGAAATTCCGATCGCTGCATGAACAATGAAATAGTCGATGTACGTCGTGCAACTATGACACGATTTCATAACTGGTGCAACGACAGGCAACCATTGACTACACGTCAACTGTAATGTTACAATACACCAACTTTACTGTAACTATAGTGCAGCAACGCATCAACTATAATGAAACTATTGATTAACTATTGAGAACTATATGATAACTGTAGTTTAACTATATAGAAACTCTATGACAATTATACATCAACTATATAGAAACTCTATGACAACAATAGCTCAATTATATCGTAACCACGTGGCACCTATACCTCAACTATATTGAAACAACATGATAAATATAGTTCCAGTAAATCACAGTTATAGTTCAACTATATACTATCAATAGTGCAACTGTAGTTCATCTGAGTTAGAATTACAGTTCAACTCTATACAAACTATACTTCTACTATACAGGGTGTCCCAAAAATGTTGTAACACCTTGAAAGGAATTGTTCAGGGTGTGATTTGAAACAACTTTTTCTTTAGCGATAATATTGTCCGAGGCTTCGTTAGGGAGATATTAACATAAAACCCCGACCAATCAAGAGCGCGAGTAGTCTACGCCACTGCGGGCCACCTCCTTCGGCATACTCGCGCTCTGATTGGTCGGGGTTTTACTGTTAATATCTCCTCAACGAAGCCTCTGACAATACTTTCGCTAAGGAAAAAGTTGTTTCAAATCACACCCTGAACAACCCCTTTCAAGGTGTTACAACATTTTTGGGACACCCTGTATAGCAACTATATGATAACTATATGACAAGTATAGCTCCACTATATGACAACCATAGTTCAACTCTATAACAACTACAATACAACTATATCGTACCTAGCCTACATCTTTCACAAACAGACCCGAATTCATCGAATTTTAACGCCAACATTTAAATTCTACAGTTCTTGTATACAATGTACCGATCACATACATAATTGTTTATGCATCATTCAATTCAGTATCGCGTGAAATATATTAGGTAGACTGGAAAGTAAAGTCGTTTCTGCGAATCTCGATACTTATTTACCATTCATCAACACAATGTTTTTTTATCGATCTGGCATTGAAAATTTGCACACTAGATATCAAGAAGCTCGTGATAACGAGGATGATTACATCATTCATTAAAAATAGAAATTTATTAAGAATGTGTTTGAATTTAATGTAAAAGAAATGAAATTACTTTTCGGTTCCCCTAATATTTGCATTCGATTAAAAGAATCATGCAAGACCACTGATTTTACAAATGACGGTAGGTACAAATGAAATGTCCCTAGGTTTAAGCGTCGAATACTCCCTAGGACACATAAAGCGTTATCTGTCCCGGCTTCAATTGCCCCCTTCGATCCATCGAGCAGTTTCACGCTGCTAAACACGACGATTCCACATCGATCAGCATTCAACATCTACAGTTAGACCGAATCCGGGGTGGCTGAGACAAAGTGGAAGAAAAAGCCGCCCGATGGCCCGATCCGGCAGACAGGGTCGGCCTGGGCGACCCACACGCTTCTTAAGTCCACAATTGACTCGCGTGCATCCAATATGGCTGATAAAACCGGATCTCCGCGCGAGGGGTTAAGCCGACTCCTGCCATGTACGCGATACCGACCGATGCCTAATGTCGTTACTCGTTACGATTCCCTTATATGTAACAGCGTCTGCCCGGGGCACCGTTGCGCCGGGATTGAGATAAAGGTTCGTTTACACTATGTCGTTGCTGGACTTAACGCGGCGGCCTCTTCCTCGATCGGTTCGACGATGCCGTTAATGAGGAAAAAATGGCCGGGGTGTCGTGGCTGAGGTCAGAAATAGAACATCGACACAACCCTTCTGGACGAGCTTCTAGAAACCTCTAGTTCTAACGACTAATTCTAAAGACTAGGGACTTTTAATTGGCGAGGGGGATTCCAGTAGGGGTAATTTTAACAAGGGGACATCTATGATGTCGTGGATGTGCATGAAGATTTACAAGTTTACTCTATAGATAACAAACATCGTAACGCTCGAGGCTTTTGTGCCAGTGGGCCTTAGTTTGTATAATATTAATTGTCAAAGTTTATAAAGTCATACACCGAAAGATCTGGAGTTTAAAGACGTAGTAACAGATTACAGTTGGTCTAATGTCTAAAAGTGGATGAAATTTTATAAACTTTGATAATTAATATAATAACAGCTAAAGGGCAATGACGGAAAAGCTTTGAGTGCTACGATCTTTGGTACCTATAGAATAAACACCTAAATTTCCATGTAATACCCCCTTGTGAGTATCCTAAATACCATAAAGATCCGAATGAAATTTTTTTGGGGGCTCTGTATACTCCAAGCCAAAATATAGATCGCTTGGTATGCAAAGATATTAGCTCCCATTGTTGTTAAAAAATACTAGAGTATCAGTTCCCTGAGTCTCAGTCCAAGAGTCGAAGCTCTTACCTTTATTCGGGAATTCTGAAACTTGACTCTGGCACCGACAATTCGTTCCGTGCCGAGAGATCGATGTCACTATAGGAGCACACAAGGGGTATTGAAACCGTCCAGTCAGCGAACACTGATTCGTGATATTCGAGAGACTGACGATCGTTTTCGCGACGAAACGGTATCGCGCGCGTATGATTCAACATGTGGGCGAATGGCATTAAAAAACCACGGGAGATACGCCATGGAGAAACAAAGCTCGTAAACATCCTCCGAGCAATGTGCTCTTCGGACCATATTACGTAGTATAAAGGAAAAGGATGTACCCTGGGTCCGTTCAGATAGCCGCTATCGGGTCCGATAAAATCCCAACGTGTGCAAATTCCATCGCGACGACACGTAATTTCGATGGAAATATTTTGGAAAAATGTTTCCGAGCCACCCAAACCCTATCGCACGAGGAAAAACAAACGAATAGATGGAATTTCAATGATAGCTCTTTGTCAGTACACCAGGTACACCTTGTATATAATACGCAAACAAGTATCGGTTGAAACGACCACTGAACGGCCTCTGAACGACTTCATACTCTTAGAAGTCATTCCAAGGTTGACTCGATGCTAATAAACATATTATGTTGTCCAGAAAGTTCGTGGCAATTTTTAAGAAAACTTCAGAGGCACATTTGAATTGTAATATATTTGCGTATATATTAATGTATTTATTGAATTACATAGGTATCATTTTGTTCCACAACCTTTCCACCTTTTAAGGGATGTACATATATATGTTAATTGTTTTCAGCAATTTCGACATATTCAGACCTGCATGCACCACCTATCAAAAATCGGCATGGACTTTCCAAACAACCCATATTTGAAACAAGTATTATTTTCGGCTCAATTTTAGGCCTCTCCTTTAAGCTCAATAAAAATTATCTAAAGATTGTTTAAATTGTTTAAAAAGTTCTCGAATCCAAGTGTCGAGGTACGATGGAGAGATCCTCAACGTATTAAGTTACGATATAGAAACTCGGTTACGTAAAATAATGACCACCGTGTAGGTAACCACAGGACAATACGAGCAAGGAAATTCGAAGAGCAGACTTTCCACGCGATTAGTATCTAGATAGTAATCTACTGTACGATCAAATATTCGCGCGCGATTATTTCCCGTATGATTAACCGATTACGAGAATTACCTTAAATAGAAGCATAACGCGTCGGTATTATCCAATAACGGTGTCTGTAAATAATTACTCGGAGAGGATAACCTTAAACTTTGGTTACATTGAAAACGCGCCTTTATCAACATAAGGCGTCGCAAAGTCTCTTACGTTGACTTTGAATTTCTAATATGCCATGTTGTAGCTATTCAGAACAGGATGCTACTGTATATTATTAGGGAGGCCAGAAAGTAATGTCGTATCTTTTACATTAAAAGCCATAGAAGCCTTGAAAATGCGCGTTAATAATTAGCGCCTCAATAGTCATCAGACAAACTTGAAATTGCGAGCTTTGGATTCCCAACCTCCTGTGCAAAACGTTCCCCTAACTCAAAATATCCTGTCGCCTGCCATTTCATACACTAAGGGCGCGTTTTCAATTTACTAAAACTTAGATCTGCAAATATTTGTATAAATAATAGATACTCATAGTATGACATGCTGTACCGATTCAGAACAGAATAGTACTGTGCGTTACTAATAAAGGCGTGTATTCATTGCATAAAAGCCTTGAAAATGCGCCTTAATAGTCATTAGACGAACTTGAAATTGCGAGCTTTGGATTCCTGACCTCCTGTGCAAAACGTTCCCCTAACTCAAAATATCCTGTTGCCTGTCATTTCATATACTAAGGGCGCGTTTTCAATTTACTGAAACTTAAATCTGCAAATGTTTGTATAAACAATAGATTCAGAACAGAATGGTACTGTGCGTTACTAATAAAGGCGTGTATTCATTGCATAAAAGCCTTGAAAATGCGCCTTAATAGTCATTAGACGAACTTGAAATTGCGAGCTTTGGATTCCCAACCTCCTGTGCAAAACATTCCTCTAACTCAAAACATCCTATTGGCTCCTATTACACTAAGGGCGCGTTTTCAATGTACTGAAACTTAAATCTGCAAATATCTGCTCCACTACTTAAACTGTATTTAAAAAAGAATGAAAACCAGCTATCCCAACTTCCCTGCCATAACCTCACCTAAACGGAACTAGAAGTAATTCTAAGCAGCTTCGCTCGGCTCCTCGCGGTGAAAGCTCCCGGTGATGGTGGTTCGTTATTCACTCGAGACTCGATGAATAATAATAACGCACGGTTATGGCAGAAAAAAGAATTCGCTGAAAATCCACGAGACCTTCGCACGACCCGTTCCCAAGATCCATATGCAATTCCAGGCATCGAATACGTGAGACGTCGCGGAGGGCAACGCCGTTCGCCTTTAAAGTTTCTGCACGTGCAACTCGCCGCGAGGGAGCTACGGTGTCGGGAAATCAAGTTCAATGGCGTCTCGTTGAACGATCATCGAAACAACCTGTTTTGAACGAATCATCGTTTCGGTGTCATCTTGCGCGTACATCCAACGGTAAAATAAAGTGGTTGAATGTATAAATAATTAGATGAATATTCTATCTGTATATACGTCTAGTTCCAAGAGAGTAGGATCATTTCGGGTGCGAAATACTGGGACACCCTGTGCATGGAAGCATCCCTAGGTAACGTAACACGCGTGCCTCATTAAGGGGTTCAAGTAACCCTTGTTGATAGAGGGTAAACCTTACTTCAGCCACCTTTTTCTCAGCAAATATTCATACTAGGGCTTCTCGAGCTTTAACGTGCTGCCCGAGTATTTCTCCGAGCTTGTCCGGAGTATACGTTACACGCGACAGGATCTATTTATTAATGCAAATTGAATTTAATTCCTGATCGCATCAACCACCCCCCATATCACTCATTCTGTTTACGTACAACAGACATCAAACGGTAACGCCTCGCGAAATGAAAAACGAAGACAATTATCAATATGGGAGGCACGAGTAGAGAATTTTGTCAAAATAGAATACAATGCGCTGGACGGTTCCAACTAAAAAGTTCCGATCACGAATCCGAGCAAACAAATTTTCAATAACCGAAGCATTGCTAATAGTGACGTCAGGATAACTGAGAAATAAATTTCATTTAGAAAAATGATTATTTTGGAGACTCTACTGTGGGAGAGAGAGAAAGAAGAGTAAAGAGCAATAACCGCGAAACCGTGTATATAAACCGCGAAGGAACAAGAGCGAGACATTTTGTAAAACTGCGAGCGGTGTAGCGAAAATTGTGAGTTGTGAGCCAACGAGAATTATTTAGTTTACGCATTTCTGTTAAAATAAAAATTACTTTACAGCCAGAAACACGTGGGATAATTGTCCTAACCGATATAATTAAATAAAATCCCTACACTACTGTCTTGAATCGATCGACATTCGAGAGTAGCCGATGCTGACATCGATGGTCAACTCGAACATCAAAAGAGCCAAGTCTCCCGTCGATCATTTCTGCTGTTGACAATATCGGATGTTGTCTATCTGTGCCGACAACCGACTGGTCGCCTAAGAGAGCATTATTACATGCCGAGTTCCTGCGTGTGCTGGCATGTGGGGTATGGGACCGGGCGAGATTGCGCGCATCTATCTCGCCCACTTATTCCCGACCATGATATACAGGTTGTCTCTTCCGTGTGAGCTTGGCTCGCCAAAGACGTTCGCTTATACGAGCGACTTAAGGTCGATTCAGGCTATACACGTTCCGGCGCCGATACGACAAAACATTAAAACACGCGCTTTAATGGAACTATTCACACTTAACAGACACCGACCTGAACGTTCCGTTAACGGGAATAGTGTAAATAGTTCCATCAAACACTTGTTTTAATGTTGTGCCGGTACGTATCGTTGCTGGTACGTGACGTTCCGTGTCGTATAGTCTGAATCGACCTTAACGGATGGCTGATACAAATGTCCCTACGCAGGTCCAATGCAAACTCGCGGCTAAAGAAATTTTCGACACCCTGCGTGGCCCAAAAGAGACTTCCGATCAAAAATCTGAGGACACTTATGTGTAGCTCGTAAATAACCTAACAATATTTGTATATAAACTTTTTGCCGAAAATGATATCCTTCGAAGATAC
>NW_026533254.1:23430925-23433251 GCF_026225885.1 Hylaeus anthracinus | reverse complement strand
TATTTGTATATAAACTTTTTGCCGAAAATGATATCCTTCGAAGATACCAGTGACACCTGTCTAAGAGGCGCATGGTCATCCCTGCTATTTTTGCAACTGCTCGCTTTGTATAGAGACCATTAATTCTTTCACTCTTCGAGGACCTCAACAGCGCCAGGAGTCTGTTGGGACCCCCACCTATCGCCATAACTCGGGTACCTCGGGATTGTTAAACCCGTACTGTAGCTACAAACATAGCTACAGCCCCTGAGGGCCAGTTAACGTAAGTAAATAGAAGTATGAAAGTATATTTTTTAACTCTGTACTAATACAAAACTAAAATAAACAAATAAACTAGATGTTTCTTATAACCAGATACTGCATCTGTGGTGCACCGATAATACGGCCTGGCTCAAGGACACACGTGACACACCGTGAGATAAGAGACTCGAGTATATTTTTTAAGTAGACAGCGATAAAGCGTTCCTCGAATGCACGCAGGTGACTCGCTATACGATTGTTCTCTAGGAGGGATTATACCACTCCTGTGTATGAATTTCATAAAATTAATCTCACTCCCGCAGAGGCTAAACGGTGCCCAAAATCTGAGCACACTTTTAGATTGCTCGTAATTAACCTAACAGCTTTCGTATATAAAATTGTTTGCAAATACGTGATTCCTTTGGGATACAGCGAACCCTCTCTAAGAGGCGCGCGGTGATGCTACTCGCGGTTGAAGGGCCTAACGATCGGGTCCATCGACGTCTAAGAGGCACATACCCGAGACCAGGGCCTTGTAGACAGGATCCTATGCACGGATGCATCAGTTTTAAATCGATCACTGCAGGGATGAGTGTAGCCTCTAATCCACAAAGCCAAGAAATAGAGAGAGAAACGTTAGATGGATGGAAACATCGAATGACGATAAGGATCAGGCTGCACAGCCACCTATGAGTGTATTCCCTGCGCAGACACTTGGCGTTAGAAATGCAGCTGGAGAAGCACGATACGCCTACGCTTTACTAAGCCCACACGTCCAGGGCCGTAGGTATCTACCTACTAGGTGTCGCGTACCGGAATGTTATCTATGGAAATATTACCGAGCCGATAAAAGCAATAAGAAAAGTTTCGCATTGTCGCTGCAAAGGTCGATACCGATTTCTGGGTTAGGTTTAGGGAATCACGGGGATAACGGCGATAACGGTTCCCGTTGTTTCGTGTGCTTTCTCAAATTTTTCAGGGCTCGCGGCCGCGCCCAGGCCCATAAAAATCCAGACGGAACGGTTGCTCGATTTTTGGGCGTGTTCACAAGACAGGAATACGCGCGCGACACGCAACCAGGCGAACACGCGAGCGAGCGAACGCTAGCGCGAGCCAACGGCCTCTCGTCGCGACGAGACGCGCACACAAGTCCACGGAAAGCGCAGCCCTCTTGACGTTCTCCAAGCTGCATCCGGCAGAGCCAGTGTTTTTTGCGCGCCGTATCGCATCCTTAAGTTCGCCACTTGTCCCCCGAGCAGTCGGGAGCATCTTCGTGACTATCGTGCGCGCTGGCGTCATACCCACCGCCATGCAAATGAAAATCGGAAATTTCCGCGCCGGTGGTACATCGCGGTCGACCCGAGAAACTGCTCCTTGGACTAGGGAATCCGGGATATCCTCCATTCTCTATGTTTAACTTCCATTCGTGAAATATTATTTCATAATTAACGTTAAGCAGACCTAACCTATATATTTACACTTTCGCTAGATTTTCTGTGAAAATATAATTCAAGTTGAAGTAATAATTATTAGGTGCAGAAATTGGTTAAACTTTACTTTAGCGGACTTAACATTTTCTAGTTTTTTTTTTTTTTACATAAGCCTGTAGATTTCGACGAGTGGACTCCAAAAATGCTAGTCTTCGTGCGAGAAATCCACTGGTTCAAAAGTTATGAGCAGTTAAAGGTGAACCTTTTTACCGCATTTGTCAGGCAATTCAAAAGTTGAATTCGTACTCTAGGGCTTCGCCCTTCCCCTTACACCTCCTCCCGAGAAAATAGGCCCAAACCAATTCTGTTAATTCGAAATATGGCAGTTTTCAAAAATAGGCATAACAGTATAAAAGTAGTACATAATGTAGTCCGTCACCTGAGAATCTGTTTTTCCGACAGGGTACAAGACAATATGGCGCCGAAAGTGTCAGTCAAATACGGTAAAATGTCACCTTTAACTGCTCATAACTTCTGAACTAGTGGATTCCTCGCCTTATAACTAGCATTTCCGGACTTTTCTCGACAAAATCTACAGGATTATGTAAAAGAAACTTAAAAATTTTGGGTACATAGTGTTACTTTAGGTACATGAT
>NW_026533254.1:23429798-23430915 GCF_026225885.1 Hylaeus anthracinus | reverse complement strand
AATACGGTAAAATGCCACCTTTAACTGTTCATAACTTCTGAACTAGTGGATTACTCGCCTTAACACCAGCATTTCCGGACTTTTCTCGACAAAATCTACAGGATTGTGTAAAAGAAACTTAAAAATTGTAGGTAGATAATGTTATTTTATGGAACGTCCCGCAAAAAATTCAGAGATAACTGAAAGATCGTACGTAAAAAGACACGGATTCCGTATCGAGGGCAACGTTTCGAAAAAATGACGAGATTACAGCGATAAGGGAGGCATGGACGTAACGTCACTTTCACGTGCGTGCACACACGTGACTGTAACCCAGCCGACAAATCGTAAGACGTTCACGTTTTCTCTTCTACGTGAAATTCCGTGAAATGTGGTACTGTTACTCGCTTATCGTTGCTCGAGTCGCTCACGTGTACTCGACACCTTTTTCATTGCACGCGGATTTAGACACTTGTATTAAAGACGATTTCCGAGAAACGCTGCAGTGCATCGCTGATACAACAAAAGGCGTGCAATATCGGCTGCAAATGTTCGTCGCGATAATAAAGTTGATAAAAAAGCGATACGAAATATATTTCTTTCAATCTTTTTACTGCAAAGCAAACAAGTTGTCAATTAAATTTTTATACTACAACTACTATAAACGAATATCGCTTTCCTAGTAGCACCTGATTAACTAACAAGGACGTGTTTGCTAATTGCAGATAGAACGGGAAATATAGCGATAAATCTATCAAATGGTACAAATGATACCACGGCAAATGATAATCTCATTGTTTACCGTAGATGTACTATCTCTGCGCTAGATGCACTTCTTAAACATATTCTGCTATCGCTAACCCTAATCTAACGTTGCAATTCTATCCAGACTTATGTTCTTGAATGTGGAAACAAATATTTAGAATAACAACACTTTGTGCTTTTCAAAATGAATTTCGTAGAATTAGCTGAAAATGGGGAAATTTGGTCTAACTTTAACGTTATTCCGTTACTCTGATTAACACGTTCACGCCGGCGCTGCTAAGTTTCCGTTTCTAGCCACGGGGCGGCGCAGTGGTACACGCCATCTGATAGGCACGCGAGCGCGAGCCACCGGTGGTACACGCCGACGCGAATG
>NW_026533254.1:23424863-23429788 GCF_026225885.1 Hylaeus anthracinus | reverse complement strand
ATAGGCACGCGAGCGCGAGCCACCGGTGGTACACGCCGACGCGAATGTGTTAAATGCTCTCTAGAAATGCAAAACTCTGGTCCACGGGGTTTCTAAAATTCTTTCGTCCAATCGAACGCCATAAATTTCCCTTACACCCCCTCTCCTCCTCCCGTGAGACCATGTTTCCACTGGAGCAATCACCCTTTCAAGTAACGAGACGAATTATCCACTCAAGGTAAGACACGCGAATGCATTATGGACAATAAAGGCGCGACGATCGTTTACAAGACGTTATGATTGGTTGTTTCTTTTCTCTGCGTTCTGTGAATTGGCGCCAAGACGCGGCGTGTAAATAGGTTAATTCCCCGTCGGGCGGCGTCGATTGGCACAGAAAATTGAAAGAGTCTCGATACCGCTAACGTACCACGCTCAAATAATTATTCACGCTAGGTTTACGAAGACTTCTCATCAGATTTCTAATATCGAAGTAACGGCTTGATAAATTAAGTCGATTTACTAAAATTAATTCGGAGGTTGGAACAAGAATGAATTTGGATACGCGTTTGCATTTTGTGTGTGCTGAAGTCAGCATAAGCGAATTGGCGAGACTGCGGATTTTATGCATTTATTTAGAACGTACTACATGTTACATGAACGAATAATACAGAAAACATACATAAAATGTAAATAATGTATGTCGGATATATTCTACAATTAATATAATAATATTCTTATTTGATTTTGCATGAGTGCACGTATATTTTGTTTGTGTATAGCATGTACTTATTATATCAGTTTATGTTGTGAATGCATCAAATCCGCAGTCTAATTGTAATTTGCGTACGTAAAATGCGTACGAACCTCAATTTGCAAACGAAAATTGTTAATTCCAAAAATGGCGGCAAAAGACATGAAAATGAACGATACATGCCGGCCGTTATTTTGCAGAAACTTTATGCTATAATAATAATTCATTAAGAGTCGAGGTTCATAAGCACGTAAACTCGATTACCTTCAATTTAAACGTCGAATCAAAGGAATCGGATAAAAATTCGATGAGCTACATACGTGTCCCGCCGTTTTGACCGAATCCCTTCTTTGCGACTACTATATCTATATAGGGTGTTCAAAAAAAAAGCATTCAATATTTATATGGTGGGACACGTGAAAAATCTTCTATAAATATCAAAAACCCAGTTGTAAGTCAATCATGGTACTAGCAAACAAAAATGTTTATATCTCAGAAACGGTTGACCTTTGGACCTTTGGACCTATGCTTACTGAAACATTTTTACTCGGTACAGTGTGCCCTATACACCGTATAAATATTGAATGTTTTTTTTTTGGACACCCTTTATATGTATACATTCAAATTTTCTTCTTTGAACACCCTGTATAAGTATACATTAAAATTAAATCTACACTGTCAAATTTTCTTCTTTCACCATCCCTTCATATGTAAACAACGTTTCAATAACAAAAATTAATTATATCTGGAAATTATATCCATTAGAAAAATACATTAGCTGGACCAGACTCTCCCCTTAACCAGGAAAAATATCAACGAGCTGTCTAGAATTTCCTATGGGATTCTCGAGCCTCAAGAACCACGAATTTTCATCTCGTAAATCCCACAAGTGACTACGTCTAAATTGCCCTCAGCGAAGCTGAATGTCACGAGAATAATGCCCCTCTCTGATAAGAACCCAACGAAAGGGGTTCGACTCACCGAAAAACTTCTCCCAACTATCGGACTCGTCCGAATCCACGTTGGCACCCGTGGCCTCCGTCTCTGCCTCGCTGCCCATCTCGTCGCATCAAACACTCTCGTTCTGTTCCCTCCAAGAACAGGAACACAGGATTCTTCTTTTTTCCGTCACTTCTCGATCAAACCACAACAGCACCACGGGTAGCAGGGTAGCTTACAGGAACGACAGATCAGCCGGTGTCGAGCACACGCGTCACATGTCGCGCGAGGACTGATCAGAATCGCGCGGATTACTTGGCGATTACTTTATCACTAGTTTGTTTAAACAGTAATACTGCATTCGATATCGATTCGATCGATTCTATTAATTCGTGATCTTCGAGGGTCGATCGTGTCCCGATTACTCCGACGATCGTAATCGTGGGTTACATGTTTGCTCGACACTGACACTGGATTTTGGTTCGCGGAAGGAAGCGAACGGCAACAGCGTTCATCCCTCTAAGCGCGCGATCGCGAGACGAACTGAGAGAGGGAGCATTCGACGATACGACCCGAACCCGAACCCGAGCGACCGTGCCAGCGAGTCAACGAATCGGCAAACAGCTCTGCCAATCCCCACCTCCGCGATCCATTGGTTGCGTTCTTCTTGGATCTGCCTCCTCAAAACTCTCTCAATCTGGGGGTCCAGGATCACGTATTAAAAGTTGGTACAAGTTTGTAGCGCCGCGTGGGAAAAATTCATCCAACTAAAATGCGGAGTGCATTCGCGTGTATGCGTATACATTGCTTTGAATTATTTAAAAGAAAGTAAACCAGAGAAAGTGCACACGCAATTTGATGGATTTCCGTCATTTGGAAAATGATATTTTTTGAAACGACGGAAATCCTTTTAACCGCGTCTGCAGGTTCCCGAATTTATATAGCTTAAATAGAAATAGAAATAGGAACGTGAGAATAGAATACGTGAGCTTGGACCCCCTGCTCTCAATGCACTAACCAGGGGGGACAAGCGCACATGCGGGGAAGTGAAACCACGTTTTTAGTTGGAGAAATAAATCCACGCGGCGCTAGTAGGCATCGCACACACATGTCTAACGTATCGGTGAGCACCGCCAATGCTGCTATGAAAATTTCAACGTCGGTGTCGGTAGCCGTCCGTTTCCGTCGGTACTCGTCGTAATGTTAATTTTAAAGAACGTTAATTGAACAAATATTGAGAAACGATCGCGCGGTGCATTAGCAACATTGTTTTGTACAATATAAAATGAGAAATGATTTGACAACAAAAATACTGCTTTAACGTATATACAGTTGGTGTAGAATGTATTCGTACACCGATGAATTTTCCAAAAAACTTTTGTATGAAATCGTTGTTTCTTAACTTCTTTTTTTATGATCAACGATATTTTACATATTCTCGGAAGTCTCTAAGATAGATATAATCCAAACAATATTTACTAGGTAATACAATTTGTGAAATTAACAAAAAAATGCGAAAAGTGGGTAAAAGTATAGACGCAATAAGTATTTGTACGATTCTTATGACGAACCATTTACAGTAGAGTATGTAACGTAAACACATTAGTTTATTGCTCCGTACGAATTAGAAAACATCGAATTTCCAAGCAAGTACTTTTAAACAGTTGTGCGAATAATTATTGGCTCAATATTTCTATCGATTAATTGTTTTTTTTTTTTTTTTTTTTTTTGTTAATTTCGTAACTTACATAAATAGCTATTTTTTGTACTCTATCTATTCTAGAGATTTCCGAGAATATGGAGAATGTCATTGTTTATAAAAAAAATAAGTTAATAAATTACAATTTTACACAGTCTTTTTGGAAGTTGATCGGTGTACGAATACTTTCTGCACCCACTGTATATATGTTCTATGTTTCCGAAATTATCGTGGGATTAATAAAGGGTGACTAGGATGTGACATTTGTCCTGGCCATCCGATTTGGGTCTCCATATGCAGTAACCTCCACGTGGTGAGACCTGGACACTCTATATTCTTACCATTAATCATTACATTATCAATTGCATACAAAGTAATATGAGCCAATGGCTGCAATCTGTCTCGTTTACAAGTAAATGAAAATATGGTAACTTGTAAAATTTTTCGCGCTTTTTTCTAGGTAGTGTTGCGTATAAATACCAACCGCGAGTGCCATTATTTATCACGCGTGTATGTTTTTTTTTTTTTTAAGATTATTCGCGAACTATAATATTGTATCGTATTTCTATTGAAAATCAGCGCCTCTACCGGGAAAACGCCCAAGTTTGTCCTCGAATAGTTCCTGTTTTTACTGCTGGGTGGCGCTGTTTACGTTGTTTCTATAGCACTTGAGACTATAATAAATTTATGTTCAGAATATAAGTGGTTTTATTTTCAAATTTTAATGATCACACGTTTGAACAACCAGAATGCAATTTATTAATTAACAAAATCAAACAGAAATTCAAAAAGATGAACGTAACAAAAGACGGTAAAAGAGATCCTCTTCTGAATCGACAAAGAAGTTTCCGCCAAAGTTCATTTCTTACCTACACCTATCAATACTTTATCATTCTGTCGGTAATCGCAGTATATATGACGCCATCTAGCAGTAAAAACAGGAACCATTCCAGGATAAACTTGGGCGTTTTCCCGATAGAGGCGCTCACAAAGGCAGAAAAATTACTTCATCCTTACACTGTTATAGATTATATTAAAGTCTATATATTTAGGTAATGATAAGTAGTTTTAAGACTCACATATGTATTATTAGTATGTTATTTCATGTACTTCACTTAACTAAGGCATATGGGCCTGAATTGGTTCGAAGCTTTCAATAAACAGAAAAAGAAAAACTAATTCGACCTGTTCACTACTAGATGGCAACCACGTTCGTTTGTTTCGATGTGTTTTAAGTGCCAGCTTTGGGGAACTACTGACTTTTCGCTCCCCTTAATTTGCTATTACACTGTCTAACTTTATATTTTGCCCTTAGGCTTTTCCATTTCTTATATTTTTTAGCCAACCCTAACCCAACCATGAAAAACCGGGGTGGACTGCAACCACGTTCGTTCGTTCGTTCGTTTATTTATTTAAAGTGTGTAACTTATTACACAAAGTTATTGCACTACTGCTTACTTATTACTAGCTTATTTCCATTCTTCTTATCATGACTCCTGGATTGTTTTAATACCGTATCTCTTACTCCTCATCTATTGGGGCCCGCTGGCCCCCCCC
>NW_026533254.1:23354430-23424853 GCF_026225885.1 Hylaeus anthracinus | reverse complement strand
AAAAAAAAAAAGAAATCAACGATTGGACGACAAAACAAAAGAATTTTGTGGGAGATTAATGCGCGAGAGAATATCGAGGAATTGTTACGCGACCGGTCTGAGAGGGACGGCGATTAAAAATGAACACCAGCCCGCGAGGCCGGCCTTTAAGAATGAAAAAGAATGGCGCGGAGCCTCGGTAAAAGCGGTGGACTACTCTATTGTGCGAAACTATGTCACAGGGACTCGGCGTTCGTAAGGTAAGAGCGAAGTGAAGAGTGCTCCTCGCCGACCATTTTTCATCTCCAAATGATTTCTGCGTCGTATCGTGCACGAAACACTTTCTGGCGACCGCGAAAGGGATGCGCGGGATCAAAGTCGGCTCGGGTGCGCGCCAAATGTTTCGGCCGGTCAGGGACGCCCTAGAATTACCCCCACTCCGGATACTCGACCAACGATTTCGTCTGCTTCGACCTTCCACACACCGTGTGGATCCAAGCACGCATATCTATACATTTGCGTCTTTAAAACTTGATCTTAGACGTTAAAAAAATTGCGCATTATTAATTTAGAATTTTTATTGCAAGTAATAGATGAAATTCAATCTCAGTTTTGCTTGACGCGAGCCTACGAGGTCATCTATGCGAGTTAAAATAGTTTCTTATAAGTCTTTTACCTTCCATCGGTAAAAAGAGATCGCTTTGTATCAGTTTCTATATCTACAGAATTTCTAATATTTATTCGGTACAAGAGTGCTTTTACTTATTTATTTATAAAATGCTAACTCTACCTGAAAATTGACGCCACTACGCCTAAGATATATTTCATACGACGAGGATCAAATTTTGTCCCCATTCGTTTGATAATTTCTTCGTTCGTCTAAATCAACGACAACGAACGATATATTAATTTACGGCTCTCACGCACGAGTAATCGTCACAGCGAATTACGCGTTCGCGGAATTCGTACGCCCCGATAAATCTGCGCGACGAATCCACGTGATAAGGGAACAACAAATCCCTGTTGAAACCTTCCTGGCCCGATTATTTATGTTAATTACGGCCGAAGGAAACAAGGTGAAACACAGGGCACGAGACACTCGAGGATGCAATTGGCTGCACTGCAGCCCTCTTCTGCTGCAAAACAGAATTAATTCGAGTCTTTCGCGAAGGGAGGGCACGGAGGGAGAGGGGAAGAGTACTCGAGCTTCTAACGAAGTAGAATTAATGACGGAACTACCAGCTTTTCGCAACTTCGATATATCCCTTTACGAGCATGGAAAACTATACGACCAGTCGATATGCGCGTTCACGACGCGTTAGACCCTTCAATCGTAGCGATGGGTCGTTCAATAGCTCATGCAAGGGCCAATTATGCGTCTTAAGCACGGCGTAATGAAAAAAAATTTGAAGGAGAAATTATATGCGTATGTATAGTGCTTATATATACATGTAGCGCGTAGGATGGCAGCTCGGCGCTTTCAAGCTACAAAATCGGACGTGCCTGTGACTTGAAAGCAGGGTTGGTGTAGACTTTTTATCTTTAACCGAGGTCCAGCGCCATTTGTAGTTCTACTTAACGAAATTAACTTCGCACAATTACAGCTGGCCCATTTTAAAGTGAATCGATAATCTTGACATTGTCACTTGAAAGCGGGGTACGCAGCGATTTTAACCTTCAATCAACAATGGTGTTCAAACCCGCGTTGGGTCGTGTTTAGGCTCATTTTCAACGGCGAAATCTCGTGCATTTAATGTTGATACAGAGACAAAATAATTTCTTAAAAATTAAACTCGACCATCATCGCGAATAGGAAAGCTCGAAAAAGAAGTGAAACGTTGCAATTTGCAGGAACACACAATTGGCTTTTTCAGGGTTAGGTGAACCCGGGGAAAAATTGTGTAATAGCAATATCTCCTGGGGAAAATTACTCCCGCGAGCACTTAGTAAGTACAATTTATTTCAGCGACGCGGAAATAAAAAAAAAATGAGAGAAATGTCGGATCAGCCAAGCGAATAAGTTGCTCTCTGCTTGTAATGTGAATACTAACTCAAGTTCCACGCCCGTGATAGAAATTACTTTCAAGATTAAATGTCTCGAGAACCTTCCATGGTTCTGGAAAAAATGCATTTTTCTGATAAAGCCAGCATTAGTGGGGCAATTACTAACTAACAGACGTTTTTCGAAAATAATTAATAAAAACAAAAATTAAACGCAGATCAAAACTTGCGTACCGACGAAATTCTCGTAAAAGTCGAGAGATAAACGAATTCTATACCGAATATTTGGGGAAAAATGTAGAATTTGCAAAACGGAAATGAATGCACTTTTTCTCTTCGTGAAATTCTACATAAAACATTTGAACATCCGACGATTCAACTGGAATTATTCGTGCAATGATTTCGTAGGCAATATTTTGTAACTGCAGCGATAAACGTGGAAAATCGACAGGATCGAATGCATAAATATTTCCGAAGATATTCGAAATGTAAATGTTACGGTTGCTGTATAGTAAAATTCTTTTCATCGTTGGTAAGCTACGCGGCCTGCTAATTTAGACGAGCTGGTGAAAAATTCACGGGAGGACTCACCCTCAGGAAATCCAGGAAAACGTTATCGGTAAACCACTACAGGCGTGTTCGAGTCGAGTGCCACCCCCGTTCAACCTTGCGCCCTCTTTTTGTTAATTATCGCGACGCCACTTCTCTGGAAAAAAGAGAACCATATCAAGAGATCTGACGTTAAAACATTTCGATAAAACAAGAAAAAGTGGCTCCACCAAAAATAAAAGCGAAAGCTGTGCTCGATATTCTGCGGCAACTCTAAAAAATGTTATTTCTATATCCAGCGCTTCCATTGTTGGACTCTAAAACGGTTACTTGTAAAATAATTCTTGAGAAGTTTTCGAATTTCTATCTGGATATTCTCTGGACTAGAAACGAAAACGAACACGCGAAAATAGCCAAAGAATAGATGGTCGGATAGATTACGGTCGCGATCTTGGAGAGAAGATATCGCTAAATAGCGAGTAGCCGAACCGGAAGTAATTTTTCTACTATACTCCAGGCTTTCTGCGAATTCCAACTTTGCAGACCGGATTTAACTCGGTCCAGTAGCTTCCTATATCGTATCTTTCACGAATCACCGTCCCCTTTAGAGACGCAAAGCCCAGTGAAATTGCAATACACCAAAGGTTTTTAATTGCGATTATATCAAAGTGCATTAAAAGTACTTCGTTATATCTTCACGAGACTATCATCGATAGATTGCTGAGATTTTCCTGAAGAAAATGAGCCCAAACACGATCCCATTCGGAGCATTTTTAAGTATACGTACTTTGATGATTTTTAGAAATGATTCAATGACTTGAATTAAAAGTAATCCGATAGGGGCCGTGTTTGGGCTCATTTTCATCGGGAGAACATCGCGAATCGATTAATAATCCTTTCGCGAAGATACTATAGAAAATACGCAATACATTCGTATGCATCGATGAAATAAATCATTCATTGGCTCGCCTACTCCGTTACCACGTGTCGCAGTACCCGTGATCCAAACATAAAACCTCCATTCCTGGAGTAAAATCGCTACCTCGATAAAACGATCCAAGCTGCCGCGACGCGCGTCGTTATATCGAGGTATAGCTTCCTAAACAGTCACCGTATCGTTTCCACCCAAAGGAAGAACGGATTGACGTCGTAATTACGAGCACGGTCGAATACATTTCGTTTCCCGTTCAACGGAAGGAAATAAAACGGCTGCCGGTAAATTAAACCGGCTGCCTGCCAGCGATCCGCGAAATGTCAAAGAAACACACTCGTCCCTGTGCGTTCCCCTACATTCCCCCCCCCCTCCCACTCTCTTCCGTCTATCCAACGCCCCCCTCCCCACTCGCGAGAGCCATCGTGAATCTGGATTCTGAAGCAACTGGGTCAATCCGTGTCCCAGAAGCGCGGGAGTGCCTGCGGCCAATTGGTGACTCTCGGATGCCGGAAACTGTCGTCGAGAACCGGAAACCGTGATGGTATGTAAGATTGCCCCCTCCTTATCATCATCATCATCATCACCCCCCCCCCCCCCCGCCCACCGCTGCCGGCGGAACACGGCACGCCTGCGGGACCGCTGACCCGTCGTGGATCGATGATCGCGTCCTCCCTGCGAGATATCGATCTAGAACCCCCGCGCGAATATGGCGGAATCCAATTGTTTTGAAATTGATAAATTCCGCGCGGTGAGCGTTATCCCAGACTCCCGGCTGCTTTACATATTTCCCGGTTCGACCGTCAATTTATACGTTTACGTGCTTGCACACCGTGCACGGGATGTCCTGGAAGCAGACGCGAGATTGTAAAACTAAAACTAAAACTGAAAAAAAAAAGAAAAGAAAGAAAGAAAGAAAGAAACGTAGGAATTTATAAAGTTAGTAATTTATATGTACAGTAAAAGTTTGTTCCGACGAACAAAATCATGTTCGGTGAAGCGGATACCTGTTGAACCTCTATTATCCGAACTATCCAATAATCGCAATCTGGTTGTCCTCCAATAAACGGAGTTTTACTGTATCAGTGTGTCGAAAAGGACCTCCTAATCAATTTTTTCTGACGCTTTGCGATCCAAAAGGAACATTCATGAAGTATCCGAAGATCGTGTAGGCGCTAAACCACCATTTCGCGGTGACGCGACCGACACGATCTACTCTGAAAATATCTGCGCAAAATGGACGACGTGAAACTGGGTCGAAATCGAGTCGAGCGAATATTCGGCTCGACACGGGCGACGGAAATAAAATAAGAAACGCTTTTTCTAACCAGATCCCGATCGAAGCGTAGTATTCTATTCATGCGAGCCGTGGATTCCACTTGTTGGCTGAACCCCTGATGCCAGCTCGACCGAGAATGAGGAAAACTTGAGAAGTTAATTAATATTGCATCGCATTTCCCTCGGCGTCGGCTCTTCCACTGATAATTCTTTGCGGCACGACTCGATAACCGTGCCAGTAATTACGAATGCGACGGAATATAGGATCGGGATCGCCAGTGGAGCGAATTTTATCCGCGAATTGATACGACCGGAAGCGAGACGACTGGGGAAAAAAAGCAACGCGAGGCTTTCGAAAAATCTGATAAAAATTCCATCGATCGCGTACTTCGCCTTATTATTCTCCCGAAATATAACGACATCGAAGAAAATATCGATAAGGTTCACTTTCGTAATCGCTGGCACAGCTACGGGTTCACGACCCGGTGGCTGTCGCCATTGTTAAAACTCTCTGGAGCCTGAGCAGCAGCGATTGGCGCTGAAACTTGCTTCTTAACGTCGCGAAAGCGGCTCGTAATGCTTTAATGGACCCCTGACAGCGTTCTTAATTACCAGAGAGATGAAAAAGTCAATAATAATAGTCTTTCGCGAGAACAGCTTCCACGTACCGCGCCAGAACGTCGGATTACATCCGCTGCGAGCAATTTCGCTACTTTCCAAATGGAACTAGACGTCTTCGTTGATGATATGATTAATCGAGACCGGAAATTATGAATACGTAACACGTTACTTTTGGCGAAATGGCCGCCGTGGAATCGGATGGAATATTTTTGGCGATACAGAGAGGAACGATCGATTGCGTAATAATTCGATTACACCGTTACGAATAAAACTAATTCAATTTGTCGCTTTAGAAAATTCAACGACGTAACTGTGCCGAGATTAATTCGAATCTCCGTTATGGCTCGATGGAGAGAAATTTTAAGAACTCTTGGGAGACCGTGCGTTATATTTATACGGAATGTCTCACTCGTCCTTGGCTAGTCATCCGTCACGTCGTGGTAGGGAGGTCTCCGTTTGATTAGCAATGTGTTAATTTCAACGCGTCGTTGATTTCCTCGACTGCGAATAAAATACGACGAATACAAGCTGTTCGTACTAAAACGTACGTTTTTCTATACTTACGCATAAAATGTGTATTCGTGTATAGAATGAAGACTCAGCAGGCTACTTAGGACCGTCACAAAAACGTATCCTAAATTTTTACCGACACCGGTCACGAAGGAACGGAGTATTAACGAAAATGCTGCAATTTAGTTGCTTGATCGACCAAGCAATTTCGTCGATGACGTTCCCAGGCGATTTATTGCTCGATATCGTTCGTGAATTTATTCCTGGCTGAATTTTATTTCGAGGTACTAAAAATTATTGACTGTTCTTTGTACTATTTAGTAGCTTTTGATGTCTACATCATAAAAATGGAAGTTTTAATGTTAGGAATACGACGGTTAAAAAGTTATCGTATGTAAAGTTACTTTTGGTATATATGATTGGTCAATCCGGCGCCATATTGGCTTTCATCCATGCTCCGTTGATCGATTAGGTAGAGAATGATATTGAAATGGTGAAACACGTCACGAAAATACTGTCTGAAGAGGTTTGGAGTCTTATTGACAGAAATACGCCGAAATACACCGAGTTTGCATACGAATAACTTTGAAACCGTTAGATTCCTAGCATTACAACTTAGATTTATGAATTCTAGGCATAAAAAATTACTAAATGGTAAAAAAAAGTCAATAAATTCGACTGCCCAAAGAAAAGTTCAACCTTATTCCTGGTAGGATTAATTTAATGTTACAGAATCCACTCTTACTGCAGTCGTTTTCGCATTGCAGCCGTACACCTCTCTTCGTTATTAATTCGGCATTTTTATTCGCATAATTAACCTCGCAGCTAGTGTATTTTCGAGTCGTGCACGAGTTCAACGTGAAACGAGTTCACATGCCGCGCTCTAGGATGCATAAAGTGGCAATAATGTTTAAATTGAAAGGTATTATGCAATCGTGAGAACAAGATAAAGGCGCGTTTGCAAACGTCTGTTTACAAGTACGATTTGTGGCAATACAGTCGCTAAACATGGCACACTTGTTCCATTGAAACCTGTTATCCGGCCGTGGTATAATTAATCAACGCCTTGAATTCTTGTCAACTGCTGCAGTTTTTTTCTTTTCTTTTTTTTTTCTTTTTTTTAACGAAGAAAAATACTTCGAGGAGACTATATTTACGTACCGAATGACGAAAAGATAGTGTGCAAAAAATGGTTGTGGTATAATTGAGGCACGGTCGTAGAAGTGCACGAAGAATAATTCTTCGGTTTGTTATCGAGCCGAGTCAACACCGACTGTTGCGGGGGATGAAATGGAGCCTGTACCGCGTGGCACAACGAAAATACAGGTTTCCTGTGTTTCGTGTACACGGGCCTCCATTTAACATTGTTAGCGCAGCTTGTACGTACGAATCCTCGACTAGAAAGACTCTTTGACAATTTCCAGCAAAGGCTAACAAAGGAAATTCGGCAGTACACGCCGAAAGATCTGAATTTTTTGTAGAAATAAAACTCACGTGGACCTAATCCTTGGAGTTCTGGTTATTTATATTTTTGCTAATAACATCGAAACCATAAGAGATATTGAAAAAATGTTAACATCGTGGCTAGAGATCTAAAAAAAAAATTATTTTTAATAATATTTTCCCGAAAATAATTTTTTCATCAACCGATGCATAAAAATTGTGTACGCAGTTTTGTGGTCGTTTTTATGCTGTACAACTTTCGTTTAAAGAATTTTCTTCCAGCTGTTACCAAATTTGAGTAACCGTGCGATAGGTATTCTGCACCTTTCTCTTCGGAAAGAATTATCGAGTAAAATTTGAGAAATTCATAATTCTTGATTGGATGAACGGATTTCAATGACAGAAACGGGAAACTGCGTGCCTGTAGACGAAGAATTAGAAAAAAAATTAAACTACCGAAAGAGTCTATTTTTTGGTTCATTTTGATCGAAAAATACGTAAAAATCTGCCGAATTTTTAAAAATTCGCAGCTCTCTTAATAACGAAAATTTTGAAATGAAACTTTTTTTCGTCGTAGATCTCATGGGACCCTACGAAAAACATACAGAAAGTTTTTCTGTAAAGTGAGAACCCAATTTTTTAAAAATCAAATGAGATTTTTTTAAGAATTCGCAAGGGGGTTGCCCGTCGATTTTGGTCAAAATTGAAGATTGTCTATAAAAATTATTTTTCATTTCCTCGATCAAAATGAAGCATATTTCGTTATATAACATATAGCCGTAACTTTTATTATTTACGAGAAAAAAATTCCCAAAGAAGTGAAGAAAAATGGTTTGGGGGAAAAAAGTGATCCTTTGGAAAAATATTTTAAACAAAAATTGTACGTCTCGATGAGATATAAAATTGTTGTCAAATGTATTTTTTCGAGGATTTTACGAACTTGCAATTTGTAAGACAAATCAAGTTTGAATTTTAGAAATTTTATACCTTAAACAGCACCGATGTACAAGTACTACTTGAGTGTGTTAACGAGGTCTTTCGCACAATCTAATTCCTTTCACTGGCGACTAATGACCTGTATATAATCGTCATAAATCTACACAATCTCGGCTGTAAATGGAATCCATTCTAGTCGGACCACGCGTTGTACATTTACACACTGTTCTTTTTATAAAGGGAAAAAATCCGACAGACTCGAAAATGCGATTACTCCTCGTTGAAAATATTTAAAACGATGAATCCCTTCAAATGGAACGCTGGAGGTTTTTATGCCGCGATGACAAATGCGAAACCAGCGAATAAGGCACCTTGGCTGGTTCAGCAATGATTAAACGCTGAGAGAATCAGTTTACTCCTGACTCGTCGCGTCATAATACGGAGAATAACGTGTTCTTGAAAGACACGGCAATCCTCGTGCGACGTTACAATTAAGCTTCGCTGCCTTTGTGTTTCGAGCATTTATTTATTTTAACACACACTATGATTTTCTTTCCTTTTCTTTTGCATGACGTTTTGAGCCTCTCGACCCAGCTGTCTTCTATTTTAATTCTATTCTGTTCTATTTTAAAAAATAATTGTATTAAACTAGGGTGGGCTATAAATCAAAGGTCGTAGCCAGATGAGAAGGGACAATTTGTCTCAATTATATTCGACTACCAGATACATTCACTGGGACATATACAGGTTTTCCCAGAATTAGTGTAAGACACGGTTAAAGAATTTTCTTCCATAATGAGGGGTAGCTGAGACGATTCTGAGCGGAAAATTCCTTTGCAAAAATGTTGGATTTTGCTTCGTTTTTGAGTTATTAACGAAAAATCCACCGACCAATCACAGCGTCCGATTAGCGCGCGCTCAGCCGCCAGAGGCTGGCACAATGGCTGACCCGAGCGTCCTACTACTCGGGCGCTGTGATTGGTCGATGGTTTTTCGTTAATAACTCAAAAACGAAGCAACACTCGACATTTTTGCAGAGAAACTTTTCGTTCAGAATCGTCTCAGCTATACCCCATTCCTGGTTCTTACACTAATTCTGGGACACGCTGTATATTTAACCATCAATTTATCTATAAAGACACTATGAATGGGAATAATGAACAGTAACTTTCTGTCTTCAGTCTTGGGTAATGATAGAATCAATCTCAGTTTTTGATCATTCGTAGGATAGTTTCTAGGAGGTAGAGGTTTAGAGGAGCTGAACCATCGTACAGAAATTTGGATAGTCTGCTGCGAACAGCTGACGCGGAAAGGGTACACACCAAGTAGGATAGTTTTACCCTATATTGGCCGGAGATTACTCGACCCTCTTAAGGGAACATTAGTTCGCGATTAACGTCTTCCGCGGAGCCCAGAAGGTGGGAGCATAAAACTGTTTGTACACACTTAACCCAGTTAAACGTGCACACAGGAAATCGATGTATCCTGCGAAGATAACCGAACAATCGTTTCCCTTATTCCACCTACTATATCCTCCTTCCGATCACGATATAATTTATTTTATCGGCATGTATAAAATTCGACGGAAACTATATCGTGTACAACTATATCTCGCAGGTTCGCTCGGGTGATGTTCAAAAACTGGGGAAAAAATGAAATTCCCTAAATGGAACGGTGCACAGAATCAGCGCGGCTGTTAATTAAAATAGTTTACAGAATCCGAGTTCTCCACAGTCCGGTCGGGCAAAGTTTTCAGGTGCGCGTTGCGTTAATTACGCCAGTTTACCGTGGATACCGTCGAGTCGATTCGTTCCCTCGGAAACACCCTGTCAGATATGGTTCTCAACTCCGTTTCGCGACTCGAATGAATTTCGTTCGCAGACCGACGCGACCGGGAACCGACGCAGCCGGAGATTTCTAACTCGAGGGCGGCGAACCAATACGTCTCGGCGCTGTAGCTCAATTTTCTCGATGATTTAAACGTGAATACATAGTTTTTTTCTGCTCATATGTGATTCAGTGAACTCTAAATAGCCGACAATTGAATTTACAATTTAGGCGAACTTTTTTGTGGACCTATTAGGGGGACCAGAAAGTAATGTCGTTTCTTTTACATTAAATTCAAACAAATTTATAATGTTTTTATTTTTAATTAATTATATAATTGTCCTCGTTATCAACAACCATCTGCCATTTAGCGTGCAAATTTTTAATACCTGATCGATAAAAATTGATTGGTACACGGTGAGCTGATAAATAATAAGCAAGCATTTGCAATCGCAGAAACGACATTACCTTCTGGTCCCTCTAATATATTCCCAGGTGATTTTAATTCATCTATACAACGACCAGCACCTCGACAATTGAGAATCACTGCTCTAAAACACAGTGAGGTAATTCTTTCCGACCATTTAACGCGAATTTTCTCTCTTTCCGAAAAAGAAATCTAGGATTTCTTAACAGCCACGAGAGCAATTAACACCGAACGATTATTTGGAATAATCGCGACCCAGATTAGGTATTCCATTAGACAAAACCTTTCCACGTCGAGCGCTCGTTTGAAATTACTCGGACAATGGTCGCCGAGGACGATGTAGTTTCGCTAAGGCTCGTCGAAGATTCGATTTTTCAAGCAATTCGGCGCGCTTTTAGAAAGACAAATTATTCGTCGGTTCGACGTTCGTTGAGAGTTCGAATAAGAAGTCATTCAAGCATTAATTAATCGGACCTGATTGCACAGGAAGTGAATCGCCTCTGCGGGGCTGGCCTCGCGGATCTGGGGCACACGTATTACGCGTTGTCGACGCTGAGGATCATTTCCAACTGCTTATTAACGAGCTAGCCTCTTTAGACGATTTGAATAAATTTAGGTAATTCGCTGGAGATGAATTTCGACCCAGATTTTGGTCCCGATGTAAATTTCAGAATGTTGCAAATGGAACCAACGAATTTATTCAACGTTAGGTTACTAAAATTAAATAGAAGCTTAGAACTTAAAGCTTAGACGAGAAGCTTATTTGCATCAAAAGTCTGTGTGTTCATTTCTGATTGTGTATCTAGCGTGTTACTATTTTTTACTATCTGTATCGTTAAGAATGATACAACTGAATAGGAGTAGATGTATTGATTTATCTATGGAGTAGTTGAAAAATACTGTAGGGAGAGTGGAACTTGCACAGCGCGCGGAGAGCAACCCTAATTAGCAGGAAGCGTCATTGTCACGGATCGAGGGAGCGTTCACGACATATTTTTCGACTCCGTATTATTTCACTTCGAGTCGCGACGAGACAACGGATCGAGGGATATAATTAACGCCTAATTAACAGTGCGATGTAATTGTCCGGCCGGCTCGCGCCTTAAGCGGGCCAATCTTATTTAGAAGTTCGAATCTCTACGCGCGACGTTCATGTTTATTTTCCAGTGACACGGAAAGCTCGATCGCGTAGTGGTACAAATTTATCGCATTAAGAGCCAATTCTTTATATTTGTCATTGTATCTTGTCGACAGTATCATCAATGGATCGCTGAGATTTTTCTGAAGAAAATGAGCCCAAACACGATCCCATTCGGAGAATTTTTAATTATACGTACTTTGATGATTTTCGGAAATGACTCGATGACTTGAAATTCAAATGGTCCGAATGTGGCCGTGTTTAGACTCATTTTTCTTAGAAAAATCTACCAGTTCTATCGATAACACTCTCGCCTTCAATTTCAAGTCATCGAATGATTTCTAAAAATCATTGAAGTATGTACAATTAAAACTTGTCCGAATGGGGCCGTGTTTGGACTCATTTTCATAGGGAGAATCTCACGAATCCATTAGTATACCTCACATGAAGATACAATGACAAATAAGAATGTTTTATGAAAAGTGCTTTATATATTCTTTTATGATCCAGTGACGCTTTCGCTAGAATTGGTATTTAATTACACGTGTATCGAAACGAACATAGCATTCTCGTATTCTTTCGCGAAGATGACGCTTAATCGAACCTCTAATAATTTCTAATTTAGCCAATAAAGACTGCCTCGCCACTGGCGGATATAACATCTCCCGGGTGAACGCTGTAAATGCCTGCCATGTTTGATTTATTATTAGAATCTTGATTGATTTATTAGTCGAATTTTTTTTCTGGTAAGCAGAACTTTGTTCGGGTAGTATCGAGCAGACGTCGTTGCTTTTAAATAATACCTCCTAAGAGGATTTCCTCTTCGCATTTTCTTTTGATAAATTATAAAAAAAAAAAAAAACGTAATGAGCAATCTTCGCTACTCGCGTTACACCGTCCTCCTCTCTCTCTTCGATATTTTACTCCCGTTAAAAAATGTAAAAGGCGACCTATTCCTCTCTTGTATTTCATTTCGTAACAAACGAGGTATAACGTAACAAGCATCTCGCACGAAGACCAATATTTTGTTACATAAAACGCCACTTCCACTGACCCGTGCTATTATAATAAGAGTTTTCTTTGCACGTTGCAGAAAGGAGAAAGGGGAGAGAGGGAAGAGGTAAGGATAGATTGCAGAAAGGTTGTAAAAAGAAGATGTATTATACAGAGGTCGGAACCCCTCGATAATAAACTCGCCAATAAACCACATACTTAATAAAAAAAAAAAAAAGTTAAAAATTTACACGAATATTATCTCGAATTTCTAAAAAACGGCCTGGAAAACGTCCTGGGAACGAAATTTACTCGAGTTACTTGCAACCAAAGCCGTATTTATGTAATCCAATTGATAAACAAGACAGTATTAGATTAATTAAACCTAGTCAGTTAGATGATTGCTTTACGGTGATAGCTTTCGCGATACAAAATCGATAGTACCTACTGCTAACCGCATTAAGCTTTGCATTATCAAAATTACCATCCCTGTGCTTCGCTTAATATTATCATAGCACAGCATCTACCTATCATGGGTATTATACAGAGTGTCTGATATTCACCTAATGAGACTGATGCGTCGGAGGATTAGGAAATCCTTTAATTGAAATGATAACGCACTATCTGTTCCCGGCGAGTACAATTTTAAAAAGAAATATACCGAGTGTTACGATATTAAATAGAAATGATACTTAAAAAATATAACAAATAACGAGTGGCTCGCGGAATGTTCGAAGCCATCGCTATTTTCATTGAACGCTGCTGAACTCCCACGCGTTCAAGTCATCAGCCAAGCAAGTAAGTGGGGAGTCCCCTCTTCGATAACTGGCGGGAGATCATTGCAATTGATATTTTTTACTGATTTTTACATAGAGAAAGAAAATTCAACGTATTTCAGTGACAAAATCTAGCTTCGGAAATACACTTCCCCATTTATCAATTAAATAATTTTGACATGTTTCCATCACGATCCCATTGATCAGTGTCCCTCCGATCAACAGAACTCGCTAATCAATCACCGTATCGAAAAGCCAGCAAGTCCATAGACGAAATGGAATTTCGAAAATGGACACCAGATAATAATCCACAAAAACAGAAGCATGTAAGCTACACTCCGACATTTACTGGTCACTCTTTTATTAACCTACGGATGCACCCGGAAAGCAGGAAATGTCTGAACGAATTTAAACTTTGATAGCGGAGACCATCTTGAAAAATTCAAGTTACTAGGAAGTACATAGTCGCGAATCCAGACGCCGAATATTTTCGGTCGAGAAAAGTGGCGACCCTTGCGCGACGATGAAATAAATTTATATAGTATTTTTATTATTTTTTTTTTTTTTTTAATCGTTGAATAAAATTTTTCCCGTCTCCGTCGATAACGTACCGACCGAATGGAGACCCTCCTCACTCGCTGGACAGCGCAGCAGACAAAAATGATGGCGAAGTGAGGGACTCGATGCAAAATCGAGGGGTTATCATATCGCGTCGACAAGTCAGAACGAAAAACATGAAAAAAGATGAACGGGCTGCGCGAAGGGAACGATATCGTCGTTTCTTGGAAGCACCAGCGATGCGTTACACGGTCAGCGAAGAAAATTGTGGGGCTTACATGGCCGGTGTCATTGCGTGACGCGAAATGAGTCACGGGGTTCGTGAACCTCGTAGCGAGCAAAGGGGCTCCCTTGGACCCCTCGCCGTAAGTCATTCCGCTTCGTTGTCGAACGTTTACCTTCGTATTTCTTTTATTTCCATCCGTATCGAGACCACTGCGCCGAGAAAAACATACGTCGACCGATCTCAATGTAAATAACTGCGCGTCCTCTGGATCTCAATGGCGACGTCTAGGTTAGGTTCAAAGGCACTCGTGTTGCAGTCATTTGTTTTCCTTCGGTTAATGCGAGAAAACGACTGCAGACTAATGGTAGAACTTTCATTAGAAAATTGATCTAATCTAGATCTACGTTATAAAATTCATACATTTTTATGAAGTCGCATATCTACTGCGCACTTTCACCGAAACGTGTCAGTTTACATTTACTCGGTTGCACGGTTAAATTTTCGTTGCGAAATATTTCGTTTTGAAATTCTAGTTCTAACCGTTGCTAATTCGAGATTTTTAAGTACTCTGTTGGTGCAATGTTTCTTTTGTTTCGCGTACTTTTATGTTTTTTATTCTTTCTGTTTTCAAACATGGCGCCTCCAGTTGTCTCGATAAATTGAAAGACCATGTGGTGTACTGCCATCTTGGATCGATCTTCAATCTTTTTTCTTGTAACCGTTTATTTCCAAAGTTTTCGTTATCACATTAAATCTTTTATAATCGTCATTTGTGTGCCTTCATCTTCATGTACCTTAACATACTCCTCAAAAAGTTATTTAATTAAATTCGAAGACACGATTTATTTACGAAAGCATCGAACTGTAAGAGATTCACTCTTGTACGTGCACCTTATTAGCGCAATCTTTCTCGCACGATCGCGTCTGACTTATTGTTAGGATGATTCATGGGCTTTCGACGCGTTTCTGCACAGGAAATACGCCGATAAGACGTTCCTTGGTTATAAAGTCCGTCGAAAAATGTAGAAAAACACTCGCAAGCATCTTTCGATTCGCCAAGTCGGTAGACCTTCCGCTCCACGTCGCAATTAAAAATTAAACGCTGTTAGGGAGAAATTCGCGCGCGCTGGCTCGTCGCTAACGAGGTCAGATTTACGTAACCGTATCCTCGATTTTCACGATTCGCGTTTCGCTCGATAACGACACTATCGAAAGCGTTTGGAACCTTTCGAACCATGAAAACGCCGGTGAAAATAATTCCACGTTCCCGACATCCTGCTCAAAATAAAAATCTGGAAATCTGGCTGAGACAACTTTCGATTATTTTGATTTGATTTTTTGTTGCGGTGGAAAGATTCTAACGGATCCCCGATGCAGCGATAGAACCAATGGAATGACGTATCCATTAGTACTGACACGTATCAGTTCCCAAGCATCGTGTTACGCTATCGAACAGGCATCGAAGTAATTGATCGTTCGGTAACATGGATTTGCTGACGTTTCTCCTGACATCGGTACAATACAAACAACAGATATCATTGAGCCGTCAACAAGGGAACGGTGAAGATAGTTTTTGGTTTCTCATGCGCATCCCATGATTGGTTTCGAAACGATATTCCTGGGGACCACCCATGATAGTTAGCCGCCTCTCTTAAGCTGGCAGGACCAAATCAACAGAAGTACTTATTTAGTACTTATTTTGTACTAATTTGTACCACCAACAATAATTTTGTACCTCGTGTCGTTTTTGAAAAAATCGTGACGCTTGATATTAAGCTAGCATGACCACGCGTCAAAATGAATAAAAATGAAAAAATTAAAATGGATACATTTAGCGCTGAATTTGTATTAATTTCTACCACCAAAAGAAATTTTGTACCTGTTACCGTTTACAACAAAATCGTGGCGTAGCTAGCTTAATATTAACGTTACGATTTTCTTGAAATCGGTAACAGGTACATAATTTCTTTTGATGGTACAAATTAGTACAAATTCAGTACTAAATGTATCCGCTTTGATTTTTTCATTTATATTAATTTTTAACATTTTCAGCCATTAGCTTAACGTTAAACTATCAGCCCCACGATTTTCTTGAAAACGGTACCAGGTACAAAATTTCTTTTGGTGGTACAAATTAGTACAAATTCAGTACTAAATGTATCCGCTTTGATTTTTTCATTTATATTAATTTTAAACATTTTCAACCACTAGCTTAACGTTAAACTATCAGCCCCACGATTTTCTTGAAAACGGTACCAGGTACAAAATTTCTTTTGGTGGTACAAATTAGTACAAATTCAGTACTAAATGTACTCGCTTTGATTTTCTCATTTTTATTAATTTTGACGTGCGATATCCTTTAATTAAAATGATAACGCATCATCTGTTTCCGGCGAGTACAATTTTAAAAAGAAATATACCGAGTGTTACGATATTAAATAGAAATGATACTAAAAAAAATATAACAAATAACGAGTGCCTCGCGCAATAGTACAATAAGTGCAAAATAAGTATTAAATATTCCACTAAGTCCGATATGATTCTGCTGATTTGGTCCTGCCAGCTTAAAAGAGGTCAGTTAGCCCTCCCTTTGCGGTCGCGTAATGCGTACCAGTCGCGTCACTGAAATATCCGTCATTAGCGAATTTAAACCACTGAATTTGTTTTAAAGAATTGGGAAATACAATGTCTGGCGCAACGGAGGGGCGTGGCTGAGGAAGGATAGACGGAGTGATGGGAGGAGCCGGACAGCATCCTGGGGGGTAACTAAATGGTGGGAGAGAGGGGTCTGTGACCTTGAGTGGCCAATGTTTTCTACTCACGAGCAATTACACGAGGGTCCAACCGAGATCCACGCATAACAAGGTATCAGATTCCTCTGCCGCGTCAAATCGATACTTGGCGGTGTATCATCGTCGCGCAGAACGTAACGAAATCGTATTGACTCCTGCAGTCTGAGGTGTCGGGTTCAGAGTAACGGCGAGTATTCTTTTCACGGTGAGTCATTCATGCCAGATTAAATCCAGATTTGCGTTGCCCTTGAGGTAATCGTCTTCGGCAGGGTCTTCGCGGAGGTGTTCGCATTTACAAACGTGACTATTCCATTACTTTTCCTTTGAAAATGTCGATTTCGAATAAAGCATGAAATATCGCGAGAATCAGAAAGAATTTGGATCTCTGTTATTATATTATTTGAGAGACATGGCGGCAAATTAGTTGGAGTATGACCCGTTGATGACCTTGAGCAGTCAATTCAACTTGCGCCTACCAGTTCAAGTGTTTAAAGCGACATTCACAAAGGAAATTGAATACGACGATCGATAAACTGCTGACTCGACATCTGTGGGTTACCAAATGCACGATAAAACGTTCTGGCGTCGCACACGTGCATTTTCCCGTGTCGCTCGAGCAACAGTATAATCATAGCGTCACGATGGCTTACATATTCGCACGATAATTGATGCAGTCGAAACCTCGATTGTTTATTAAAATGTATACCTGATTTTAAAGATAGCGATTGAGTAGTCGGAACAGCGGACTAGTTCAAACGTTCGAAACCAATAGCGCCAACATGGGGTCTACTAGTGGTGCCGCTAGTTCACGTGCTCGTTGTGCGCTGAAACGTCGTTGGCGTCTCAGCGCGATTTAAAGCGACGTTTACAACGGAAATTGAGTACGAGTTTCGATAAACTGCTGACTCGGGAACCGTGGGATGTCAATTGAGGGATACAAAGCTCCGACGACATACACGTGCACTTTTTCCAATTGCAGCGTCGCGATCCAGCACGTAGCCCGGGTTAATCTGAAACTATCGATTACAGAGCATAACGCGTGCATCTATATCAAGACTTTTAGCGGCGAACGACGACGTATCGCCCATTGAAATATACCCCAGAAGTGCCACGAGCGGTTTATATACATATACGCATATCTGGGAGCCTCCATAACCGTTTAAACGAACGCTTGTAATTTAGTGTCCTTCGTTGGGTCCCTGCAATGGACGCCTTGATACTGATACGGAAGAAATGCAATTTCAGCTTTCAGCGTGTGTCTTTCTCTCTTCTTTTTGTCCGCCACGTTCGGATATTAACTTCCACCTTGAAATACTCGATTCCATTTTCATTCGACCGGGTATAAAAACCCCATTGTTTGTTAATATTGAGCTGGATGATATGTTTCTTTCAATGTTCGGAAATGGAACTGAATTCGCTTTGTGAAATTAATTTGTTTATCGAGCTTGACTCTTTGCCAACCTGAATAATTAATATGTTAATACGCTAAATGTAACTAACGATGCAACTGAATCGTGTCAGAGCGATTAATATTGAGGTAAACAATGCAAAAACAATGCGGATGTGACGCGATAGTCTGCCCTTACGTCATTTCTCGCATAGCGAGCGTTACAAATGGTTGCGTTACTTTATGAGTCATTCTCGCTTCGCAAAGTGAACGTAATAGTAATTTCGCACGGAACTGTCTGCATAACAACCACAAATATCAATTTTAGGTTATTAAAACTCATTCTGGTCTTATGACAAGCTCCATATATATATATATTTATCAATATGTATATGAAGCCATTGTTGTTCTTGTTTCATGAAAGTTAACGTATTCGCAGCAATGAAATTTCGATTTCAAGAAAAGACCATTTTACAAATTTGAATTTATCGTACAGATACAACTTATCCTCGTGATATCTACAGCAACACCCTAAGGTCGATATTTATCGCAATCAGCGTACATTGCGATACGCAATGAAATCATCGGAATTTCAAGTACAGGATGCGCAGAGTCTACTTCTCGAATATATAATGATATAATTAAATAAATATAAAATATGAGTATACAATTATACAGGGTGTTCAGGCTATTACTAGCCAGCGTCTTTCTCGTAAATGTTACATATGACACAAAAATGAAAGAGGAGAATTTTATACTGTTTTTTGTGCGCAATGTAACCAGATATATAGATATTACGTTAAGAATATTTTCAAGTAATAAAGTGAAATTACTCGTAACCTATGAGGTTTAGGGCTAATAAAGGTCAATACTTTTTTATTTATAATGCGATACTCTACCATACTTTTGTATAAAAAATATATCACTCCATTTAAAAAACTGAAGGTCATCTTCATTTCTTAGAAAAGAGTATAAATACGAAAGACTTATCTACCTGGTTAAATTGCACATAAAAAACAGTATCACTTTTTCCTCTTTCAGTTTTGTTGCCATATGTATCATTTACGAGAAAAACGTTGGCTAGTAATATAGCCTGAACGCCCTGTATATACAGATGAAATTAGATTTTGCTAATATTGGAGAATATTGAATATAATATTTTCCATGTTGAAAATGTTTAGAGCGAATTAACAAACCGTAAAATGATCGTTATAATTGCATAACGGCTTGTGAAATAATGAAACTTATAGGAAGTAACGTTGGAAACGAGAGTGGCGAAGGTGCCAAGTTATCAGAAGCAACGCAGATAACGAGTTGGGAAGCCGTTGCGTGGCTAACCCAACACGCACTTTCCACAAAAAGGAAATAGTTAAAAAAAAAAAACTAATAATAATGGCAAGAACGATATTAAACGTCAAACAAGAAATCGAACCAAGTGAATTCCTTAATCCAGTGTTTCTCAAACTTAGAAAATAGAGTGCATGCTATGTGTATAGTGAAATGAAAAATATCCTACGGTGTCGTAAACCATAGAGTTGGACAAATATTGGGAACTAGTGAGAGTTGTTTTGTAACAATATCTCGATCTCGAATGCATAAAATTAGAGGCATATTTAATACCTTTATCGAAGGGGTGAAAGTGTAGTTTGAGAAACACTGCCTAAAGTATTGCAAATAGAGAACGCACCAATCAGATTCCACGAAAGCAAGTCACTAAACACGCGCCGGATTTGTACATTCGAGGCGATTAGTGTTTATCATTTATCTTGTCATAACAAACGATACAAGGAATCCAGTATAAAAAAAAAAAAACAGTTTTCTTCTATGTACACGTAAAATACGCTAAGTTAATTTTACATATTAAGCGTGAAAATGAATTTATGTACAAGAAGACTAATACACTTCATACTTTGTAATGCCCATCAGGTTGAGACTGACATAAGTTGCGTATTCAAACTCATTTTAATGGAGGTTCGTTTGAGGGTTCGTACGCTTGGTATTTTAATCTAACAAAATAAGTCAAATATATGAATTTCTACTCGAAGTAGAATAGTAAATATAAAAGCACAAAATTAATGTACATAGAATCGCGAAGTGAAAAACAAATCACTCGCGGTGCCAGAAATTTACAGGTCACGTGACTCGACAACATTGTATTCTTTGCCATAGCGATTCACCGACAATAATCAGCCACGCTTTCAGCTCCGTCGTTGAACCGTGTCGAGAACGTATTCAAGCAGCTTAATCGTTACAAATATGTTTGTCGCGCAATTATTTGACATCGAACAACAAGTCCATTGATCCCGATAGCCATTCTTTCGGAATTGTGATTTTCGGTACTCGTATTTTTATCCGAGACGAAATTTCATCCATCTCGTTCTCCCCCCCCCCCCCCCCCATCGTTGCTTCTAGGCGCGAGAAAAACAAATCTTCGAGACACAAGCGTTGCACGTTGTGCCTGGTTTCTTTCTTCTCGAGTCACTTCCTGCGCAGCAGTGACTCACGTGAATCACCGTTGAGCCAGGAAGACGAAAAGGGGAAAGTGTTTGAGGCTGTGTAACCACAGCTGAGTAAAATTTCAAATGGAAATATTTAGTATTTCAAAATGGCAAGGGTAAGTTTAATACTAAAATACATAAATACATATTCAAGTTCAATTCTCATTAGAAAGTTAAGCGATTAAATAGAGAATAAAATACTAAAATACATAAACCATTTATAGATTGGATTATCATCTGCCTGGAGTGTCGAGTACTTCCATTTTTTCTTATAATTCGAGTACTAATTTTTATTTAAGGGGTTAGTCGCAGTCAGGAAAATGAAAACGGACACTTTCTTGTGTGTTTTTTTTAAAAGTATTAAATAATAATTTTTATTAATGAAATTTAAATGTATGACAAAATATATCTTGAGGAACTATAAACAAATTTTTGTTTTACGAAAGGGTTAATTCATTTCGTCATAACAAGCGATGGTGTGGGTGGCCACTTTGTTTGCGGTGAGCAAGATTTCTTCAAACTGGTATACCTGAAAACAAAAATAAAGGTAGATTTGGAGAATATATTAGACTAACGAGTCCCTGATCGAAGGATTTTGGAAAAAATTAATTCAAAACAGAATGACGCACATTTGAAGTTGAAGTTCAATTTTCATCAGAAAATTAAGTGTTTAAATAGAGAATAAAAAGAAAAGTATATAAGAAAATAAAAAATCCTTCGATCAGGGACCCGTTAGTCTAACATATTTTCTAAATCTACCTTTAGTTTTGTTTTCAGGTGCACCAGTTTGAAGAAATCTTGCTCACCCCAAACCAAGTGGTCACCCACGCCATCGCCTGTTATGACGAAATGAATCAACCTTTTTTTTAAAACAAAAATTTGTTTATAGTTCTTCAAGATATGCTTTGTAACAAATTTACATTTCATTAATCAAAATTATTATTTAATATTTAAAAAGAAACACACAAGAAAGTGTCCATTTTCATTTTCCTGGCTGCGACTAACCCCTTAACGAGAAATGTTTGAATAGTCATTTATCTTTGACTCGTTCTTTAAAATTTGTATCTAGATAAGAATATTCTCCACACCTCCGATAACAGCTTATCCAAATAATTGTTCAGCGAATAAATATCGCGAAGAAATCGTTATATAGGATTTCTATTTACGTTTTATAGCTCGAATAAAATTCTGCCAATTTTTGCATCGGATACATGGAAATAAGAATGGTATCCGACTTCGTTTGCAGTGTACCAGACTTAGAGCTGAAACAACCTATTCGAAACGCGTACTTCAGCCAGGTTAGCCGAGAAGCTTCTGCTTTTCGCGCGAACGAAACGACTGGTTTATCTAAACTACACGATAAGCCGGTCTGACGAGATAGACGAACCTAACCTGGACGAAAACTTGGTTCCTTTTCGGGCATCGAGAGCCTCGAGGCACCATTTGACACGAGAAAACGTTCATCGAGGAACGAGTACGCCAGCGATAGAACAACGCGAAAATATTTAAGGTTATAAAGCCACGGGATAATCGAAGATTATCCGCGATAACCGAGGTTCTACCGTGCATTCAGAATTTTCTAATCAATTTTTTCACGTTGTCAGAAGAGAAATGCAGAAAAAATTGAATGCAAAATTACGTTCGACGGCAATATTTGATATTCGACACACGAAATTCGAAAACAACCGGGAAAGTAAAACGCGCGGGCGGCCACCGTGCATGATTTCCGGCGGCGTTTGCCTGGCGTGCCACGCCACAAAGACCTCACGGGGGGGTTGGACGGTGTTCTTTTTTTAGAAGCCACATATCCCTATAGAGACATCGGCTTTCCCCTTACCTAGGCGCCTTCAAAATATTCGTCGAATCCGTTCAGCGTACTCGACAATCCCCGTGCACTTGGAGTCTAACGGCCCTCTGTCGCACTCTTTCCGTCCCTTTCTTCCTCGCGCACTCCTTCGTTCACTATCTCTGTCCCTCTTTCTCTCCTACGTCTCGCCGTCTTTCTCTGCGGCCCACTATATCCCAATCTACAGAGATTCTCCGGCGATTACTCGCTTCCTACTCCTGTGCTCGGTTCGTCGTCCCGTCGGCGTAGCGGACACATCTGAAACCCAAGGGGAGGATCCGGTGGACTTGGCGCACCGTGTGCGATGCCACGAAACGGAAATAAAGAAACGAACGTGTCACTGGCCCGAGAAATTCCGCACTGGACGAAGAGTCTCGCGCGGCACGGCGCGGCGCGGGTGCACCAAAGCTCTCCTCGGGGGGCACGGTCCTCCTTTCGGTCGCCTCGAACAGCCGATACTCACTGGCCTCAAGGCACCCGTTCACACACCACTCGGGATAACCTCTGTCCTGGACCCACGGTTCTCTCCACCGTGGACGGTTCGCGTTGTACGTTATCCCACGATTTCGCAGCACTCTTCGCCGAAAAACCAGCACGACACCAACCCACGATTCTACCGTTATCTAGGGCGATGCCTCTCTGCTGCGAGCCGCTTTGCCTTCTGTCCGTGACTATGCGCGATCGCGAGCTGCGCAGATGGCGTGCACGCTGGGACGAAAGCTACGCACGTCTGCTTTATCTACCGACGGCCGTCCGCCATTTTAACCAGTCGTAGCTTCTGATTGGCGCTCGCGATATATTGTCCTTTTTCGCGAGAGCTATTTTCATGAAACGTAAAGTTACGACTATTTAGCTGTTAATTTCGTTTTCACGTTCAGTCGTGACGTTTAATGCTAAGAACAAGACGATTGATAAACAATTAAAAGTTACGAGTTTACGTCGCTTGTTCTGGCGCTGCGAACGCTTGAAAAACAAAACTAACGTCACGGTGACGTTATACGCAGCAAAAGTACAGACTTTTCGAACTGTTTTCCCGCTTAAACTTATATCTAGTACGGTTAAATAAGATACAAAATTAATATTATAATCTGTTTTTTTTTAATACACGACCGAAATGAAAAACTTGTGCGCATTCCGCATCAGTGGAATGTTAAAATAAAGTTTCGAATGATTTTGTTACGAATTCAAATTTAGTAGCAATGCTATGGAAAAGGCGCCAAAAATGTGCAGTTTGGAGGAAGTTATGCAAACACGGGACACGTACAACGTTAGTTTCCAAAAGACAGGAAGATACGTCACGATTAGTATTCGGTTTAAAAACATTTTGTACGAGTCACCTTAATATCAATTTCGAATTACACAAAATCATAACGGGCTTTTAGTGGCGTCTCAATAACGTTTCTTGTCTAGAAAAGTGTTCGTAGTCGTATACAAATGTTCTTCGCGGCATTCTTTCTTGCTTCGACGGTACGATAGTTCAGTTCGTTGTATTTGAGTTTTGACAGTTGACTGTTATTTCTGTAATGACATATGGAACGAGTATTCGTTTTTGTCAAATGTCGAATAGTGGAAATCCTGGTTCTGTTCTTACAAAATTTGTATTATCTGGATGAGACGAAGCTGTGAGATTGGTAAGTTTTGTTCTTATTCTGTATCAATTTTTATATTCAACGTAACATATTCGAAGAAAACAAGCTCAGGAAAGATGTTTTTATCTCATTTTCAAACTGTCTTTCGTGCCAAATAAGATATTTCGATGTTCTTTAAAATAGACGAATTAAATGTTTTCGATTCGTATAAAAATTTGATAAAAAGAAATGTTTTTCAATTTATAAAGAATCGACATTATCGAATTAACGTTTACATTGGAATTTTACTTTCTTTTATCTATATCTTACATATTAAACTGTTGAACCTGTGATATGCTCGGCATCTATTGTGTGTAGATACATACATGCACATAATTTTCACACTTATACAAATCGTGTGCAATGTGCATCCATTTTGTGCGCACATATAAATGCTATCTTGAAATAAAGCATTTGAGTACACCATAAAATATTTTATAATATCCAACAGTCACCAGAAATTAAAATCATTTAAAAACACGCTCTAACTAAAATTTATTAAAGATATAAATTATAACCGAGCATCCCACGAATACTGTTCATCCTGTCTCATGATACAATTTTAACGGTGCATTTTGATTCTTATGAAATATTTACATTCTTTGTTCTCGCAATACTATAAATTAGTCGTTATTTCTATTGTAATCGTAAGGTTAGAAGTTTGAAACTTTCACGGTATATTTGAGGTTATCTAGGATGCAACGCCATAATTCTGTCATTTGCATAACCACCAAATTCATTTTTATTTTCCTGGTAGATATACCAACTGCGGAGTAATGAATTAAATTCTTGTTTTGTACGTAAGGTTATGTTAGCTCGAGCTGATTCTTACCATGATTATACACGTACATAATTTCATTCTTAGTTAATTTCATATCGTGTTTGATATTCGTGATCGCGCGGTTTGTGCTCGATTTGCGATACGTTAAATGTATCGGGAACGTTGAAAAAGTTTTCGATCGAAATGGCATTAAGCAAAAAGAGTCAGAAATTGAAATGTGCAAGTCAGGCAGAGATTCTTCGATCGCATCAAAGAGACGAAGACTTCGTCAAACACATGCGAGAGAAAGTTATAGATCTTCTGCAGATCGTTGGACGAAGAACGGGTACCTTATCCTTAGTTAACTCCGATGTACCGTTTAAACTGATTTACTTCTTTTTTACGTCGGGAATGGGAAATCAAACTCTAGGCGAAGAATATACTGGAATAGTGCAAGCCAATTTAGAAGCTCGCAAAGTTCCATCGTTACTTGTATGTACTCAAAGTACTAATGTAAAATGTATGATACCTTGTTAATATTTGACATTTACATGTTATTTAGGCAAGGGTACTATCGGTGATTTTAGAATGCTTAGGAGAAAAGGCATTGTTAAAAATATTAAAAAGGTTACAGGCGTCTGTTAATCATCCCCATAGCGAATTGACCCCTGTAGCTGTTACCTTTTTAAATTCATTTATATCAAAAATGTCTACTATGTTACCTATTTTTATACTGATTCATAAGGGATTATTTTATATGTACGGTCGCTATTATAGCCTAGGTAAAAGATTAACAGGAATCGATTATGCAAAGGTAATTTCTGAACAACAGGTCTTTTTTTCTGAGATAAATCGATTTGTCATCTATAATTATTTCTAAATTTGAAGGTGTATGGTCATCATCCAACTGATGGTATCAGTTGGGGATTAAGGTTATTGGGAATTGCTACACTTGCAGAATGTGTATTAAAAATTTGGCAGAACACGTATAATGATAACCGTAACGATAACTACCAATCATTAAATGAGAAGTACACTAGATCAATGTGCCAGTTGTGTCTTGAAAGAGTGCCAACGACTACCACACCTTGCGGTCATTTGTTTTGTTGGTACTGTCTTGCAGATTGGCTAAGCACTAAACCGCAATGTCCTCTATGCAGAGAACATGTTATACCTTCCAGAATTGTACATGTGATGAATTTGTAATTTTTTAGATATTTAAAACGTTAATATAGAATGTGATAATTGTAGAATAAGTAAAAAAAAATAATTTTATCTTCCACTTTTGCTCAAATAATTAGCAAGTTAAGGGATAAATGATCTATCAAAGTTATTCTTTCGGTACGTTTCAACATCCTTATAATTTTTTTTTAATGCTAATTACTACACATCTGTGCTAGTATTAATTTCATACAGATAGTAGTAATAAATACATTTGAATGTGATAAATCTAAAGCAAACAAATAGTTGGACACGTATTTACATTCAGATATACATGTAAATATATATATATACATATATATATATAGTATATATATATATACAAAAATATCAATTTTTTTTATTTATGCCACGCGTATATATACGCTGCTGCTTGTATAACAATGCGTTATTCACATAAACGATAATGTACAGTTGTTTTATTTTCATTGCATAGCGTTTTTATAAAATTCTGAATTGAGTCAAGGAATCAATAACAATGAACTCATGATCGTGGGAAGTTAATGACATTGTAGTCACAAGGATGTGCGTTGAACAGAAAGGATTCCTACTTTTTCGGCAAAATTGCCGAGTAGCTGGCCGAAGCCGCTCGATTCAGAATTGTCTTTCATTCGAAATCCAACAGTATGGCTATAAGCGTTATAAAATATTCTTCTTAAACACTGTAACTTTTCTCTCCGGGATCTGAAACAGATACAAACCGTCTCGCGCATTAAACAAATTTTACTTTAGCTCCGCGTATGTTCTTTGGAAAACGGTTTGCTACTTACTGTGCTAACGATGCACATGCTTCGTCTTCGATAATCGTCGTACTCGATTCTAGAGACGCGTGTCCTGTACAAGTTTCGCAAAGAGGTTTGCACACTAAACTAGAAGACGTTAATCCGTCCGCGAGGGGGGCATTGGCAGTCGTGGAACCACGTAAACTTCCGGTTCCTGATATCATCTGCCAAGAACCGCCAGACGACGAAGATTCGTTTCGTTGTCGGAGACGTCCTGGTACAGGAACCGCTACAGGAGAAGTCCGATTCGGAGGAAGGGGCGACCGTGAACCATGAGCGATACCTTCCTTGTTTGGAGAAGGATAAAATGACCATGGTACAACATTCCTACAAAGGAAGATTAAAAAATTAATAGAAGTAATAGGACGCGAGCTTTATGTAAATCTTCAAGTATTCAACCGAGAAACTCGAGCATACATCGTACAGGTTTCTATAACAGAGAAAGAAAACAGTTAAAAGCAAACATACCCGTTACTGTGACAATCGTCTTGACTCTCCGTGGAAGCACAATGAAACACTGCTGGTGGATTATTATCTTGACTATCCCTGCTGTTTTGACTAACAGAGCTACACCAACTATTCAGACTCAAGTTGGAACTGACCGAACTTAGGGTCACTACCGATTCACTATCGAACATAACATTATCTAATTGCGAGTCGCTGTCGTTGCGTAGAACTGCATGCCTGGATCTGCTATGACGCGGATGAACGCTAAATTCTTCGTCGTGAATGTGCTTTAGGAAATAGAAGCAGAAGAAAAATATTTCTTCTCCTTTACTTAATCTGTCTTCCAAATCGTGACCAAACAGCATCCAGTCATACGCTATCGTATAATACAGAATTTGAAACGCATTTAGCGATGTGTGAATTGCACCATCAGCCCACAAACTTATCCTCAACAATGAAATAAATAATGGTGTGCGATCCCAACCTGGAAATAGCGCTCGATAGTTATATCAAATACAGATTAAAGTAGATGTAAATTAACTACATTATACATACCCGAGATACAATGTATCAATACTCCACTACTACTATCACTCAAATATCTTAATATCAGTTTTAAATAATTTTGTGAAAGCTTGACTAGATCCCAGACTTGGTACTGTTCCCAACTGATTCTTAATTGAGTAGAAATCGAGTCCTCAGGCACGCCAATTTGTGCATCTACGTGAGTCTGAGACCAATCGAACACTAGACCCTTAGCCTGATAATCATTTTCTCTAAACTCCCTGAAGAATTCACATCCAGGATATGGCAGTGAAATTAGGGTGAAGTCTGAGTACCTCTTCTCTTTGTCTACTTTCTCCGAGGACGTCACGCTGAGTACCGAACAAAAGAGCTCTGTTTAACGTCCTCTAAAAGTGGATTCATAGGATAAAAAAAACTGATCATGCTATTAACTGCTATGAAACTTCACTGAATCTGTGAAGAACCGAAAAACTGTATGGTAGTTATTTTATTTTTAGTATTTAATCTTATGTCTGAGTAATTGTATTATAGCAACAAGATCAGTGAATATATACAATATAAATCTCAACATCTCCCATCTTAGAACTTTCAATACATAAATTACATTTGTACATACTTATTATCTCCTTATTCCTTTTTTATATAATATAGTATATGCAGTTAATTTGTTTTGGGTCTCATTGTATTGAGTGAAAAATGTAACAGAGTGTTTACTTTTTCAAAAACATACATGCACAGAAATTATTATTTAAATTCAATAGCTTACTTCATTCCAAACTTGACCTTCTTCTTCTCAACCATGAAATCAATAATTGTTCCTACGTTAAGTGTTTTCAGGAGTTTAATATCTTGATGCCTAACTTTGTCAAATAATTGCCAATCGCTAAGTACAGATTCGCTTCCGCGAGCTTCGTCCACTTGTTGCTGAATAGATACTATCCCTTCGCTACCAGCAAACAAATAATCTAATCCAGATCTACCATAAATTTCTGGTCCACCGGACAGCGTGGCTGATCTGCATACGTGTCTACCTTTATACAGTATTACTGGCAGTGGAAATCTTGAACGACACCTGGCGAATCTAGCACTTTTTATCAATTCCTTCAATTTATTCGGATCGTACATGCTTTCATATATAGTTTCTGTTGCGCGTGGCAGTGGCGGCGGTGTATCACACATATTTGGATTTCTATACTTCTCGTACTCTAAAATGATAAGATGGCTAGGATAGTGCGCACTGAGATCACCTCCATTATTATTTATTATAGAGTGAGTATAATCTAAATCAGTGAGTAGCAGACATCTTTGCATAATAGCTTGGCTCTAAAACAATAACATCCTTTAGAATTTGGGACCTCAGAACGCGCATTACAACACGTGCATATAGAACAATTACCGTGCTGTCTGCATCCTTAGCTCGATAAGTGTTTTTCGAGAAGTATATGAGAAGTTTCTGTAAATCTTGAATGCTGATTTCTGTCATGATTGATGTTTGGTAGACCGTATTATTGAAATTTAAACTAAAAGGCAAATTTTGCTTAAGGAGGTCCTAAATCTCTGTAATTCTCACGAGGACGCTCACGAGGCATTAACTGTGGCCAATGTCTTGCATACGACAGGAATGGCACGAACACTGTATTTAAAATATACCACATAACATCACAGGTCAACACTTGTTATATACTATTTGTCACAATTTGCTTTTAAGTGTAAATTTTATTTACTTATTTGATGTCATTATTGCATTTCATTCTAACAATATAGTCTAGAATAGATAAGGCAAAGTGCATAAGAAAGATCCTGTTATACTTCTTAACCTCATATAAATAATGTAACTTTTAATATAAACATAAAATATTATAGGTTTTTAAAAGCATATCATCTGTTAAATGAACAAGACTTTAATTCTTATTAACAGACTACAAAATAAGACTACACTGATATGAAAAATGAAAATAGTAACTATGAGATTTATGCAGCAAACAGCGCAAAATTTTACTTCAGTTTTCTTTAATGTCTGTACAATCTTTCAAAATAAATATAAATTACTAGTTGAAATACTAATAAACAAATATCATACAAGTGTTTGTTAGCACCACGCTTGGAAGATTTAATCTAGATTGCTTTGAAATCTTATTAAATAGAAATAAATATTTCTTTTTTATTGTGCTGATTTACTATGATAAATAAAATCGTTTTCATTTAATAAACTGCTCTTAAAATCGACGCGAATGTACAAACTGTATGTAACAAGGTTTACTTTTCAAGTACAAATTATAACAACGATGAAACAGTCAGTGGTATCTTGATCATTAAAATTCAAATATCGAACAGTATATATCGTTTATCTCGTTCAGTTCGACAATTTCCACTTTTTCTTTCACTGTATTTTATTATTGTATTTTTTTCCCCCTTCCAGCCTTTCAATTAGATTACAGATATAATTTTAAACTGGTCTCCCTTCTTCGTCTTGTGACGTAAAATTTCGTATTCGACGATGCGGAAAAAAAACGAACTGATGTTTAAATAAACTTTTCCCAGGGATTCTGAGTAACGTCTCAGGTAACAATGCGGACTTCGGAATGACTTAACCTGATTCAAGTCATGCACGCCGCTTTCATTGTCGCGAACACGTTAACCATGTCTGAAAACATCGGCAGAAGTTCCATCAGACGAAAAACGAACGAGAAATCAGAAAGTTTTTCGTGGAAAATATCCATGGTATCTCATCGTGTCCCGATCTCGATGATAATCCAACAAGATAACCTAAACATCACTCCCGAGGAAATATGTCTCACGTTACTCGCAGCGATACGAATTTGTCCCGAGAACACTGTCATCCTCTTTGTTTACAACATTATCTCGATCGTGCGCCCGAAAAAGCTGTTATCTCGTTATCACAGTGCACGCGTTTTATTTAAAGATCGCTTTAAAGGACAGTCGTGCCCCTGTTTTTGGCTGTCGATCTTGTATCCGCACGACGTCCTTGGTTTCCCTCCTTTCACCCACGCGCCAACAAACACGAAAAATTAATGCAGATTTTCGCGGAATAACTCGAGATTTCTTTTTTCTCGCGCACCACGCTAGCAAAAGCGTGTACCAGTCGCCTGGCAGGACGAAAGTACGAAGTGAAATGCGGCGTAGAAAGATAACCTATTTTTGCAATGTGGCGAACGCGTGTTTTGCTCGCATGGTATCGCCAGATTTTAACCTCTTCGAACCTGAAATTTTTTTTCTTTGCATACAAAAAGAGAAAATATTCCTCGTGTGCTTCTAGCTGTTTAGGATTTGGCAAATGTAAATAAGTTACAACGGTCGTAACGGTTTGAATAATTACGACGACATTTATCGTAACAACGTACAAAGCTATTTGCCGAGATGTTCGTAGCGTAAAAATTCGTATGTATGTAAAATTGTAACCTGACACGTTTCAGATTACGATTCAAAGCTTAGTGTTAGGAGTAAATATGATTTTTTTAATCTGAGTCAGATTTGTACATCATTTATAAAGACAGGAATGTTGAAGTTAAAGTAAGAACGTTAAACAAATCAAAGTTAGTGATTGATACAAAAATAGAGCTTTGTCGAATGGTTTATTTTTCAGTTAAATGTAATAGTAACAAATCTCTATTGATTCTAGTTAATTACATTTTTGGTTTTGTATTTTGTCGATGGATCAGTTGTTACGACATGGATGCTAGACACTAGACACGAGGGTCATAGGTTGTCGACCACTGATATAGAACATGACCTATTTTACAATAAAAATATTATTTTAAGTGCTCCTAGTTGCACACGCAATAGAATTTTCCTCTGCAATATTGATTTAACGACTCGTTAAAGTATTATTATTTCAATACCTCATTACTTTAACAAATCTAAATATAGATAACCTCTTACAATGATCAGTCTACTTAATTCACCTTAATTTATGTTAATACATTTGCGAAACATTATTCGAGATTAGCACTCATTTAAATTCATAGAATAAATAATTCATTTAGATTATCGTGAAATTTGATCGATCGATGAATTAATACGTTACAGGAATTTTTTATCCTTCGAGTTTATTGTAATTTGGGTAATCAGATATATTCAATTAATATTTCCATTCATGGGTTGATATTTTTGCGCAGGACAATATTTACACAAAATAATTGGTATTTCCTCCTTATCAAAATTTCTTCAATGAAAATTGTCACGAAATATAAAGACGCCTTTGACAAACATCTATGTTTGATACTTTGCGAAATAATGCGGAAATTGTAACGTCGTGCTATGGACAAAGTACACTCTCTGCAACCTTGTTTACTCTTATTATTTTTCAAGAATGTACACGAGGCTTCAGACCACTTCGTGTAATGAAGAACATGTTCCAACATAAGTACGAAACGTCGCGCGAGACCATGCTTCCAGGGATCTATTTTAGGTGTCGCATACTTTTAAACTTTTTCCTTTTGTAATAAATTTCAATTCGAGGAGCACGTTGCATTCCTGCGATATAAACTCGCGAACTTTATTATTCTACAAGACCACAGCTTGTTAACGCTTGAAAAATTGGCTTTCATTATTCCGTTAAATTTCAATAATAATTTCCTTGAAAACTTAAAACAATTATTCACTCCTGTATACGAAAGGAGCTATTAACATGCAGCTAACGTGACATGTGGATAACTTTGGGCATATTTCAGCAATAAGATTGCACGAATATCAACGAATTGCAAAAACGAACAAAAAAAATAAAAAAATATTCAAACAAATTTAGAGTGAAAATTACATTGTACTAATCGAGATATCTTTGTAGTATGAATTATATACAGTGGGTGTAGAATGTATTCGTACACCGATCAATTTCCCAAAAAAACTTTTGTGTGAAATTGTAGTTTCTTAACTTATTTTTTTATGATCAACGATATTTTACATATTCTCGGAAGTCTCTAAGATAGATATAGTCCAAACAACATTTACTAGTTAATATAATTTGTGAAATTAACAAAAAAATGCAAAAAGTGGGTAAAAGTATAGAAGCAATAACTATTTGTACGATTCTTGTGACGAACCATTTACAGTAGAGTATGTAACGTAAACACATTAGTTTATTGCTCCGTACGAATTAGAAAACATCGAATTTCCAAGAAAGTACTTTTAAAAATGAAGAAGAATTAAAAAGATTTAAAAACTGAAGGAGATCCCACTTCGAATAACTAATAATTTAGTTAATTTAATGCTTAGAAAAGTTACAATAATTATAAAATCAAAAGGAAATCCCACAATCGCAATATTTCCTGTAATGTTGACTCGCCACGAGTCAGACACCACGAGTCGGTTCAAAGCTTCGTTGAAAGATGGCGTTTCCCGCCGACAAAGGATAAATTTCTAATTATTCGAGCAAAAGTGGAAGATAAAATTATTTTTTTTTACTTATTCTACAATTATCACATTCTATATTAACGTTTTAAATATCTAAAAAATTACAAATTCATCACATGTACAATTCTGGAAGGTATAACATGTTCTCTGCATAGAGGACATTGCGGTTTAGTGCTTAGCCAATCTGCAAGACAGTACCAACAAAACAAATGACCGCAAGGTGTGGTAGTCGTTGGCACTCTTTCAAGACACAACTGGCACATTGATCTAGTGTACTTCTCATTTAATGATTGGTAGTTATCGTTACGGTTATCATTATACGTGTTCTGCCAAATTTTTAATACACATTCTGCAAGTGTAGCAATTCCCAATAACCTTAATCCCCAACTGATACCATCAGTTGGATGATGACCATACACCTTCAAATTTAGAAATAATTATAGATGACAAATCGATTTATCTCAGAAAAAAAGACCTGTTGTTCAAAAATTACCTTTGCATAATCGATTCCTGTTAATCTTTTACCTAGGCTATAATAGCGACCGTACATATAAAATAATCCCTTATGAATCAGTATAAAAATAGGTAACATAGTAGACATTTTTGATATAAATGAATTTAAAAAGGTAACAGCTACAGGGGTCAATTCGCTATGGGGATGATTAACAGACGCCTGTAACCTTTTTAATATTTTTAACAATGCCTTTTCCCCTAAGCATTCTAAAATCACCGATAGTACCCTTGCCTAAATAACATGTAAATGTCAAATATTAACAAGGTATCATACATTTTACATTAGTACTTTGAGTACATACAAGTAACGATGGAACTTTGCGAGCTTCTAAATTGGCTTGCACTATTCCAGTATATTCTTCGCCTAGAGTTTGATTTCCCATTCCCGACGTAAAAAAGAAGTAAATCAGTTTAAACGGTACATCGGAGTTAACTAAGGATAAGGTACCCGTTCTTCGCCCAACGATCTGCAGAAGATCTATAACTTTCTCTCGCATGTGTTTGACGAAGTCTTCGTCTCTTTGATGCGATCGAAGAATCTCTGCCTGACTTGCACATTTCAATTTCTGACTCTTTTTGCTTAATGCCATTTCGATCGAAAACTTTTTCAACGTTCCCGATACATTTATCGTATCGCAAATCGAGCACAAACCGCGCGATCACGAATATCAAACACGATATGAAATTAACTAAGAATGAAATTATGTACGTGTATAATCATGGTAAGACTCAACTCGAGTTAACATAACCTTACGTACAAAACAAGAATTTAATTCATTACTCCGCAGTTGGTATATCTACCAGGAAAATAAAAATGAATTCGGTGGTTATGCAAATGACAGAATTATGGCGTTGCATCCTAGATAACCTCAAATATACCGTGAAAGTTTCAAACTTCTAACCTTACGATTACAATAGAAATAACGACTAATTTATAGTATTGCGAGAACAAAGAATGTAAATATTTCATAAGAATCAAAATGCACCGTTAAAATCGTATCATGAGACAGGATGAACAGTATTCGTGGGATGCTCGGTTATAATTTATATCTTTAATAAATTTTAGTTAGAGCGTGTTTTTAAATGATTTTAATTTCTGGTGACTGTTGGATATTATAAAATATTTTGTGGTGTACTCAAATGCTTTATTTCAAGATAGCATTTATATGTGCGCACAAAATGGATGCACATTGCACACGATTTGTATAAGTGTCGTTTCCCGCCGGCGGCGCCACTCCAGTTCCAGTGCGTTGCGCGTGCGCGGCTGGCGCGTATTTCTGGACAAACGATCCAGCGGAATCGGAACTGGCACTCGCGAGAGGTGGCAAGAGACGCAAGATGGCGAGTACGCGATGAAACGGTGCTGCGTCGTCGATGGATCATCGTGAATTTTTCACGGACAAACCGTCCGTTCTGTGTGATATTAGCGCTGGTATGGGGCCGTGGGCGTTCGTACGTGTGCCGCATGCTGATAAACGACGCGCGTGCGGTTAGTGATTACGCTGATCGCCCGTAGACGAAACGTTTTCGCGAGGCGAGCAGGCACCGATCGTAGACAGTGTCGAACTCCGAAAACGCGTGTGTGCGCGCCTCAGTGAAAGTAAACAAACGGTATGAGTGCGGTACTGGGTAGTGTCGGTGACCCTACCGGTCTCCTGGACCCCGACGTCGAGACCATCCTCGAGGAGAAGAATCAACTAATTAGCCGGCAGTATGCCGAAATCGAGAGATTGCAACGCGAGCTCACGGAGGTCATCGGCGAACGGGACGCCCTGCTCTGCGAGGTGTCAAAATTTAAGTTTGAGCGCGAGATGACCGATCTGAAGCGCCTCCACGATGACAGGTATTTATCTAACAAACAAATTGTCCTCATTTCCATACAATCCAACGGAATGCAAATAAATGTTTCTTTTACCGATGAATGTTTAACACGTTGCGAAATTCATTTCTTTGCGCCACGCTGCATTGCTAGCTTACAAACATACGTAATAAGCGTGTTGACAATTTAATATGAGTTCATTCTTAAAACTTGTGTTCTCAGTCTTATGTGGACTTGGTCCGTTTCAAACTTGTATCAGGTTTGGTTTATGAGAGATACTCAAGAAGAGTATCATTACTTTTTGATCACCCAAGGTAACTGAACTCTATATTGAAAGGGACCAAAAGGCTGTTTGTATTTAATATAATTTATTCTTAGTGTAATTCTGTATCACGTTTAGTTTATAAATTATATTCGTTACAAGTATGATATTCTCGTACTCAAAGGGGGGAGTCTGGTCCGGCTAATGTATTTTTCTAATGCATATAATATGTAGTAGTCGAATATATACATATATACTCTATATGCATATGTATTTGAATGTATACATATATACTATATACGTATCTGTACACATTCAAATATAGTATATATATATATATGTATTTGAATGTATACATATATACTATGTACGTATATGTACACATTCAAATATAGTATATATGTATACGTATACATTCAAATTAAATCTACACTGTCAAATTTTCTTCTTTGAACGTCCCTTTATACGTAAAAAAAGTTTCAATAACAAAAATTAATTATATCTGGAAATTATATGCATTAGAAAAATACATTACATGGACCAGACTCCTCCCTTAAAGGAATATAACTTCTGAATTAATCGTAACAGAGAAGTGCGGTTTAGGGCATTATTTTCTGATAAATTATATTAAACAGAAACATGATTAAGTGCTCTGAAACCTCACTGGGTGGTATGATTGTTCTTTGGAGGATTTGAGAGCCATAGGCCCTCAGTTATGATGTGTTACAAAGTGACACTGTTGTGAGGTGTTACAAAATTATGTTTCAAATAGCAAGAGATTTGTGTATGGTATAATGATGTACCATAGATTTTTGAGAAGCTTCACAGTCAAAGACCAGAAGTCCCAAAGAAAGGTTATCATTATTCTGTGATATTAAATGTGATATTATCAAACTTTAAGTAAACATGACATGTAAGAATCGCGGTTTGCTACATTGTTTTTTTAATAAATTACATCGAATAAAGCCATGATCAAATCGCTCCCCATACGAATCTTCGGAACGTTTGATACATTAAACTACGAAATTATGATTGGTCGTAGTCAGTCGAACGCGCTCGTTCCGAGGTATCTCGTTCTTTCCTGTTTGGTTCGCCGACTACTAAATTTCATTCGAAAACAAGTTTAATTCGATAAAATTGTCGAGTTAGCGGGTTCCAGCGGTTCATTGGTTCGCGCCCTGGGCGTGAATTATTATTCGATGTAGTGTAGGATTCGAGATAGGCTCAATGACACCGTGCCCCGACGGCGAGGAAACGTTGACGCCGCTCGTGTTGATACGGTTATGCGCGCCGCTCGCGTAGGTGAAGGTTTCGCGTTGTAATGTGCCGAGCGTTCACATTGTTGCGTATCAGACGAACGTGGAAACGCGATTTCGCATAAATGATGTATCGGCAACTTTTTTGCTGGTGTTTTGTCGCGTCATTTATCGACGTCTCGAATTATCGTTTCTTCGGTAAAAATTCGTGAAAATTTCTCAAAGTTAAAATTTAGTCCCGACATGGTTGGAAAATACGATAACTTAACACTTGTCGCATTATTCAATTGTTTGACCACTACATATTCACGAATACTATCCAAATTTATTTTCATTCGCGGCTCGGTTGTGGAGTTAAGTTGTTTTAGTCCCTAACGAAAAGTTCTGTCACCCATTTCTGTTATCAAACATTACCAAACTCGAAGCTGGGAAGTTTGTAGAATTTTCTGCTCAGTTAGATTCATACAGTGGGTGTAGAAAGTATTCGTACACCGAACAATTTCCAAAAAAAACTATGTAAAATTGTAATTTATTAACTTATTTTTTATAAACAATGACATTCTACATATTCTCGGAAATCTCTAGAATACATAAAGTACAAAAAAAATAGCTATTTATGTAAGTTACGAAATGTCGAAGCAATAAGTATTCGCACAACAAATTTACATTAATTTACAAGTATATAATACTTCCTTCGTGGGATTTCCTTTTGATTTTATAATTATTGCAATTCTTCTAAGCGTTAAATTAACTAAATTATTAGTTATTCGAAGTGAGATCTTCTTTAATTCCTCTATTAGAGCCATTTTTAAAAGTAATTTCCTGGAAATTTGATCGTTTTCTAATTCGTACAGAGCAATGAGCTAATGTGTTTACGTTACAAACTCTACTGTGAATGGTTCGTCATAAATAGACTGCGGATCTTTATGAATTTATAGGAAATTTGAACGCGGAAGAAATTACAAAATGCAAACAATATGCAAGAATATAAAAAAGATTGAAAGCAACGTTCATGTTATAATATTTTCGGAATAAAATAAATTCCTATTTAGGTTCAATTTTTCTAGGCACGTTCGCGAAGATTTTTTATTTTGCATAAGGATCCGCAGTCTAGTCATAAGAATCGTACAAATACTTATTGCTTCTATACTTTTACTCACTTTTCGCACTTTTTTGTTGATTTCACAAATTATATTAACTAGTAAATGTTGTTTGGATTATGTCTATCTCAGAGTTTTCCGAGAATATGTAAAATATCGTTGATTATAAAAAAATAAGTTAAGAAACTACAATTTCACACAAAAGTTTTTTGGGAAACTGATCGTTGTACGAATACATTCTACACCCACTGTAGGTTTTGAGGAATGTATTGTGCCTTTATAAAATTAACTCGAGCGTGTAATTGATTTCAATTCTCTGCCGGTTTGCTACTGATTAAAATCGAAACGAGTCTCTTGATTGCGAGTTTACGTGGTTTGATAATTCTTTTTGCAAATTACACGTCCAACAGAGTTTCTCAACCCGTGCTCGACCTTATAAAATACACGTAGACGTTTTCATTGAGTACAATTTTTTTTTTAATGAATTTTTTTTTTTTTATCAACGGTTCCGAGATGCGATAAAGAAATAATTGCAATAAAATGCAACAAATATGATATTTCAAGTTAACGAAAGAAAGAAATTTAACGGTTCGTCGGCGATTGTAATAGTATGATATAATGAGTTAGGAGTTCCCGTTTGTAGAAAGTTATGTACCAGTTTCCCCGGCTAACTTTATTCCACCAATTATTATGTTATGTAATTATGTAGTTAGGAGGAACTCCTCGTTATCCGGCGACTCTATACATATATATATATATACATATATATGTATATATGTAAATGCTGGAACAATGCAGACAAATATACTATGTATTCGCTGCTGTAACTAGCCCCCGAAGCAATTTACTATTTTATCAGTTTTAAAATTCCCCTATAATTACTATCGTGCGAATATTAGATATTCGCAACGTATACATTCTTTTTTATAATGAAAAGTTGAGCATTTTTCACGAAAGAGCTATCGTTCGTTATATACGTATAATTTTATTTGAAATATACGTTAAGAACTATGAATGACGATAACATTAAACGAAGCTTGCTCGTTATAGTTTATCAAGCTTAGACGATAGCAAAAACATTGCAACCATAAGGAAAACCGAAGAATTGCGATGTCTGTGATGACTAATGACCGAACGATCGACCTTGACGATGGCTGCTGTTTCTATTGATTATCGCGACACGAGAACACAGGAAACCTCTCATACAACATTGTTATTCATCCAGAAATTGGGTCGATCATTAAATCGCGCTGCGTTATCTGAAATCGTGCCACTCCGGCATTCGATTTGCACCAGTAGTAAGTTCCTAATAGCCAACTGTACAACAGCGATCGATTTAATGCGCATGTGAAGTGTTTGCAAACCGTTGGAATCGTTCCAAATACAGGAAGCCGTCGTTTGAGATCATTTCTCGATATCGAATATTTGTTTGTTCGAAGAAAGCCTAAGAATCTTAGAAATCAAATTATTTTCAAGATCCTCAGTTGAAGTTCCAGATTACCGTGCGATTTAAATGATATCGTAGTTAGCAAGCGTTATCATTTATCGTAGTGGGATCTGTGAATCGGCAAGAAATTTTAGGGACACCGGGTGGAGTGGTCTCACCTGATGTTCTTCGAAATGATTAATTAGTTCCATAATAGCGCGTGCACTCGAGAGGCAGATTAAAGTCGCATCCGTCTGACTCAACCTGTGGGAACGACTCCCGTCTGCCATTTTATTTTTTTATTTTCATTCAGTCGGACGATACGCACTTCGAAGCGTGTCCAACCTTGCACGTTGCTTTGTGAGAAATTGCCAAGTGCACAAATGTGTGAACGGAACTTTGGTATCGCTGTTCGATATTAAAAATTGATAGAATCAGGAACGTCGCAGTACTTTAACCGAAGAATTTTATTGTTTCCTGTAGTTAAGTTTCTTATAGTTATCTCTGCATTTTCTAATTTTAACCCTTTGCGCTCGAGGCATTTTTCTATAGAATCAAATCCAGCCCATCTTCACAATAAATTTCTGTGGAACCAAAAACTCTACTACGAATAGAAACATCTACGAACGTTCGTGACTCGATGTATTATCATTTCAATGAGTAATTAGCTGTATTCCGATATAAGTGAAATTGAAATTGTACGTTCACAAAATCGCTTTTAAATTACAACGTCGCCCTAGAGGCGCCACCCGAGCGCAAAGGGTTAATTAACACTAGGTTCATGGAGCACGGTACATTCTACATTCACGAGCTTTTACAGAAAGCATTCTATGCATCCTAAATGATTTTAGTAAATCGACTTCGCTTATTAAAGTACACATCACTTCGGTAATAGAAATCTGGTGAGAAACCTCGGTGAACCCAGTGTTAAGAACCCTCTAATTCGTTAGAAAAGTACCTAGATCGAAAAGGATAGTGACTTCTGTTTGAAGAGCCGCGCGAAAAGAACTGCACTCGTTTAGTTGCAATATTGTGCAAGTATTTACGTCGAGGTTAACCAGTCAGGCCAAATATATCCAACGCATCGTAATTGGCCTGCCGCAATTGGAAACTCGGTGAAATTTGACATACATTCGCGCGTTTAACTCCGTTCCTTTTTTTCGCCATCCCTTATGGCGCATCCAATGTCAACATCTTCGAGATAGAGAGGTTAGTTCCGTCGCGTAAAAGTACAGTTCGAGCGGTGACAGGCGTGGAATTCGTTCACCTTAACCTCTTCGTGCGCGCCGTATCGGTTTCGAATACCGAACAGATCAATTCCGAAGCTGAAGCGTCTCAAACACTTAATCTATATGTATAATATTAGGTTGTCCCGAAAGTTTCTTTCGCGAGTTGTACTCAATTATTTTATGCGACCGTGTTTATATAAATAGACCATCTAATTTCATAGATATTCATGTTGTAACAGTAATGGAGCAAAATGAATCATGCACAATTCAGTAATGTGACATAAAACGTAAACTATTGTGCGTGTATTACTTATTAATAAAGCGAAAGAAACATTTGGGACAACCTAATATATTGTTTCGCTTCAATGATCTCTTCGATTAACTCTTTGGGGCACGGTGGGATTAAAAGTGTCCCACCTTTTCGATGGACCGTAATGCACGGTGGGACACTTTTAATCCCTCCTCGAAATTTTGCAATAGCTGCATGTGTACAGGTGCGATACCTTTATTAATAAAAATATAACAATTTTGTTTGATTTAAAACGCAATAAAATTCCTGTGCTACGTGGGTCTATTTTATGACCTGAATTCCTGTGCCGCAAAGAGTTAAAATTGTTTAAAAAATTATCCAATGGTTCTAATTGCTAGAACTGTTAGTTCAATTTATCAGGAATTATATTAGAATAATAGGGACTATCTTGATCACGAGTCACGCGTGTTCCTGGAGCACCTGTTTTCCCCTGATAAATTTGTTTGCCCCGCGTCGTGGCGGCTTCTGTCCGCGTTTATCTATGTTTGCAAAGTAAACGACGTCACGGCTACGTACATTTTCGAGCATAGATTCGAGATAGCCACGACCTCCTCGTCTGAATAAATATTAATGTTCACGTTCCTCGCGGAAATCTTCAAGGTGAACCACTCGCGGAAAGTTTCGCGAATTTTCGCAATTTTACCCCTTGCAGAGGGTGTGTTCCTTCGTGCGAACATTTTTTAAAATAATTACCAAGTTGGACGGCATTGCCATTTAAATATTTCATCTGAATCGGAAAATATAATATTACTTGCGAAATGATGAAATATCTTTTTTAATTTTGTCCGAATTTTAGTATCAGTAAAGCTATCATTTTTAAAGAAATCTCCTTGTTAGTTCCGATAGCGAATACTGCGGTGGAACAACCCTTTCCCTTTAGTAGCGAACAGGGGTGGTTCGAGCGTGACCCGACGAGTGTCGATCGAAGGATCGATGTGGCAGGCTTCCAAAAATATTCGAAAGTGCGCGACTGTATTTTTCCTAACGCGAAAAGGTCGCAAAAACGCGACCGTTGCATACTGCGGCACGAGAATCTTGGAAGACGCGGTTTTCCCGGTAGTCCACTCTTACATGACGCAAATAATGAACTTTAAACTTTTGGTCGTCGATTAACCCAGCCCATTCTCGCTTTTGTGCACGACAGAAGGCCGAAATATACAACGGGAGTATCGATAAGTTATTTTAAAGAAATTCGATAGAACACCCTAGCGAAAATAATTAGATTTCGAGTACAAAAGTTTTGACAAACCTCAAGAGCAAGATTTTAGACTAAATTAAGTGAATTCTACTTTAATTGCAACCATGAAGACTGTATAAGGAGCCCTAACTGTGTAGTGTAGAAGTGTTAACGAAATCCCGAGCTTGAAGTTATGAATACGTAAAACCTGTTTTTGTGCGGTCCTTTTTTATGCGATTTTGTTTTCGTGGGATTGGTTTTGCGCGATTTATTTTTATGCGGTATATGAATCTTAGCGGCGTTAGCACCAGTTTAATGTTTCCCATCAATGCACAGGGTGTCACAAAATTATATGTCACGGCCACCATAACGTGATCCTATACCTACGATTTGGTGGAAATTTACATAAAAAACTTCCCGCAAAATTGACCTCGAACTTGAAAATCAAGGTCAAGGAAACAAATTTTTTTTTATTTGTTTAATCGTGTTTAACTGGTCATAACGATCAACTTTGTGAAAGAAACCATGGGTCACATCTCAACCGTTCTCTTAAAAAATGATGTTGCATTTCTTATAATTTTTGCAGCTTCTTTATTTGTAAATTTTTACATCTAGCGCCAATATGTATGTAAATAGCATACTATTGACAAAGCAGCGAGGAGTTGTGCGTTAATTCAAGAAATATAACTAAATGCTTCGCCTTGTGCAAGCACTTCATCCAAGTGGTCACGCTGCTCTTATTGCTGGCTTATCTTATTTACAAATAAAGAAGCTGCTAAAATGATGAGAAATACAACATCATTTTTTAAGATAACGGTTGAGTTTGGACCCATGGTTTCTTTCACAAAGTTGATCGTTATGACCAGTAAAACACGATTAAATAAAAAAAAAATTTGTTTTTTTTTTTAATCTTGATTTTTAAGTTCGAGGTCAATTTTGGCGGGAGTTTTTTATGTCAATTCCCACTAAATCGTAGGTGTACAATCACGCTGTGGTGACCGTGACATATAATTTTGTGTCACCCTATACATGCTTAATAACACTAATAAATGACTTATTATTGGAAAAAGTAACGAAGACAATTGCTTCTTTAATAACTACGATGTTAAGTCATAAAGCTAACCATACACCAGTGTCCGAATATTTCTGGGAGTCACTGTATATCGTAGTCTGTGCGCACTTGCGCCGCGAGTGGTAGAAATATTCATAACTTCAAGTTCGGGATTTTGCTAACAGTTTTCTAGTAACTTTCTTAGGGAGTTGGACGTCCTTATACAGTCTCCATGATTGTAACCTAATTTTAGTCGATCGAAAACCCTGTGATTGTATGGAAAAGCAACCAGGTCGAAAATGGATAGTGATTTCGGTTCGAACGGGAAGCTTCCAAAGCAGAGTGTAAACACTGCCCCAATGTTTGTTTACATCGAAGGCAGTGAGGCGTACAGCGCAAAAAACCAGCCTATATTAGCACGGATGCAACGAAAGTTCGACGGGGAACTCCCATTGGTGGACCACGGCATCGTCGATCACGTTCTGCCAATAGAAACCCGCTTGACGTACTTCGTAGTATGCATAGACGAGTTTTTCCCGCCGGACATAAACGTTCAATTATTTTTAGAAACTACCCGCTTGTTGCTCGATTTTCCAAATCGCGTCTAAGAAAAGATCCTTCGACTCGCCATTCAACGTTGCACGTTTATCGCCGTGCAATTTCAGGCGAGTTCTCGTGGGACTATACTCGTAAAAATTACTGCGAGGCTAAAACTTCGTTTCTATGTAATTAGAAAGTACACGATCCGCTATTTCCGATAGCTGTTATTATACGATTGTAAATATTTCAACAATATTTGTATCGCATTACCTACATCTTCATGTAGATAAGTTTCTTATAGTTGGGACAATCTTCATATTTTTTTAAAATAGAAAAGAAAAATACTACTCGGTTAGTTGAAATAGAATATCGTCCTGCGAAGCGCGGTCTCCGGGAAGGTTGGGTTTTCCTCTCGGAAAGGAAAGCACAGGACCGTGGAGAAATACAGAAGTAACGGGAGAAGCGTAACAAAACCACCGGGCTTTTCTAAAGACCCACCACATGGTCGAATAGAAATTTACGATTCTAAGAACTCGTAGACGCGCGATGTCCTACATATTTTTCACGAACAGCCTCTATACATCTGGCTGGGATGTGTCGGTTTGATGTCCGCGTCCTCGACTATTCGCCGGAGATTTGTCTCTGCGAAATGGCCGCTCAGTAACTGCTGGTTCGCACGGTCGACAACTTACACGCATCTAACAGATGTGTTCTTGTTCGTTTCGCTCCTTGGGACACCCGACAAACTTCGATTCTATAAACACCATTCACGCTTTGGAACCACTCGTGCAATTATACGCGACGTATACGCTCGACCATGTGGATCTTAATTTTACAGAATTTATTACCAGCTACTTTGTATAGTAGGCGCAGTATATTATTTCTGTGACTTTATATTCAATAATTAACTTCCCGATTTATAGGGAAGTTATTGTATTTGCCACTAAAATGAAAAATCGATTTTTTAGCAGATCTCCATGTTTCAACCTCACATTTGTGGGCCGATTTTGCTCATACTCGGAGAAAATGTTTGTCGGCCAAAAAGAAATTATTTTAGCTTTTATTTTAAATAAAGATTCTAGGAAACATCGACTTCCAGCATTTAACGCGAAAACGGTTTGTTTTATTCTGATTGTACGCGAACGTGGTTATTCAGCGCGTTCTTGTGCAATTTAAAATGTCTCCACGTCAGGAACGAATACAAAGGGAATTAATATGGAAATTAATGTTCTCGACCGTGTGTTCCCCTTTTTATTTTATTTTTCTCCTGTTTGATACTCCGCGGGGGAAAGACACTAGTGGGAATAACCATGGACTCACGCGAGGACTACGGAAAATGAAAAAATTACGAATAGAGGGCAACGCTTACGCGAAAGAGCGAAAACGGAAGAGGCGAGCGACGGGCACGCTACGCTTTAAAAATCCAAAGTTCCCTTTGCAACGGTCCACGGGGAAATGAACTATTTTTATCCCGGTTCGGAATACGAGAATCCGCGCGCGTCGTTGCTCGAGGAAAGAAAATAAAAGAGGGCACGCGTAGCGCTTCGAACGGTCCGCTGTGCAACAAAAATTAACCTCCGACGTCGTTTCTAATTAACCCCGAGACGCTTCGGCGGCTCTAACGCGTCTCAAAGACGTCCACCTCGTTCCCGACGCGATGAAAGAAACTGTTGCGGCCATTGTCCGCGTCTCGCTTGTTTCGCGGATTTTTGTAAGATGAAAATCGCCTCGAACACTTTCCATTAAAAATGTATCTTCCTGAAATAACATATCTCATGTTTTTTTCTTTTCAGATGAGTTATCTCTTGCCTCGATAACCCCCGCATTTTTTCAGTTAAGAATTGGGATATTTTCCAATAGAAGATTTATTTGCGTGTATCCTTTGTAAATAACGTATTCCATCCTTTTTTCTTTAGAACGATTAATCTTTTCCTTAAATAACGACCGTCATTTTCACCTAATTTTTTCACCCAAAAATTGGTCCATTTTCCAATAGAAAATTAGTTTGCTTGTATCCTTTTTAATGAATCTTTTCCTTAAATAACCCCCACTGTTCGAACTAATCGCAATGACGAGTGGCGTTCGGTGGCTCAAGTATAAACAGTGGGGGAAGTAACGAGTGGATCGATGACTAACCTCGAGAGTCGAAAACGTTAGCGGGAAAGCAGACCAGAGTATAAACGTACAACCATTCAACGGAATCGTAAAAAGCAAGTGGACCACTGGATGAGAGGACGTCGTGAAACGGAAACCAAAACAAAGCTCGACGCTCTCGAAGCCGAGCAGCGGAGGGTACATCTAAAATTAAGCCTCTTCGATAACCGGAGCGCTTTCCACTCGTTGTAACCGGTACTTTACTCGAATATTTTATTCTCACAAGATTACTCGTAAACGGGGTTCTTAGGCGAGCCAGAACCGTGGCGCTGCCCCTCAGTTCCGGTCCCTTCGTTATTACACTCGCTGTATAAATCGCGGTAGCATTAAAGACCGCGAGAATTATACGCTTGGCAACAAACGAAATCTGTTTCTCCGCGGTTAATAGGAAATACGACTTTAATTGGTCTATTTATAGATCTGTAAAATGAAGTTTTATCGTCAAGCGACGTATACTGCTGGGTACCGAGTTCTTTCACTCGAAAAAAGTTGATATTTTCAGTCGTTGATATTTTATCTTTAAACGAGATATATTGCACTGTTATTAAATTCTTTTATTTCAGACGTAGATAGTGGCGAGAATAAGTCAGTTTTCCTGTTCCAGGTGTTGATATTTTATTTTTAAGAGAGGTATAAAGGTGTCCCAGAATTAGTGTAACAAAGGGGCGTAGCTGAGACGATTCTGAACGGAAAGTTCCTTTGCACAAATGTAGGATGAGGCTTCGTTTTTGAATTATTAACGAAAAACCAGCGACTAATCACAGCGCGCTCAACCGCGAGAGGCTGGCCCGATGGCTGGCTCGAGCGCTGTGATTGGTCGGTGGTTTTCCTTTAATAATTCAAAAACGAAGCCTAATCCTACATTTGTGCAAAGGAACTTTCCGTTCAAAATCGTCTCAGCTACCCCCCAGCCCCCCACCCCCCACCCCCCATTATGGAAGAAAATTCCTTAACCCGTTCTTACACTAATTCTGGGACACCCTGTATTTCACTGTAATTAAATTGCTTCACTCCATTCGGAGAAACTGGAGGAAATAATTTGGTTTTCCTACTCCTTAATATTTTATCTTTAAGCGAGGTATACAGCAACGATACCACTTCTTTCGGTCTAAATATAAACAGCGACGGGAATAATTTAGTTGTCCCTAATCCCGTTGCTGATATTTTACTTTTAAGCGTGGTATTACTTTAGCTTAATCGAACTTTTTCCCCGGGCCGTGGAGCGTCGGGCGAGATTACTCGTAAGCGGGGGCGGATCTGTTCGAGGGGCGAGTCGTGAGACGTGGCGCGAGGCGTCAGTTCCGGCGAGCAATCTCCTCGCGGCCGTGCAATCTGATTATTCCCGGTGCGGATTATCCGGTTTCAGGATTACTTGCTCACCGTCGTCGGAGGGTGCTAGAAAAAGCGGCGGTGGCCGCGGTAGAGTGCACTCGTGGTTGAAGCGCTCGTTAATGCTGCAGTTTACCTGCGCGCACCGGTGCACTCGCGAGTGCGCGCGCGGGCGCGTCACTTCCTGCATCTGTCATCGTTTAAATGAAAAGCGTAATGACGGTTCCCGATACCTGCTAGCGTTATCGCTCTGGATTATTCTCGTCGGGATTACCGCTTTGTTGGTCAATGGACCAAGGGGGAGGGGTAAAGGGTGGATGGAGGTGGGCGGGGGGCGACGCTCGAGGGTCTTTTCAGTTGCAACGCGTCCTTTGAGGCGGGAGTTTGCGAACTGTTTTCACTCCAACGGCTTTGTTTCGTTGGAAGCGACTCGTTAATTCTTCACGCACCTGGGTGGCGATTTGAATCCTGTTTGCGTTGAGGATGTTCAGTTACGGTGGTAATTCGAGTCGGAGATCTTGATGATATCAACCGGGGGATTTATTTGTATTTAATTGTTACCAATTGTTCGTATTGGATGTAATCGTTGGCACCGATGTTGTTGGTTTTTTTGTAGTTCCGTCTTCTGATGATACCCAAACGAGTCTTAATGATATCCACAAGGGATATTTATTCATATTTAGTAATTAATAATATTAGACGAAAGGATCCTTCATCCAGTTAGAATTCGTGATGTTTATAATGTCCCCAAAAATGTGTTTACCTCGAAGCAATTCGTGGAAGCTGCCTCTTCCAGTCGGAAGTGGCCTACTTGTACCGTTCTAAAGTTAGTCGAAAGATTAGACGGGCAAAAAAAGACCTAAGGGCCATGCCACTTAATTTTGATATCGACCCGAGTTTAATAGTAGTTGGCCTGACATCGCCCTAGGGAAGTAAGGTTCTGTTACTCAGGGCGATCTCAGGGTTTATCTAATTAATTCGAGTTTTAAAATATCGTCGTACAGTTTCACAATGCAGAGACCTCATGCAGAAAATGCAGCGAACAGAACTGTCGGCTATCATCCAAACAAACCAGAATCCCGGCTTAACAAAACCCCGGGAGTTGTTTCGTTCGACCATCAACTACGAGCGAATGGGAGCGAAAACAGTTCGATAACAAAGGAAAACGGTCGGGCGTTGTTCACCCGGCGACGACGTTTCGATAAACCAGAGAGAGAATTGCAAAAAAAGGTCGGCGACCTCGGCGATTCGCGTGTCTAAAGGCATTTAAGTGCTCGTGTAATTACGTGCGGCGACAGAAAGGGTAGTACTTCGTTTTTCTCACGACCTCTCCTCCTCCCCTGGACACGTCGCAACCCTGCGTGTGCAACTTTGAATTCGAAGGTGAACACGTCACGTTTTGACGGAAAACAAACCTCGGAAAATCACTCACAGATCGAGAGAAAATTAAAATGCGTTTCGTGTTATCTTAGCGAGAATGTTATAGATGGATTCGTTAGGTTCCCCTGAGAAAAATGAGTCCAAACACGACCACATTCGGATCACTTGAATTCCAAGTCATCGAGTCATTTCCAAAAATCATCAAAGTACGTATCGTTAAAAATGCTCCGAATGGGATCTTGTTTGGGCTCATTTTCTTCGCGAAAGTTTCAGCAATCCATTGATGATACCTTCGTTAAGATGCAATGACAAATATAAAGAGTTTAGATTTCGGTAGAAGGTGACGAAACTCTCCTCGAATTCCAAAGATACAGTAGCCCAACAGTCACGCTTCGCTAAGCTCCATCGTTAGAAACGCCGCTAAGGAAAGTGCAGCTCCATCCCAAGAGTATTTTCTTCGTTGAGACGCTTCTGTGCGGGCACCCAGTGCTCGAGATCGACGGATAAGGATCAACGCGGCCAATATCGTGCGCACGCACACATTCGAATCGGCACACGGTATACGGGAACAGCCGAACCCTTTCAGGTCGCGAGCCACTCGAACAAAAGGGTTAAAGCCGACGCGCACACGAGCCGCGCGTAAATATTTGCGCGATTGCTCTCACGGGAATTGCTCCCAGGGAATACGAATTCGCGAATACACGGCGATTATCTCGAACGATCGCTTCCCGCTAGTGTTTTCAACGCTGGGACGCCGTATTAGCGCCAATCGTGGCGCACCGCACTACTTTGAGTGCTTTTTTTATATTATATATATATTCTTGTATTTTGCAGTTTCTTGCACATTCAAAATCTAAATAGGAACTTATTTTATCCTGTAAATATATGGAAAATATATATATTCTATTATATATTTTATACATTTGCAGAATAAATTAAGTTTAGATTCAATTTTTATAGAAACTTTTGCAAGAATTTTATTTCGCATAAAGATCTGCGATCTACTCATACCACGATCCCCAACAAAGCCAACAACGAACCTTAAAATTCTTGAGAACCCAGCCCCAGAGTATTCAGAGTCTAAATCACATCATCCCACCGTGCGACACCCACATCCAAGTCACCCAGACCATCCAATCCGTCAGGAGACAATCAATCCTAGACTCGTTGAAATCTCATATGCCATTCTCGTTTCGTTCTCTGGAATCCCGCGTCGCACGGATCTACAAAGGCTCGTCTCCGCGTTGAATTACAACGGGAGCCGGCACACCGGTACAAGACGCGCCTCCGACATCGACATTCCCCCCGGGAGCGCGCTGGTTTCGCGCTACGGAGCTCGATGGACCCCGGAACAAAAGGAAAAGAGCCAGTCGCGAGACATCCGAGGCGATGCGTGGACACCGAGAGAGGACGGGGAAAGGGGAGAAATTCGAGGGGGAGCACGGATACGCGGTGGGGCGAGGCTAGGTTAGGTTAGGTTAGATTCCCACAGCGTGAAACGTTCCAAGTCGCAATAGCTGCTGCCGATGATTTTTCGACGCCAGTTTTCAAGGCTTCCTCGATGGATGCATTTGGTAGATACAACAGTTGTACAACTGTTGGGCGATTGTCTTGAAAAATTTCGAGGCTTCTTCATTGAGGAGAGATTGTAAAATCTAAAAAAGAGGATCTATGAATGAATTCGATTCTCTTGGATTCTCTGCTTTGTCTCCGATAAATGCACCCTGTCGCATGGTTTAAATTTTCTCGGGAGCTAGCGAGAGACTATTGGAGCCTAGTGTACTATTAGTATAGTTCTGGCTGAATTTTGAAATGCCGCGTTTATTCTATCAACACTCTGATCTTCAATGGTCCAGGATTGTCGTCCCTATAGTAGGATACTGGACACTTCAAACTTTAATGGATATGGACTGTTCTGTCCACTCAATGCAGGGTGAAGTCCTGCCATACATCAGCGTTAGGAACAGCAGACGATGGCTCGCACATGTAACAGACTCCGCGACCCCTAAATAGCCAGCAATATGCTGTCGTCCTGCCAAGTGCATCGATTACTCTCATAGTTTCTGGCAGCCTAAACTAGCAGTAGTTACGAGACCTTCCAGCACGAAGTCTCAGAGATAGAGGTAGAAAAGTTTCACCTTCTTTTACGAAGACACCCAGTGTGTTAATAGCATGGACAGTTCCATCCCCTTCGAAGTAGATTATTAGTTCCACCATTCGTCGATCTCAGGCAGACGATGGCTCGATAATATCGCATTCCTCGATACTAGGTACACCAAATATTAAGCGATATCGACGTGGCCACTTAATCGATTACTCGCATAGTTTCCAGACGCTCTAAGCTGGCAATAGCTACTGGACTATTTAGTGTGAAGTCTTGATCAAAGCTTTGAAGTCGTAACCATCCATCTCTCCCAGGAATGGGGAAGAGATCTCCTCCATATCGCAATCCCCAACGCTCAATTCCCCGAGTAGCCTAGCAGCTATCAAACTGTTTGGAGAATTTGCAGTCTCCTCCATGCGAAGCACACAAGTTTCTTATATAGACAGTAGACTACTGGTACATATTATATGGTGGTCATCGGGTGTAGAATAAAGATACGTCTTTAGTTTAAAAAACTAAACATAAGACAGCTCGTCGCTGCAAGATATATATATAGGTAGTGAACCACTCAATTTAAAATCTTGGTATTGTAATATCCTGAAATCCTATAGTATTATCAGCATCAGAAGAACCCACAATGAGCTTCCCATCCATCATACACCCACTTCAAAGCCACATCTCTCACTTCAAATTTTCAGAACCACTAACAATAACCTATTACCATCCACAAGAGTCAATAATTAAAAATCTTAATGCAGTGTTCTGAAATCCCATTGCCTATACGTCTCAGAAGAACCTAGAATGAACGTTCCGGCGAATTTAAAGCCACAGCCCTCACCTGAAACATTCAGAACCACTAACCCCCGTCAATAGGCTATCGACGACCCACGTTCATCGTCCACAATATCATCCCCATCGTTGGAAAGTATCGAGGCACCCGCCATTCATCAATCTCGGTAGCTGGCGCCAGAACAAAGGGAAAAGAGCCAGGCCCGCGAGACATTGGATGCGTGGACGCCATGGACGGAAAGGGGAGCAATTCGCGGGGGACAAAGGGACGTCGCGACGGCGCAGGCTCGGGGTATGGGCGTCGCGACGCTTCTCCTCGTCCCCTTTACGCCGGCTGCGGCCAGTGCCGCTCTAACGATTCACGGTTGTCGTGCTTTTCGTCATTCACGCGCTCTCCCGTCGCTGTAACCGACGTCGATCTTTATCCCTCTTTCTTCAACGTGGCACATCGCGTCTTTGTCCGGCTCCTGCGCTCGCGTCTCGACGCGCCAGGATTATGAGGCGCACCTGTGCGCACACCTGCACAGCCTCTCGCTCGCGCGCGGACACGCACGTGCAGCTAGGCGTAGGCGTGAGCACACACGCGTAGGGGGTTGGCAGCCCCTTTCCCCTCTTCCGCCACCTCTGGAGAAGTCATCGCATACGTACGCATCCGTGGAACTGTGTCGAAACGCTTTTGTGTTCCGCGCCGTGTGCAAACGAGCGGTGCTGACATGACACCGCCCTGACAGGGAAGATACGAAGAGCCTACGCTTCGCGTGCTGTCGCCCGGAGGAATTTCTGGGACGCCCCGCGAAGGTCACCGGATCGTGACGGATGGCAGACGCCTTCGCAGCATCTCTGTTGACGTTCACGCTTCTGGCTGAGCTGGGACGTCGATACACGCGGGTAGCCTTTCCGTCGTTGCCGCTCTGCGATTAGGATTGTGGATAGGGAGATGGGGTAAGAGTCCTGGACGAAGGGCTGACGGTTGCGTGTACGTCAGAGGGTGTATCTGGAGCCCCAGGGATGCGGCATGAGCGTGGGTCGAGGTTATTGGTTGACTCTATGTTGTTCGTGGCAGTCTTGAGTATCTTCGGTGTTGCTTTTCTATGTGTTGACTGTATCTTTGATGCTGGCTGGTTAGGATTCTGCAAGGATTCCAGGTACATTGTGTGACGATTCTGTTGTAGATGGTCGTGCATTTATGGTAAATGAATATATGAAGAAATCTATAAGAACGTACACATGTTGCTTTTCTATGTGTTGACTGTATCTTTGATGCTGGCTGGTTAGAATTCTGCAAGGATTCTAGGTATATTGTGTGACGATTCTATTGTAGATGGTCGTGCATTTATGGTAAATGAATATATGAGGAAATCTATAAGAACGTACACATGTTGCTTCTGTATGTGTTTGTATCTGCTTGCTTGGAACGGCATCCTATGAAGATTTATGGTACCTAGATTGCCTACATCCCTTCTAGACATATCAAGTGGCTGCTAGTTATGCTCCGAGTGTACCCAAAAAGTGAATCCAAACCAAAATATAATTGCACACTCCGATGTACCGCTACAAACCGTAACCAATACTGAGCCAACCTAGCAATTTTAATTTGGACGCACTATGACATTATATATACATAATAGGACACCCTATACGGCAACTCGCCAAGGTGCTTATTTCGAGACAATACTCTATACAGTAAAGACTGGATAAATGCAAGAAAATCGGGACCTAAGCATTGCATTTATCCAGTCAACGTATCTATTCTGTGTTTGCATTTGGTTCGTATCAATCGGTTAGGATCATGTTACACTGCTCGCTCGCCGAGCGTAAAGAGGGAAGCCCCTCAGTGGTGGGGATAGTCATCCTGCATTTATCCAGTCAATCCTGTCTTGCACTTATCCAGTCTGTACCGTATACTGTAATCCTGCTGCAAACCGTAGAAATTGGCGCGCATCGTACAAAAACCTTATATTATATTTCGCGTCTGATGCCGTTGGAAGGTTGAATGTCCGCATTGTTACGAAAACAAAAGAAGGGAAAAATTCGCAGCCTGTTGAATCCACGTCGAGATGGGATCGGGGAAATGAAATTTCGTTCCCTCTCGCTCGAAACGACGGATCTCCTGATCCCCTGATCCCCAGATCGTGCGCGTTAGCCGGTATCTGGCACGGCATCGAACACGCGCGTCAAACAGCGACCAGCCGCAGAAACTGGTTTATTCGCGTGATTACACGAGCTGCCATTTAATCTCGCGTGGGTCGCGGTTACGCTAGGTAAAAGGATCGTTCGCGATTGCAACGCGCGGCCAGTTGTACTTGGAAAGAACGCGTTTGCCGAACTAATAACGCCGGTTGCCGTTTGAAAATTTAATGACGCTCGCCCGGGGTTTTCGTATTTGGCCCGCTCGGCCGGTGTTTGAGTTCCCCGGTGCCACTTCACGGGCGTCTGGTAGGTTGGTTTCGGTCGTTTTAAAGAGGGCGCAGTGTGTAATATGTGGATAACAATGTTTGACACATTGGTCGGAACGACTGCCGCTCAGAAATGGTCTAACACAGCGTAATACGGCATAATACAGCATAATACAGTATAATACAGGGCAATGGATCTTAAGGTACCCTTCTGTACCCTCAGGGACTGTAGCTATGTTTGATTGTAGCTACAGTACGGGCTTAGCGATCCCGAGGTACCCGAGCTATTGGGGAGGGAAGAGGAGGGTGCAGTGGGGCCCAAACAGACATGTAAGAAATAATGTAAAGCATTGTGAATGGCAGAAAGATCGATACGGAAGAAAAAACATAATTATGTGCAAGACATAAGACAGATTATATTCCTCTATAAAATAAAGAAACAAACAATTTCAAAGGTGAGGCAATAGTTAAAATTAATCTGGATAGAATACATAATGATTGTAGTAGATTGCCTGGCGGCCATATTGTTTTTGAGCCAAGATGACACGCGATGGAGAAAAGAACATGGAGGCAATGTTTGGAAATATAGGTTAGGTTTAGGTGTAACTCCAAAGTCACGTGGGGTTATAAAGTGGCAATGGGTAGCCATTTTTTTCGATCTCTTTGAAGATATTAGGTTGTCCCAAAAGTTTCTTTCGCTTTATTAATAAGTAATACATGCACAATATTTCATGTTTTACGTTACATTACTGAATTGTGCACGATTCATTTTGCTCCATTGCTGTTACAACATGAATATCTATGAAATTAGATTGTCTATTTATATAAACACGACCACATAAAATAATTGTGTGCAACTCGCGAAAGAAACTTTCGGCACAACCTGATACATACACATGTACTTTGCCGGTTTAGGTTATATTAATATGTATTTTTACGGCGTACAAGTAACCACTGAGATCGTGGATTTAATTTTGCGTACCGATTTATGGTAAACGAGGAAAATGAAAACGATCCTGTGTTCCCCGGATCGGAACCGATTCCCGAGTGTATCGATGCAAGATACTCGATCGTTCCGCTCGCCTAATGGTTTGCATACCAACCGCGAGGTCGCTCCACCTTTCACGTAACTGCGCTTTCCTCTGCAACCTATTCTGCAAATTGAACTCCTCGATTCAATCACGGTAAAAATAAAATGGAGTCAATCGAGTACACGCTATTTAATTATCGAGAAGCTTTTTAGAGAATGGTCGAGCGGAACACTTGGACGATTTAGCGAAATCGACGATAGTAGCCCCGAAGCAATTATATCGCTTCGATGAATACTCGAAATTGAATCGGTGCTAATTGCTCAGAGAATTAATGCGAAGCAGTATAACAAACATTTCTATTTCTGGATCAAATTGAGTGGACAATAACGAATAGCTTGCACGATCAATCGCATATTTAAGGGTGGAGACGCAGGACGCTGAAAGCGAGGCATTTATTTATAAAATTTTTAAAATAACGTTTCGAAGGGATCTTGTAGGGTCTTTTACTGGATGTTTGGCGATAATTAATCATTTTTTTCAATAGAAAATTGTACGTGTTCTTGTTTATTGTATAATTACATTGTCAAAAAATATCTCGTTTTCATGGAAGAGATATAACCTAAAAATTCGTAACGTTATATCATTACATTTATTAACGTTTCCACTTTGGCAGAATATTAAATTATTCTCAGTGTCGAAAACTTTCGTGACTGGCTGTACATATCGGACAATTACCGAGGTTCGCTACCTTATCAAAGGCTAATATTCGCACAGGCTTGTAATTAACAAATAAGTGACGCTCGTCGAAAGTGCGCTGACGTAAAGGACCGATCTGCGTCACAAAAGAACGTTCCTCGACTCTCCTATTATACGTGTTCCATCGCTCAAAAGCATTTGTATCGTTTCGACCTCATTGCAAATCCGCGCCCGCGCGCACGATAATACGCGTGTGCTCTATTTGGCCTTGCTTTCACGAGTCGTATGGAAATTTTATTTCCTTTTCTCCGGCTTCGAATCGTAACTATTTCCACCCGATGATATATAGAAGTATTTCTCAATAAGTTAATCGTCCCCAATCAGGAGAATCTTGATGCAATTAATTGTTGTTGACATCGTGAGAGACGAATTAGTTTAATAAAATAAAAATTCAAGTTAGTACTTATGTAAGTACATCGGTACATACACAGAAATTTCAAAAACTACTTAACCGATTGATACCAAATTTTAGCAGTAGGTTCCTTGCTCTCTCTGGACTAACATAGGCTATGTTATTTTTATGAAAAATGATATTAAATCCGCGTAAAAATACGTAACAATATTGTCAGCGCTGAGCGCTCTGAGCGTATACCCGCTAACTATCGCTCTCAACCGCTAGGTGGCTGTGCGTTTGTGCGTAACTCAAAACAGAACTCGCAAAGTTTGCACGATATATACGAGTTCGTTTAGTCCGGTGAATCGTTTGAAAAAAAAAAACAACAAAAAATGTTGTATACTCGAATGAGTATTTATAGGTCTGTAACGACATATCAGGTGTTAAAGAAAACAAGTCTGGATAGGGTTCGTGAATTTCGATCGCGTTGTAAAAGTAATACTAACGCAAATGTTAGATTATAAAATTCCTAATTGTGTAAGGAGAATATTGTAGCTCCGTAAGTATTTTTATTGGTATATCTGGCTCTGTAAGTGTTATTTGTCCTCAACCAGAAGTTACTTGGTTAAGTAGTCGCAATTTCGACGCGTGAACGAAGCCAGTGTAAATTGGACCGCGCCTGTTTATTATTCGCAGAAAAAGCATCGACAATGGCCAATCGATAGCCGTGTCTGCACAGAGACAGGATGCAGGAAATGATGTCGACGACGAATGGAGAAAAGGATATCGAATAGACGAAGCCAGATATTTTGAAGAAATATACACGGTGTCCCGTTCGCGATGAATCCATTTTAATATTTATATTAAATGGAAGAAAATTTGGAAGTCGGATGATCGTTTTTGATTTCCGATTAACTGTTCGGTCGTAGTGGAACTCCCAGCGAGTGCTGGCGCGGGAATAACGGGAAAAACATAGTTGGCTCTTTTTACGAGAGAGTCTGAGCGTCATACCACACGCGTGCTTAGACACACGCGTGAGACTCGTGGCTTCGGAATGACCGAACAAGGAGTCTTCACGTGGGCTGAGCATCACCCACTGACGCTCGTTCGAGAGCGTCGACTTCTTCTTTCTACCTCGATCAAAACAACCTCTCTAAGCCATTTCTCATTCGTTAACCTCGTCTGCTCGATCCTCTTTGTTAAGAATCATTAAGCTGCGAATGTTTACGCATTCATGACAAATGGAACACAGGGAGAAATGTCCGGAAATGTGCATAAATGCTTAAATATACAAAATATCAAGAATAATAAATATGTCATAGTGTTTAGAAGATGAAACAGATTTTCGGTTAGGTTCCTATTCTTTTTCTATGAAAATATGGATTATGGTCTGTCTCAGGGTTAGGTCTGGAATACACCCTGTATCTAGAATCCCAGGGTTCGGGGAATATGGCACGAGGCAGTGATTAATCGAGAAATTTTAAATAGTCGAATTCGCTGTTTGGTATCTTTTATTTTTACTCGAAGATACGGTTGTAGCTCGATAGTTTGGCGACACCCTGTAGAGACCGGATGAAAGAGCGATCCATTCGTCGGATGGCGGTCAGTATATGCAAAACGCGCGATTAGTCGTTGAATTATTTCTCGACCTTGGAGATGAATTCCTTTTTAACGAGGGGTGCATGCTCCGCGTAACCTGAAATCACACGTGCGAGTACTATCGATTGCGAGGAACGGAGGGGCCCTCGGAGCGGGGCTGACAATAGTCAGCCCTCGTCGACCCTCTTCCGTCTATAACTCGCTGCGCGAAGAGCTACGGAAATATCAGGGGCTTCGCGCACACGAAAATAGTACGCGGGAAAGCATGCTGGATTTCCGTGGCTGCGGATCCCTGAACCTGCCGCGAGAACTTGGCACACGCTGGATCCTCTATGACAGAAATTGATGATCCGACTCTCACTCGCCACAGAGTAACTATGCAAACATTCGGAGAGAGTTAGGGAGAGGGGAGTTAGCTTCGTAGGTGGTGGAGACGGGAGTGACTACTCGAAGGACTTTTCTTCGAGACGATTTGAAGGGAGAGGAGGATACATTTAATTAATATTTTCATCCTGGGGCCAGACATTCAGATTAGATTAGTAGATTAAGAATAGTATTAATATTAGGCCAGGGAGATAAAGATTATTGCAACTCGAAGGACAAGACCAGGGAGAACTTGACAGACAACAATTTTGGACATCTAACGATAGCAATGATGGAAACCTAGAAGATAGATTGTAGGAACCTGAGGAACAATACTTGTGACAACCCGAGGGACAGTTGAAGCAGATATACAAATAGAAAGAGAAATTTCCATCTTCATCCTGGGTCCAGAACTTCGTAGATTGAGAATAGTATTAATATTAGGCCAGGAAGATAAAGATTGTTGCAACTCGAAGGACACTTGACGACAGAAATGATGAAAACTTAGAAAACAGATTGTAGGAACCTGAGGAACAATACTTGTGACAATCCGAGGGACAGTTCAAACAGATATATAAACAGAAAGAGAAATTTCCATCTTCATCCTGGGTCCAGAACTTCGTAGATTGAGAATAGTATTAATATTAGGCCAGGAAGATAAAGATTATTGCAACTCGAAGGACAAGACCAGTGACAACTGGACATACAAAGATGTTGGACACCTGACGACAATGATGAAAACCTAGAAAATAGATTGAACCCGATGAACAATACTTGCGACAACTTGGATTTGTGACAATTAAGTAGCCATGATTCGTCGAAACTGTAGAGCCTGAGTCGAACGAGGTACCTGAGATTTCACGAGGCTGCATCATTGATAAAAGAACGTCGTTGGCGTGTCACAGTGAACCACAGCGAAGTGTTAGGAACGGGTCGACGACAAACGTCTCGGTGGACGTCGAGTGAAACTTGAAACTGTGCCAATCCTCGAAACCGAGTTCCGTCGCTGCATAATAAAACAATTGGATCTCGTGGAAAAGGGCCAATGTCAATACCTTGGGATCGAGCGCGTGTCCACTTGTTTTGCGAGCCTTACGTTGGTAAAATACATTCGCGAAATAACCTGATCCGCTCAAGGATCACTGAAAATAAACGATGGACGAAAGTACCGTATTACGGTAATTAACACGTTCACTGTCAGACTGATACTCTTGAAAATTTCTTCGGCGATTTAATTTTGTTTACAGACTTTTGGAAACTGCGCAATGAAACAGTTATTTTGGTATTTAGTTTTAGTCCATGTATGGGTGACGTGGCGATCAACGTGTTAAATGGCGAACAATGTATATATTTATAGCTAGACTGCGGATTTTTAGGTGTTTATAGGAAATTTGCACACCATAATGCAATAATACATGAACCGTTGAATGTTGTATTTAAAAGTTTTTCGATATTTCTTACGGTTTCAGAGATATTAACAAAAATATAAAGGTTGATTTCAAAGGAAATGTACCTGTTCAAACCAGAGTTGTAAATAATCGAACATATAAGGCATACACTTAATTTCCACACCTAACGATATAAAGAGTTAGAAAATTCAATATTAAAGCAGGTGGTCGTTTCGAGGCCAACAAAAGAATTTATTATGAAAATTATCATTTGATAACGTGTTCTCGGTGCTATTTGAACTGTCGAAGATAAACGTAACCGAACGATAAAAGCTTGCCCGCCGTAATAAGAAAAAAGAAATGTCAAGTTCTTAAATCTCTTAATTACACGAACAAAGAATCGAATCGGAACGAATTTTCCACCGTCGAATCGTTTCTTTTCAACCGAGAATTGGGAACGTGATTCGTTCAGTGGAGGTGCATTTACAATGGAGGTGAATTTCGAGGAACGCGGTACTGTTTCGTTATCGAGGCGTCAAGCACGTGGAAAAGTTCCAGGAATGGCGCTATTGATTTTCGGCTGCTCCTTTTTCGACCCCATCCGTCTGCGACTCTGTCCCCTCGAATCATTCGCCGTTACTTCCTTTGCACCCTCCGCGGTACGTGCATTTTATACACTGCCATGTGTTATTCCGTCACGTTTGGCAAATGGCAGCGAACTAAGTGGCTTGGAAACAGCAGCGCCTTTAATTGCTCCTTGGTGTCTGCGCGAAGCTGCCAGATCGCTTTGTCCAAGCTTATAAACAATTACGAGCTCCGACTTCGTTTCCAATAGTTCTGTAGTTCCTGGTTAATGAAACTAATAGTTTTATTGGATAATCTTTTAAACAATTAATTAGGTAAAGTCTAAAATCTGTCTCAGAACTCTTTTGGTTTTTTACGCACACTTAACGTTGTTTAACAAATTATCCATCAGTTCTAATCGATTATTAAGTTTAATTCATCAGGAACCATAGTTATTTATGAGCTTCCACAAAGTGGCCTGCCAATTACACACAGACAGACTTGGAATTATTCTTAAACAAATAAAACGTAAAGTATAAATCGTTTTTAGGATTGATTTTTAAGCAATACTTCTTCCTTGTTTCCCATGGCTGAAGCAGATTGCCACGATTCGATTGCGTAGTTTACGGACACCCTGTAGAGCTCAGTCGGTCGTTTTTCGAATAAATATTCATTGATAACGCACGCGCGCGCATACGTAAAAGATACCGTCAATATTTACATGTTCGGAACAGCAACCGAACGAAGAATAAAATTTCAGCCTCGTATAGTTCAATCCAAACGAAAATAAAATTTAGTTAACGAGTAAATGTCGGTTCCAAGAAAAATACGTTACAGCGCTATAGCATTTTCTTAAACAAAAATATTTTTTGATTCCCTAAAAGATTATACATTAGGCGTGGAAATTAATTCTTCCATATTCAATTATTTAAAACTCTAGTTCAAACGGACGTAAGTTCCAACTTTCTAAATCTTCAAAGTCTCAACTTGATGGACATGACGTGCGCCGTAATGTTTTGCTTATCATTTAACAATCATTATAACTGTTTGCTATACTTGTAATCTGTTAGAAGATAAATAATAAGGAAAATTTCATGGTTGCTAAATTTCCATCAGGTTGAGACTTAGGTTACCAGGTCGAGGACTTGGAATGTTGGTACTTTAAAATAAATAACGATTCAATGTAAAATCACAGAATTCATTTATAAGAAAGAAAGTAAGAAGTGCTAAGAAATTTCGTGCGCACTGTGTACATGGACGGGGTTCATGGGAAACAAATCGACAGACGGAGGAACACCATGGTGGTATATTGATCGACGAAGGCTTTATAACGCGCGTACACCCTCGCGTTCGTGGGGGTGCAACATATAATGTTCATGAAACAGTCACACAACGTGTTTCCCGTCAAACGCACAAAGTTATCTCGGCCATCGTGCGTACGCGCTGCCCGAGCGATTATTTATGTCAGTTACGGTTTATTTGCAACTTTTTTCGTGCCTGTGCTCAGTGGAAGTTTCTTTAACTCTCGAGCCGAGTTTGTTCTACCAAGTACGTAGCCTATTTATTCCATTTTTAAAAATATTATTAATTTTATCTCTTTTAAAATTTGAATAGAAAGTGATGGCGAACTTGAATTAATATAATATCGTTCACGCGAGAGAGGATTCTGGAAACGAGGCATTTTTCCAAGGAATTTTTGAACAATTTTATAAGTTATTTATAAGTTATTTGTCGATAACAAATAATATTATTCGATAGATAATTGTGCGTGAAAAGCCGTGTATCGCAAAGCTTTCAATTTTTGTATCGAACGAATGAAGAAATGATTCTCTTGTTTACTATACAGGATGTAATATGGATCTAAATATGGAGGTCCTTGAAAGGGGTGGTTCAGGGAGTGATTTGAAACAACTTTTTCCTTAGCGAAAATGTTGTCAGAGGCTTCGTTGAGGAGATATTAACAGAAAACCCCGACCAATCAGAGCACGAGTATGCCTGTGGAGCGCCTGCAGTGGCGTAGGCTACTCGTTCTTTGATTGGTCGGGGTTTTATGTTAATATCTCCTTAACGAAGCCTCGGACAACATTTTCGCCAAGGAAAAAGTTGTTTCAAATCACCCCCCAAACCATCCTTTTCAAGGACCTCCAACATTTTTGGGACACTTTGTATAATTACAATGTCGATGCACCTAAAATTTGATAAAAACAAATGAAATGAAATGAAACAATCTTCCTTGTACAAATAATGGCAAAATCGTTTTCCAAAACCACATTTTTTCTTTCAACTCCTATTACTTATTCAATTTCATACTTTTCTCTTTATATATGCATCGACAATATAATTATATAACAAACAAGACAATGTTTACGAACAGGCCTACATACATGCCTCTCCACGTACAATTTCCTATCGAGAAAAAGAAAAATATACATGTCGAATTGAGTAACCTGCTCCTTTTCGAAGTCGGTTAAAAATTAATTATTATCTCCAAATTTCCAATAACAGACACCTTGTAAGTTTTGTAAAGATCCGTTTAGTACATTATCTTTAAAAGATTCGTAAAAACGTGCTCACCTCTTAATATTTCATAACTCCAACGGGCCATTCTCAACGATAATAAATATTTGGTTTGCGTCTCTATCGAGAGAATGATGTATTGGGGGCGTAATAATCAGTTTCACATTTATCAGTGACGATACGAGGTATCGATTTATTCCCGATCACCGCGCGTCAGGGACAGAGCGCGGGACCGTGGGCGAATGAGTCTATATCGTTCCTGGAATTCGTAATCGGGGGCGTTTTAAAATGCAAATCCGCGATTTGGAAAGTTTCGTTCCGCCTGAAAGGTTCGTTTTCCTTCGAGTTTTCCTTGTCTCGGTCCTAAAAGCAAAATTCGATTCGAAATTGCGCCACAATTTCGTACCCCGTATTATTATACACTGATTTAGACAACAGGACGTCGATCGTTACAAATTAATATAATACAATATGATCGTTTAACTGGTTTTACGTTACGTAAAACGTGGATAACAGATATCTACGTAGCGTCGCTGTTCGGACAATGGATAATATTCTATTCTTTGATAATACGATAAAGCGTAAAGATAAGGATTGACGTAGCACCGAATCGATAAATGAAAATAATGAGTTGTCACCTAGGCTGCATTATCTGTCAGCGATAACGTATCTTTTTCCACGAATCTATTGTACTTCCTCGATCTCGGTTTAATTTCACATGGTTTGTTTACTTCCATTGTCTTGCTCGACATCTGCATGTATTCGGAATTGGCCCGATCACCGAACTTCAAAGCGGTGCCGCTGGTAACTTTTTCACTTTCAAACGGATTTAATTGGAACTTTTTTATTTCGTTTATTCGTTTCGCTTTAGCTAAACAATCACCCCCTCTCGTCGACACAATTCAATAAACAGTGTCAAGAATATTGTAACACCTTAAAATGGGTGATTCGTGAGGTGATTTGAAACAACTTTTTCCTTAGCGAAAATGTTGTCCGAGGCTTCGTTGAAGAGATATTAACGGAAAACACTGACCAATCAGCGCACGAGGTTGCCGGTGGAGCGGTCGCGGTGGGCGTGGCTACACGTTCATACGCTACCGCGGCCGCTCCAACGGTATACGCGCGCTCTTATTGGTCGGGGTTTTCCGTTAATATCTCCTCAACGAAGCCTCGGACAACATTTTCGCTAAGGAAAAAGTTGTTTCAAATCACCTCACGAACCACCTTTTTCAAGGTATTACAACATTTTTGGAACACCCTGTATAACAGTCGTAAGAATATTACTCCTGGATTTAGGCCTGCCTCGACTGCAAGTGCAAACATCTCGCTCGGAACTACGAATCATCCCACTAACTCCCCCTAGATCACAATCTCACACACTTCCATCGAAACTCTCGGAATCCATTATTAAATTCTCTCTGGACTCGTCGCGTGCATTCCCGTCGATCCAACGGATCTCTTTCCGTATTCCTCTTCTCGATCCTTCTAGATCCCCTCGTTCGTTCCAGATTTCGTCGAGCCTTCGTCAGACGAGGAACTGAACGATTTTCCCCGCGGCCGAGTTCCTCTGATCCCGAGAACAAGCGTATATCGTCGCGATAGAGCAGATAAGATAATGAAAACGTAGCATTTCTTTCTTTTTTCCCCTGTTGTGTGTGTGTCTGTTTTTTTTTCTTTTCCGAGAGAAGCAATTATCGGGGCGCACAGAATCGCGCTCGTCGCCGCGAGTCCACGTCCTCACGTCGCGCACAATGTGTTTCCAAATGAACGACGGATTTCCGTGTGTCGACCGCCTTTTCGCTATCGTGTGCTTCCTGGACGTGTTCCACCGGAAATGCAGCTACAGGTAAACGCCGCCGGTTACTTTCGTCACGTGATTGTTCCACAAACGCTATCTGCCTACTTCTCTCGGTAAACAACGAAAAATGTGACCTCCCCCGTCCTGAAAAATACGATACACGTGCAAAGTGTAATTTCATCGTTGCACGCGCGAATCGAGTACCCGAATTAACGTAGTTGTTCCGTGGAATTATTTCATGAAGAATTTTAAGAAAACTCCAATCGATTGCCGTTTGATTAAATATGAATCATACGAGCTTGTTTCGATTTAATTTGACCACCCTAGTTTTGTAAAGAACGATATTAAAATGTAATTCTGACACGGAGTATTGTGGGACAGATTTTCATGTGAATTATTCTAATTCGAATCAAAATGCGATATCTAGGAAGTTGCTGAAAATTGTATACGTTATAAAAACTATTATAAATCATTGAGAAAAAATAAGAATTAATCCGAAATTTCTGTACGTTCATTTGTGCAGTAAGACTTTCACGAATATTTCCAATTATATTTTTGAACGTGACTGTCTCGAAACAACTATCTTAAATGGAGAACTAGACAACTTAGATAATTTAATACACTATTTAAAAATTCTTATCTTTTTCATTTCGGACAACTCAGCTCCGAGGCGTTATAACTTCCTCGATTAAAAATACTTTTAATTACGAAAAATACTTCGCGTCGATTGGGAAACGTTTTCTCGAATACCTTAAAGCTTACTGCCAGAAAAATTTCCGTTGAAAGGTGCATAATGGGAGTAACGAATGTTGAACAGCATCGCGCGACTTTTTATCGTTGCCGAGCAAAACATCGTTAGTTTACGTTGAAAATAAGAGTAGATTAAAAATTGTTGTTTTACGATTGTTTGTGTTTGATTTAAAAAAAGCCGATTAACCCGTGGTGCACGGGATACGATCACGAGATAGTAGGAATCGAAATTCCCTGCGCTTTTCGCGCGATTAAGCGCGCTATCCGTCGGCGTATGTACGTCGACGCATAAATTATTAAACGATACCAGGCGGAAAAATAACGTTCCTAGCGATGATTCACTCGAGGTCGCCGGTTTTGCTGTCTGTGTTTTAAAACCTCCTTTTTTTTCTACATTTTTTTCTCTTTACTTGAATATTGTACGCGGAGCGTGCGATAAATCACGAGAATTTTGTTACGAAATTTTATTCTGTTTACGTATGGTTGCATATGTTTTATCATGTTTATCACTAAAAATTATATCGTATTTGTTGTACTATAGTGAATAATTTTTATAGTACAGCAATTTCGAAGATATAGAATTTTATATAAAGTCATTATTGTTATGTAATACTGTACAGTTGTTTTTTTTTTTTTAATGATCCTATTTATAGTGTAAGGAGTGTCAGTAGAGTGTCATAATATTCCGACACTGATTGCAAGTTCATCAAGTGACGATATTGCTAACCTCAAACTATCATGGCGACAGTGATTTGAATTTTTGTAAGATGAATGAGAAAGTCTCTGTTTTCCATCGCACCTGCTAATCGTGTACCGTCTCTTTTGGTTGCAGGTAAGCCTTCGACGAGTTTACACGAGAATAGGATCGTACGATGACACACACATGCACGGTGTGAACAACCACGAGACCAGCGTGTAAAGTGAGTAGTGGTCTCAGATGTACAATATTTCTTCAAACGTGAAACGAAACTCTGTCTAACCAGTTCCCAGTTTATCCCAAGCGGAGATCGGTCACTGAACGTGATGAATTCTTTACGTAAAAACCCTGCAATATACGAAATTCAAATTTGGATATATAAATTCGCAATTGTTCAATTTTGTAGGAAGTATGGTTGGAAGTGTGTATTAAGCGTAGAAGTTAATACTGTGCATCTGTTTGGATGAATTTATAACTCTGGTCTGATTGAATGTACATTTTGGTACATTCAAGTGCAAACCATGTTGTTATTTATCTACAATTGTTATAATTATCGAGTACACTTGTAGTCTGCTGGAAGCAGAATAATTTTATAAGTCAAATTTTATTGTTGCCAAAATTTGTGGGCATAAATAGATTGTAATTGTCAGGTTGAGACTTGGTTTATAGATTCATTATAGTGACCATCAGGTTGAGACTTAGATTATAAATTCATTGCAATGCCATCAGGTTGAGAACTTAGAAGGTTGATCATTTAATGTACAATAACAAAATGACAATTCATATTTCTACTTAATCTACAAATAATCTTAATCTACAATAAATGATCGAATGTAAAGGTACAGATTTAATTTATACACCTAATACGTTCGCATAATCAAATCAGAAGTTGCCCCGTTGCGTAATTCTGAAGTTAACAAATTTCCCGAAATTCCACTATTTTTAAAAATTTCATGAGAATTTTACGAGGAGGATGTATAACGTCCTCCTGAGAATAGCGCGGGAAGAAGGAAAGGGAAAATTACGATTTAACCAGACTCACGGCTGCGTTACGAATCAGCGGCGCACGTGAACGTAATACAATGAGCCGGTTCGCCGCGAAACAGCGTTACGTGTTATAATTTCGTGGGAAAGACGAAATTAGTTTAGGCGACGGTGCTTAATTACGCCGTAGCCGTCTGTTCAGCAGCTGATTTGCTTAGACTTGTGCGAAATTGTTTTTATTCGTCGCGCAATGGGAACAGTGCGTCGATTTTAATTGTTTGTTATTGTTTACCAGGAAGTTGACAGTACGTTGACTGCACCTCGTGCAAATGAAACGAACCTGTTCAGTTGATAATACCACGGTTTTATTAACCCAAGAAATAAAATTACAAAACCTTGTCAACTGGATGCGGGTTTAACCAAACACACAGATGAAGAAATATATTGTCTGGAAAGTCCATGCCGATTTTTAGTAGGCGGTACGGATCTGAATATATCGGAATGGTTGAAAGCAAATAACATGTGGACATTCCCTTAAAAGGTGGAAAAGTTGTGGAACGAAATGGTAATATTTAATTCAGAAAAGTTGTGGAACGAAATGGTAATATTTAATTCAGAAATATATATAAAAATTCAAACGATCTTTGAATGTTTCTTAAAAATTGCCACGAACTTTCTGGACAACCCAATATTTACTCAATAAAGTAAATTCATTTTCTTCTACGATCTTCCTCGCTTTTTTGGGGAAAATTCGTGATTCCGGCCAACCTGATACAATCAATTTGCTTGCCAGTCTTCAGTGGCGCCATCTACGAGCTCCGTGAAAATTGTATTTAACCCTCGTGATTTCCAGTCGAACATCGAAACGTTAAAATTTGAATCTAGAGTATTTTAGTATGGGGATTATGGGCAACCGCGATTAAAATTCTTTCCTAGAGTACTGCATCCGCCAGGATCCTCGCCTACGAGTAATCCGATCGGCGAATGGTCAGCTCGGACTAGGTCACTCCGTAGTCGTTGCACTATTACAGGCAAGGCCGTTTTCCCGCCTTTTTCTCCTTTGCATCCCTCCTCCTCGCTCTGTCTCCCTCTTTTCTCCGTTTCCATGTCTCCAGCAGCGCACGGTGCATCGTAATGCCAGCGGAGCCTTGTAAATACCAGCGACGTTACAATGCCATTGGCGGAGCGAGCAGGTCTCTTTGCGCTTTCGAAAATTGACGAGGCGTCGACGAGAGGCTGCGCCGATCGAGTCCGTCCTAGAAAGCGACGGATTCGCTGGAATTGCGGCGATACATTTTATTCGTGTCACAGCTCGCGATCGATCGAACGACGTAAGACGATTTTGTCGATGGAATCGAGAATTTCATTCTCGTTGAAGCCGCGAGAGGAAATCTTCCTCGAGACGGGTACTTTGGCGCCGTTTCGAGATATTTTCGAAGGTGGCTGTAGCTTACTCGTAGTCGTATTGTTTCTCCTCGGAGGACCAATACGTCTCGGGAGCAGCGAACCAAGACGACTGGGCGTTTTGCTCGATTTTCTCAAAAATTTCCCGCGCGTTTCTTGTATTCGCACGTAGTGAAATAATTTCGAAGGTCTCTAACGACGAGGTGGTAATTTATTCTCGGCGGAAAAAATAATGACACAATCGAGAACAAAGATCTTCGGATGGATAAATATAAAGGAGGGAGCGTCGGGAAATATAAAAGTTTCGTAACGAAGACAGAAGGCCAGCGATGCATTTATTCCCTCTGTACCAGAGTAATTATCAAAACTTTCGCGTGATGAATCAACTCGACTTTCGCGGAACAGATTAAGGTTAGAAATAGAGTACGAACCATCTATTATAAAATATCTAAAAGTTTCGCTTCGTATAGTCATTGGGAAGATTGATGGAAAAAAAAGTGTTCGTAAGAGTTGCATTCAGATTTCTTATCTTCTTATATGGAACACCGTTCCTCCTAATACCTGTATTTGTAATACTCGATTACCCTAATTGCACGATTACTACAACGCATAGAATTGTATTATTAAGCCATTCACTGCCAACTACGAAATATCTCGCAGTTTAAATTGATCGCAATTGGTCGTGGAATAAGTTTACAGCTGTTGGAGTCAGGATTTATTACACGGGATGAGCGAAAAATTTGTACATTGTTTTTTGAACATTTTTAAGAACATGTTTAATATCACTTTCTACTATCTAAACAGTGATTTATGTTATACATCTGTATTAGATCTTGGCGAATTTTCTGAAATAAAAATAGCTGGAGTTGAAAGAAAAAATGTGGTTTTGGCAAGTATAATTTTGTCATTACTTGAATCCTACTATCGAGTGTGAGCCACAGAAAATTTGAATCGAAGCCTTTTCACTCGAATCGTATGAATTCTTATTGAATCGTCATGAAGAAAGCAACCTTAGGAGAAACCGTAAAAGAGCAATCGATTCTGTCGACGAACGAGTCGTTTAGGGGAGTTTGCGAGTATCGGGTTGCTTTAAACGCAGTTACACGTTACTTTTTCTACGAGGGTCTCGAATTCAACGACGTGTAAACGCTGTGAGAATCGCTGTTCTCGCTTAGGATCAACGTTGCCCCGGTAGGAAGCGAATAATAGAGCAGAAAGCGAGACAGTTCGCTTCCTTAAACAACGACGCGCAACTCTAATCTTCGTGGAACGATCGCTTACTATGGCTAAAAGATCCTACGTCGCTTCGATTGTTACGCGTACATTTTTACCGTGTCGTAAGCTTGTTAGACGAGGTTGCACGCGGCCAGAAACATCACGAGGAAAGGACCCAGACGAGATTTTAATCAGATTTGCAATACTCGTGCTCGTAATTATTTTAGTACTTTACGAAGTTGCTAACCACTCTATGATAAAAGTTTGTCAACGTGAACACGTCCACATGTGCGTGATTGCGGAATTTTTATTTTAGAAGGGAGATCTTATTAATTTAAGCATTTACGCATTTCCGTGTAGACAGTATGTACATTAACGGTATTCAATATTGCAGCCTCACCAAAAATTATCCCAAACCTGCTCACACAGTATTTCCGTGTATGCACATTAACAGTGTTAAATATTGCCGCCTTCATCAAGAACTATCCCAAACCCACTCAGACAGTACGTACATTAATAGTATTTAATATTGCCGCCTCACCAAAAATTATACCAAACCTGCTCACACAGTATTTCCGTGTAGACAGTATGGACATTAACAGTGTTAAGTATTGCCGCCTTCACCAAGAACTATCCCAAACCCACTCAGACAGTATGTACATTAGTAGTATTTAATATTGCAGCCTCACAAAAAATTATACCAAACCTGCTCAGACAGTATTTCCGTGTAGACAGTATG